>NC_052514.1:15429320-15762037 GCF_014356525.2 Nilaparvata lugens
CAATAAGAAATTAAACGGCAATATGTACAAAATAACTCAATAAATAGAAACAATATAAAAATCTTGTAGTACCCTTTAATTTTTAAAAACTTTGAAATAGTTCAATGACTAGTTTCGACCCTAACTTGGGTCATTTTCAAGTTGAAAATGTTTATCTTTGAAAAATAAAGGGTACTACAAGTTTTTTATATTATTTTCATTTATTTGTTCAAAAGTAGCCCATGTGAGTGGAGTGTTTTTACAAAACAACTCATATTCTCTCGTTGAGAAATTTATCTTTGAAGGTGGGCTGGGTCCAGAAGGCTTGATACATCGAGTATATCAATGTTGGAACCCATAATAAGTTATTAGAAGAATTGCTTGACATACTCAGAATGTGACACAATATTGTTGAATTCTCGCATCCTGTAACTGTTCATCTTGTACTGATAATAATTGTTGTCAATTGAAGGTTGAGTTCAATTCAACAAAAATCTTCTCCAAGAAATAGATAGAGAAAAATGAGAGCTGAGAGACGACAAAAATTAGAAAAAGGTTGGATTGGAAAGCGATTTTTAATCACATTTTATTGTTATGAAAACTCTCCAAATTCATTCGTGTTCATGCTATCTACGAATTAATTTGGAGAGTTTTCATAACAATAAAATGTGATTAAAAATAGCTTTCTAATCCAACCTTTTTCCAATTTTTGTCGTCTCTCAGCTCTCATTTTTCTCTCAATTTTCAACTCTCAACTCTCGGATGTCTCTCAACTCTAATGGAACGAGCGAAAGTGTTGAATTCATCCAGATATAAATTTGCCAGTGTAACAGATTCTTTTTGCAGACAGAATTTTTGCGCTCAGTGAGAAGAAGAAGAAATCAGGTTCCGCCAGTGTTGATGATAACGATAACCGAGTTGTCTTCTCCTAAAAATAGATCCTGTTTGTTGTCGGTCTGAGGGAGGTGTCAGAGCTGCGAAAAGTGTTTGGAAAACATGAAGGAAAAGAAAGAGGGGATGGAGTGAACGGAGTGGGGGATGATAAGGGAGATGAGAGAAATAGAGAAAACAGAGCAGTAGGAGAAGAAAGAATGAAACAAGAAGAAGAAGGAGAAGAAGAAGAAAAATATGAAGTAGTAGAAGAGAAGAGATAAAATGATAGAGTATGATGGTAGAATGGATCGAGAAGATGAAAGAGGGATTATGTAATAATAAAAGTGAGAAGTCAACATAAATAAGAGGAAAATAAATAAGTTAGCGAAAAATTTGGAGTGGAATATGATAATGATGCATAATTGTAAAATAATAGTCAAATTATTTTGTATTATTAAGACAATCGTATTAGTAGCATCTTACGAGAGAATAATGAAGATAATCGAAGAAAAAGTTCAATAAGAAAAGCATAATGAAACAGTTATAATTGAAACAGAGTAAAAGAGGAATCCCTCTCCTCTTATATAAAACTGTATGATTATCAAATAAATAATGAAGGTTCATAGAAGAAGAAAAGCCGCAGTGTAAAATAGATCCAGTACAAGAGAACAAACAATCGGTAGGTGGTGATAATTTGAAGAAGAAAGAGATAAGAATGAGAATGGTGAGGAAGGGTTGGTGAGCGGACAGGATGCACACTTAGGAACGGTTGGAAGAAAAGGACAGTGTCAGTGGAAAAGAGACGGGATAACAATTACAGAAGATTTCACGCGCTCGTTGAAAGATGAAGAAAAAGGGTGTAATAAATGTGCAGAGGAGACAACATCATGAAGAGAGCGCCTCTATGAGAAGAGAAGAGAAGAAATTCCTAAACGGAAGATGTATTCTCGATGAAGTTAAAGGAGACAATTAGACAGACAGGTCCGCAGTCGCTGGGAAAAATGAAAAAGGAAATGAGAAGAAGCCAAAGATATACAATGGGTGAGCTGGTCTGTTAGCGGGATGCTTAGTTGCTTGTCTGATATTGCTCGAGTTTTACTTTCTCTCTCTTCCAGAGTGGTCCGTCTCTGCTCTTCAAATGATGATGAAGCAGAGGGGGGTTCCTTGTCTCACTCTGTGAACGTACCACCAGAGCGTACTATCTCTGTTGAGGGAAGATGTAGTAAAGGTATTCTTTCTCACTCGGGAAAACCTTTTTCAAAGCGGTCTGTCTCTATTTTTAAAAAGAGTTTCCCTTTCTCGCTTGGGGAAAGGTTGTTTTGAATGTGTTCTGTCTTTGTTTTTGGATGGTGAGGGGAGAGGTAGGGGAGAGAGAGCATGAAAGGAGGTAGTAACAGACTAGTGAAGGATAGATAAGGTGGATGTGGAGCAAAGGAGTCAGGGAAAATGAAAACGGGTCGGAAAAGCGTGGTGTGGCAACAACCAGGCCAGCTAGCGTTTGGTGGGAAATTGTGATTGAGACAGATGGAGCCACGTTGCCATGGCAACCGACCCTCTTTCCCGCGCTCCAGTCCTGCCAACCCGACGGACGAAACGCCATCCTGGACTGTGACGTTTACTCCTCTCCGCCCCCACCTATCACCCCACCCCCTTGGGAAAATCCCGAATCAGGAAACAACCCCTTCCGTAATAACAAAACACTTTTAAGCCCAGAGATGGAATTCTCTTTGCCCCTCTCCCTCACTTCACTCTCTCACCCTGTCCCTCTCTGGAATCAGCGGGCGTGAGCTGTCGACGATAGCGTCTATTAACTTCAATTAAAAAAGATTCTTCTCGACTTGTTATAATTACTTTTAAATATGTTCGTCGCCGCGATCGCTTTCATTTCATTCTCCCCGAGGTGTTTGCTTTCTGATTAGTTTCTGAACAAGTATCACTTGTTTTTGACGCTGCGAATGAGAATAAACAGCGAGAATGATCAGAGCTTTTTAATCCTGTTATGGTTGTTGATTGATTAGTGAAAAAGATGATTTTATACTTTAAATGGGATTACAATATTGTGTGCTGATTCGGACATTGAAGTGTTCTTGTTTTCGGTTTGTTATTGTAATAATTCAAGGTGATTATCATGCTTATTGACATGGGACTGATGACTGATGTAGTATACCATCAATAGTATACTAATAGTTACATCCATATGAATATCAGTAATTGTATTCGAATAAAATAATAAAATAACGTATTCTGTATGTACTGTCTAGATCTAGATTAAGATCTTCAACAAAATTAAACTATGGAAATCAACACTCAACCACTTCCATCATTCTCTCACCTAAAGTAAATAAAGTACTCAATCAATCAATCAATCAATCGAACCTATAGATAAATTTGTGTTTGAAGCCAGTACATCAAATAATTCTAATACACAGGTATTTGAAAAGGAAAAAATGCAGAACATCATTAATATCCTAGTTTGAGATGAAATAATGTTATCGAACAATTTGAACTATTTCTCTAAATCTCATAAAGGATTCTTCTATGTATAGTTAAGTGTTCAATAACATAATATATTGTACATGAGATTATTCTCTCCAATATTATACATACGTTGTGTGACGTATTCACCTATGTGGACCTCTCTAGACATTGGTCTATGAAATACTGGAGGGTCCTTCAAAATACATTCCAAACTATGACAGCTGAATGCAACCGTATAAGTGAATATGCATGTGTCAAGTAGGCTCTCATCTATCCATTTTGTCTATTTAAATCACCATTGAGAGTTAAATAATTCAACAAGTACAAATGAATGATGAGTTTTGTCAAAATAATAATATTATTGTTCTGTACAAGAAATGTATTATGAGCTTCGCCCACTTAACTGTCGCATTAATCGTCCTACCGAGAAAACTAATCGAAGGTGGGTGGATAGAGTTGAGGATGAAATGAAATGAAAAAATTCTTTATTAGGCGGAGTTAGGACTTTTAAGTCCTCTCTACCACTCAACCTCAAAAAAATTGAAAAGAGTTGAGGATATCAGTTTTAAGAATGTTCGAGCAACATCCGATCGACAGAGGTCACATGGTCTACCAGGACCATATATAAAACACATCTATAAACACATATTGTTGCTGTACCTGTACATGAGAATGCGCAGGAGAATCAGCAGCAGTCACCGCACTCAAGAAATCGATCTTTCTGACTTGATCTTGGCAAATAAAGTTAATGATAATATTGACGTACATAGCCAAAATGTGATTTCAAGATTTTTTTTTTTAATCACATTACTATTGCTATCTAGTCTTGAGACTAATGAGCAAATTTTATCAAACCTAATTTACTAATTGTATATAATATGGACTACAGTGAAACTCTCTTTAGAATTTCTTACTGCTACCTACTAATAATTATTATGTACATCTATTAACTGTACTACTTAAGCTAGATTTCACTCAATCACTGCTCTGCTTTTTCACTAGACACCACTTTCACTGCACACCAATTCAAATGGTTTCCTTCTTTTCAGTCTCCGCACCAACCCTCCGTTGTCAAGCAGCTGGATTGCTTCGACGTTCGTGTGTTGGTGGAGCCGTTCTTCATGACTTTCTGCATACCTTTGAATCTCACAGGATACCATGTTGACTCCCAGGTCCCTATGGATGTCGCTGTTCCGCACATACCAGGGAGCATCAACGATGTTTCGGAGCACCTTGTTCTGGAATCTTTGTATGATGGTGACGTTGCTCTGTTTGGTGCAGCCCCATAGTTGTATTCCATAGGTCCAAACAGGTTTGAAGATCTGCTTGTAGAGGAGCAATTTGTTTGGTATTGAAAGTGATCTTCCAATAAGCCAGTAGAATTTCTTGTATTTTATGTTCAGTTCTTCTTTTTTCTTTTTGACATGCTCTTTCCAGCGAAGCTTAGCATCAAGAGTCATACCTAGGTATTTAGCTTGATTTTCATGTGGTATATTAATTCCATTGATGTTGATTGGAAGGTACACAGCTCTCTTGTTGGTGAAGTTAACATGAATCGACTTTTCCTCATTGAGCTTCATTCTCCACTTTTTGGTCCAGTCTTGTATCTTGTTGACAGATCTCTGAAGCTTCGCTGTTTCAATACCAACATCACTGTCTACTGCTAGTAGGGCGGTGTCATCTGCGAACGTGGCTGTGGTATTCTCCCCCAAATTAGGGATATTAGGGATAGTGAAGAGAAGATAAAGGACTGGTCCTAAAACACTTCCTTGCGGAACTCCTGCTTTTATCTCTCTTAGATCAGAATATGAATCTTCATATTTGACTCTAAAGTACCTTCCTGTCAAATATGATTGCAATATTTCTGTAAATTGCTTAGGAAGCATTTTCTTCAGTTTATAAAGAAGTCCCTCATGCCATACTTTGTCAAAGGCTTGCCCTATGTCGAGAAAAACTGCTGAACAAACCTTTTTTTCTTCCAAGCTCTTCTCTATTATATTAACTATCCTATGTACTTGATCAATTGTGGAGTGTTTTTTTCTGAAACCAAATTGATGATTAGGAATTAATTGCTTTCTCTCAATTATTGGCTTGAGTCTACTCAATAATATCCTCTCAAACAACTTTGATAACACAGGTAACAATGAAATTGGTCTGTATGAAGCTACTTCATGTGGTTCTTTCCTGGCTTGAGTAACATTATAACTTCAGCTACTTTCCAGACTCCTGGTACAAATCTGAGTCTGAATGAAGCATTCAGGATGTTTGTTAGCTTGATGAGTGCTTTCCTTGGTAGATGCTTCAGGACTAAGCCAGTTATCAGGTCAAATCCTGGAGTTTTCTTAGCATTCATAAGTTTTATTTCCTTTCTCACTTCTTCTACTGAGACATTCATTAGTTCTTGATTTTCCTGCATGATGTTACCTTCAATTTCTAGATCTTCTTGAGCTGCAACGTTTGGCTGGAAGACATTCACAAGATGATCAGCAAATGCCTGTGCCTTTTCTTCATTATTCTTGGCCCATTGTCTATTCAGTTTCCTAATAGGGGGAACTTGTTGGATGGGTGTTTTTATTTTCTTAGAAGCCTTCCATAGTGAGTAATCAGTGTTGCCTTGTCCTGTTAAATTACTCAAGTAACTGTTGATTGATTCATTTTTAATAAACTGTATCTCTCTTTTCAGTTCCTGTGTGAGAGTATTCAGTAATCTTTTATCTTGAGGAGAACGTGAATGCTGCCACCTCCTTCTAGCTCTTCTTTTCTCTGCAATCATTTCTCTTATTTCCAATGGATAATTATTTCCTACTGTTCTTCGTTTCCTAGTCTGCGGAGTATTACACCAGGCTGCCTGTTGTATATCAGTAACAAATTTTTCCAGCTCCTCATCTATTTGATCTGCAGTTGTTAATGGTGAATTCAGGTTAATTCTTTCCTCCAACACTTGCTGAAAGCCATCCCAATCTGTATACTTATTAACTAGTGTGGGATAATTATTTTGTTTTTGTAAAATAGTGTCACTCAACTTCAGAATATTGGAGAGTGGTCTGAATTGAGATCAAAACTTTCCTCTACTTGCAAATAGTTTACTGAAATGTTTTTGATTATGAAAAAGTCTATGAGATCAGGTATCTTACTTGTATCTGTAGGCCAATAAGTTGGTTTTCCAGTTGAAAGAGATTCACATCTTGACTCTCTTACAGCTTCGTAAAGTACCTTGCGCTTATGAGTTGTTAATCGTGATCCCCAATGAATGTGTTTTGAATTGAAGTCACCGCCAAGGATAAATCTCGTTCCCAACATATCAAACATTGATAGATGATCTTCTTTTCTGAATGAATATCGAGGAGGACAGTAGACAGCTGCAACTACAAATCGATAATTAACTGCTTCCACACATACTCCTATCAATTGAATTCGTTTCTAATTTAACGTGTTCATTATGCTGAATGCTCTCTTTGATTATGATTGAACTCCCCCCTCTCGCAACATTGTTGGGATGTAAGGCGTGGTAGGTCCTGTAACCTTTAAATTTTATGTAGGACTGTTTTGTAAAGTGAGACTCAGAAATGAGACAAATATCTACATTATCTATGTTTAGAACTGCTTCCAATTCCAGTTGTCGTTGTAAGAGTCCATTTGCGTTCCATTCCATTATGTTTAGTGAACGAATCATTTTGGTTTTTGTTGTCTATTATTGTCTAATTTCTCGATGCGAGATTGAAGGGATGAAATTATTTTCTCTTGTTTATCAAGTTTAGATAAGATGAGCTGTAGGATTTGTGAGGTGTCTTTTACTTCTTCATTTTTCTTCATCTGCGATTTATTTTCTTTGGATACGATTTCGGCGAAAGTCATTCTCTTTTCTGTGGGCCTACTTTGATGTTGAGTGGGCCTACTTTGAGAATTAGCCACATTCCGAGCCTGAGAATCGACAACATTTTTTGATGTTATATTCTTACTGGCTACCCTACTCGAGTTACGTATTTTTTGTAACTCAATTGCTACAGAGCAACCACGGTAGCTTGCAGGATGAGCTTCACCACAATGAATGCATTTCGGTAGTGCTTCACTAGGTTTCGTACACTCCTTTGATGCATGTTTTCCAGCGCACTTCACACATCTGGCCTCCTTGTTGCAATAAGCCTGAGTGTGGTTGAAAGCCTGGCAACGCTTACATTGAGGTATTAGATTAACTTTCTTCAATGCTTCAACTTTTACTCTGCAACCCAGAATATGTTTAAGTTCAAAAACGTTCTTAACATTCTCTTCTGCGCTGAACGAAACCATGAACATGTCTAATGGTTCTTTAGTTTTCCACTTCAACTTATTCACTACATCTACCACTAGCAATCCCTCAGCCTTTAAGTCCTCCATTATGGATTCTATACTACAGGAGTGATGAAGTTTTTTTATCATCACTCTTATGGGTCTCACCTGTTTGTTTTCATACGAGTGCCAGTTGAAACCATCGTTGATTAATTCTTTTGTAATATTTCTGTACGTTTCTGAATCTACTGAATTTACTTTGAAAGTCTCTCTACTCAAGAGCTTTATTCTAAATTTTTCATCTGAAGTCACTTTTTTCAAACTTTTATGAAGAGACTCCAGGCTCTTTATACCATCCACTATGATTGGTGGCGGTGGCGTTTCTTTCTTCTTGTTCTTTACTTCCTCACCTTTATTCTTCTGCAATGAGGTGATTTTGTTCAACTGACGATGGTTACCAGTAGGCTCATTCTTTGGTTCAGGAGACAAAGTACTATTTAGTTTCCTCTTCTTTGTAGTACGTTTGTTACGGGCCCTGATCCACTCAGTCTCTTTTGCCAACTCCTCCTCATTAGTTGAGTAGTTTTCAGCAACTGCTGGACTGCATGGTTGTTGAATGTTCTGTTCTATTTTTTGAAATCGCAATTCTAAGTCTTCAATTCTCCGCTGAAGTTCTACGTTGCTCTTCTCTAGCTGCTTTCTCTTCTCATCCGACTCCTTCCAGGCGATGAAGAGTGCATGCTCGGCGGCTGAATGGAGCTTATTTGATTTAATATAACGATCCGGTGAACACTGGATCTCTGATGGTTTGGTGGTGTCCATGTTCTCGATGTTGCTTTCCTCGTCTTCTTGCTCTTCAAACTCCGGGGCAAGAAAACTGGGTAGTTTCAACAATTTTCCACTTGACGTAGCCATAGACAATAATTTTGCGAACATACTTTTCGAAAAGCCTTTGTACTCACTCACGATCGCGGAAACGCGAGCGCGAACGAAAATTGAAGGCCGCGCGAAAGTAGGTCACTTCGATTCCATAAAGACGGCGGATTTTAACCGAAATTTGATGCAATGTTTTGTTCCACTTAAATACCGTGAACAATCAACTGCTGACTCACTACTTCTACTGGCACTACACTACGAGTACGTCTGCACTGTATGAGAGCTAACGCGATACTGATGATTTCAAGATGAAGGTGGAATGCGTTAGGCAGGGCATAGAGCAAATCATATTCTGAGTGTGTGATTTCCAGATGTGGTCAGATGCGATGTCAACTGATCACTGATATTATATTTTATGTTAAGACTGGCTCCGCTGATTTTTTTTTCTTCTTTTATGGTTATGATAAATCACGAGTCTATGTCAATAAGCAGTGAACTATCAATGCCAAAGAAGTCAACATTACTCAAGTCATCGATGAGATTCAGCCCGATTTGTGCAGATTGATGGAAAAGTGGACATGTGGGATCCCCGGAGGAAGAGAGAATTCCCAGGCCGACATTTGAGCATTTCATTCATAAGGTATTGATGTACCAAAATTAGTGCTCAACTACCAGCCAGTAGGCAAGAGAGACTGTGGCCGTCCAAGGAAAAGATGGGCATATATTAGGTTCGGAACAGGCAGAGATGCCTGAACCCTAAAAGGTAGAAAAAGAAGAAGAAGAAGAAGCAGAAAAAAAAGAAGATGAAGAAGAGAAGGCATTGATAGCCTTTTCAATCATGAAATAAATATCGTCATTATCATACTTACCTGGCGTGGGGGTTACCGTGATCAAGAAGGTGGTTCCCCCATGGCGAGGCCTTGTCATTGCACTGCGACTTGCTTGACCCCTGCGAATGCCCCAAATGTGGGCATCTCGGGCGCATAATTTTTGAAGATGGAATACGCTGAATGAGGAGACCTTCATATAACGACAACTTGACTCAACTGTTTTCATATTATTTGTCGAGAGACCTGGCTGGCTTAAGGGATATAGTCTGGTTTTGAGTTTAGTTTTAGTAGCACCTCATCAACTAAAGGGCCTCGAATGACTGGACCAATACACGGCACACGTGAACACGTAAACCGAAAACTATCTTCGCCGGCCATCAGGGTTCAAAACCGTGACAACGCCAGCCTGTTGACGCCAAACCTGTTGACTATAACCAAAGAGTAAAAATACAACCAACTCCTGTATATTTCTAGATCATCATAACAGGGTGTTCCGACCTGATAATTCGAATATCAAATCCCTCCAATTCGCTATCGAAATTTAATCAAGACACTCATTATAAATGAAGTCATAAACATAGATTGAACCACATCGTTAATGATAGAGTTCAACTTCATACATTTGAAAATGGAATTTGAGAGGAATATAATCATCGTTTCAAAGCATAATGAAATTCAATCTTCACTGTGTATGATTCTATTATGTTGGATGAAGCGTAAGAAGGCATGAACTGAAGAAAGCATGGAATAGAATGAACGAATCGTTCTTTAGAATCTGAGAATAACTGAGATGCACCATTACACTAATTAACCTTTTTTTATTATTTTTCTGAACTATCCAATAATCCTCTGTATGTAATAATTTTATTAAATAAGACTTTGAATGCATCAAGTTAGTGTTTCCTTTCTCTCTAACAAACTTATAATATGCAACTCTGGTTTGCGCACAGGCATTTTTTGCCCATGCAGACCATTTTCTAAAGATTTATTTGGCTTACTGTATTCATGAGGTTGTTTTTATTCTTTGTTGTTGTTTTGTATTGAAAATGAGTACCAAAACTTCAACCAACAAAAATTCTGTTTCAAATTGTAAATATTATAAATGAATTTCGAGTTGAATGTTCAACATTCAATCATCATATTGTTTCCAAGACCATAACACCTAGTTGTTACAATGAACACAGCTCCTAAATCACTGTACACTTAACAGGGAGTTATTCACAAATTAATTCAATTTTAAAAAGTGAGTTCAAATAAAATATGGCAGCGAACAGCTTTATCGCTCTTACTAAATTGCTGATTTAAAAATGAATTTCGAGCACACCGACTCGTGCTAAAGCAGTTTGCAAAGTTCTTGTTCTTTGTTTTAAAGAAGCGAAGGGAAGGTGCTCCGCCTTGCTGTCTGTAGAGAAGCGTAATTATTCATCCCCAACTACGAAACTCCACTGACGGCAACATAATTCATCCCCCTATCCTCATACATTCATCGCTACCTACAATTTACTGAATTAAATTCTCCCTTATTGGTGAGATGGCGGGGTGTAGCTTTGAAACTTTCTCGATCAATAGATTTGTCTGTATCTTCAACAGATTCATAATGATAATGATAATGATAATTATGATGAATTTCTTTTGAACACAGTTTAAATTTTTAGATTCATGATATTGATAGGAAAAATAATAATTATTTTAATTTATCATAGGTATTTTAATTATTATAAGCAGGCTCGAATCTCTCATAAGATAGACGCTTATGAAGTGTTAAATAGGACTAAAAGAAAAGACTTATACTAGAGAGAAATACCAAAACTTTCATTAGAAATCATGAAACATGAATTTACTGACTAAATAAATGAGTCCGGCTTAGGTATTCCAGCTTCTATTAGTTTCTCAACTAGTTGGTGAGATATAAGATGAAATATCATAAATTCAAAAAATGAGCTTAAAATTAGAAACAAATTGAATTACAGTATTACCAATTTCCTGAAAAACTTATACAAATCCACTTGAAAAACCTATAAATCCAATACAAATTTACAGAAATTTGAACTTATGAATTCTCATGACTTCCTATTCATACTCAGAAATGACTGAAATAGAATTCCTATTTATACAATACTGGACTGTTTAGAATTACAACGCCAAACCAATTTCTCAGGAAATATCTTCAATTATTAAATTCTACATAAAAAATGAAGTTTTATTAGGAAAATATGTATAGCTTCCAGTCAATAGTCTAATCGCAATACTATACCATCCTTCCATATCATATTCTCTTTCTTCATTGTTATGAAAACATGTCTTTATGTTTTTATGAATTCATAAAAGTAAACAAAGTAGTTTTCCCACAGTTACCTTGGAAAGTAACCATTCCTGCACTGATTACAGAATGCAAAGAATCACTTTTCCGCTCTAGTGCGCAAAGTATTACTTTGCGTACTCTTAATACTTTGTGTATTATCTTGCAGCCATCCCAATCAGCTGTTGACATTGTTGGCGTGTATTTTGAATGCCAATTTTTTCTATCTATATTTTTTCTGATTTTCAAATAAATAATAAAAATGAGAATTCATTGAATTATACATTTTTAATATTATTAATTATTCCAAATAATATTTTTTTCATTCATAAGCTGATTGGTTGAAAAATTATTTATAAATTAAGATTTACTTAAATTTTTCAAATTGAATGGATTAATTCAAATCAAATCAAATCAAACTGTTTATTCCTCAAAAACAAAAACACAATACATGTTATAGCAGCAATAAAACTCAAGATATACACAGAATTATAACATGACTATGAGCCTAGTAGCCTATGTTGATATTATAATGTATATAAAATAAAATTTCTAAAAATACATGACCATGATTAACAAAAACTGTGACTGTTAAATTAATAAACATTGATAACTATTATTGCTGTTAACACAAATAACTGTTGAATAGGAGGAAGGTCCCCGCATGGGCTGTGCCTGTGCGCGGGGACCGAGTTGCATTGGATTTTGATCAAGTACTGCACCGTCTAATAGTTTATTATTATTTTTAAGAATTCAATTTTCAATTTGAATGAATTATCGATTATCAATTTCCAATTGGATTATAAAGTTTAAAATAAATTGAAGCTGTTATTAATAACAAAATTATACAGACAAACATTTGTTGGATTTCAGCCATCATTTTACTCATAATCAACCACTTCTCATATTATTTAATGGTAACTGTAGGAATAATTTAATGTGAAATACGTGAGCAAAGCTCCTCTGCTGCACTCAACAAACCATTCCGCCCTCGCCCACGGGTGCTTAAACGTTTCTTTTGGTGCAGCAAACTGTCACTTTGCGCACTAATTGCACAAATAACTAACTATTACCATGTACTCCATTTATATTCAGATATGTACATGTACAATATTCAGATATCGATACTGAATGTGATATTTTGAGCGATGTTCAAAGGAAATCGAGGAAAAATAAAACACAATTAATACATACAAGTATATAATACATCGTACTGAGTGCGAAGATATTTGAGCTCGCCGTCCGCCCCAAAAAAGTCGACCCTGCCAGGATTCGAACCTGGAATCTTCTGATCCGTAGTCAGACGCGTTATCCGTTGCGCCACAGGGCCTCTACAAAACACAAAACACTCTACCATTATCAAACATGAAAAACTTCATCTATTCATTTTTCTTTCACACTTTCATCAGATCAGCACAAGCATAGAGAAACAATAGCGTAAGTAGATATCCCATGGTATAGGGCGTTTATGTTGCAACTTTTACTGTTATCTCAAGCCGATTACTGTCAATTATTGTCGATTTTTACTGTTTTGTTTGGGTGAGAGTGTATGAACGGCACAGTATGAGAGACTAGGAGCGTCACACAGCTTCACGGGGAAGAACTACATGGACTATCGGCTTGAGATAACAGTAAAAGTTGCGACATAAACGTCCTATACCGTGGGATATCTACTTACGCTATTGTTTCTCTATGGCACAAGGTACCTAGAAATGTATTCTACGTACCTTGTGATCAGCCATATAATAAGGAAACGCACAAATTATAAGAGGTTTGATAAAAACAAATTGAGTAAAATGACCTATAAAACTTGAGAGAAATGGCTGAATAAGCACTGATGTATAATTTTCATTTTTCAGATGAGATTAAATTTACTACAACTGCTGCTACTACTACACTATCGTAACTTTTCCCACGTCATTTACCTAGGCATTCAGAATTATTCTACCCGGAACGATTAAATTATTACAATACTATTACCTTCTTTAATAAATTATTGCAATAAGGATTATTATTATTCAATTAGAATTATTCAATAAGGATTGAATAAAATTTATATTTCAATTGATATACTGGAACTTCATAAGATCCATGAGATCCATATTCATTTATTTATTTATTCATAGACAATAGATACAATACAGGTAAAAACAACAGGCATTTGCCCAAAACTGCTTTAAGCCTTAATTTGGAATACACGGTCTAGAGGTTATGTAAATAATAACTTAATTCACACACTATTTTGAGTCCAAAAAATGTATGTTTTACAATAATTTTGGATTTATCAGATTAATTAATTTCAAAATACAAATCCAAACCAAAATCTTCCTTTACAATCACAAAAAATATTAAAAATTTCAATGGAATCCACAAATTATACTCATGTTAAAATTCTAAACATGTTAAAATGTTGGCTTCGAACAAAAATTAATTCATTCAAGGAACTCATTTCGAAAAAAATGATAATTGTCATGAGGTCAGCCTACAAGATAAACACATACCGAAGTCTTGCAAAAGTGGGTTTAGGCCTACCAGTTGACAAAAATATATAATATAATATTATCATAAATACGAGTATTGTGAACAGCGAAAGCCAATCTTTGATAAGATAATTTCCGTCGAAAGTATTTGATAGTCTATTGCCAGCTTTCGATTTAATAACTTTTTCAATCTACCAAGGTTATCTTAATTGAAATTATATTCAAAATATTAAAATACTCTTTACTGAAACTCGTGATTCGTTATCGCTTTGATAAAATATAATAACATAAGATCTGTAACTTCGTATTAGTTCTAGATCGAGTAATATTTCATCAAGACCAAGAATTCCATAAGATATTTTATGGTCTGTTGACAGTTTTCTCAAATGTAAATGTTATAATTATTCAATCTTTGCTTGAAAAATTCATAATTCACCTTTGAATATTTTCAAAACTTTCAAAAACTTAAATTGCTTACCTCAGAAACTAATCTGTAATTTTATACTAGTTCTACATCGAATATGGTGGTGGAACTTGAAAGTATTTTAGAACATTTCATAGTGTAATGCAGGTCTCTTCAACGTATGGTTATCATTCTTTAGCCTGTATTTGAGGTATGGAGATTCACCACTCCAAAACATTTGAAAGTCTTCATCAAATAGATAGCGAGTGTGTGAGTTGTAGGAGATGGAATGAGTATATTGGAACAGAGCCGAGCAAGCTTATTCGTTCTAAAAGGAAGGGTTTCATCCTCAAAAGTGGGGGCAATTTGTTGCGCGGCTCTCTCAGTAATATATAGGTCGAGGGGGAAGGGTGAGAGTTGAGAGATATACGACATATTGAGGGTGAACAAATTTTATAAGGGAGTGGGTTGGTTAGCCAATGTATTGATTCGAGTGTTTAGGTGCTGCATACCAGACGTGTCATCGAGCCGACAAATAACATTACATTTTAGATGACAATAGGATGATGATACGACGAATTCACTCGAAAGCAGTTGATGATAACGAAAGTGTTGGAAAATAATGTGTAAAACACGAATATTAATGAAGATATATCGGATTATCAAAATGAGATAACGACTATTGATATATATAGACTGAGATGTCGACAAAAAAAGTAAGGAGCTTGGTGTGGGATTGAAAAACAATGATAAATAAATTATTGTAAATAGTTTCCAGAATTGAATACTAATAATATATCGTATATTGCAGTTATCTTCTAATTCTAAACTGCAGGTCTCTTTTTATTCCATTTTTTCCTCTCTCTAAAACTTATTAGCACTTATTTTTTGATGACACTTATTTATGATTAAATTATTATTCGACTAATATAGTATTTGATTATTGATTTAGATGTTCAAATTCTGATTGGACATTCCATGACGAGAAGAGTTTCATGAATTAGTATAAAGTTATTCATACAAAAGTCTGATAAGATTATACAACTTGATTAAAGATACTTCTTAATTTCAGTCTACTCACATGGTAAACTTATAGTAAATTTAATGAAAAAGGCCTTAACCATTGAACTTGATTCTTTTAACTCTTATAATTAATTCAAGTTACTTAATTCAAGTTCACCAACAAAATAATCAACGCAGAAGATTGGAACACTAATCAAAACCTAATGAAATCTAACTACTAAAATAGCCTTCGACCAATACGGCAAACTTCTACTTAACAATTAGTTGCATTAAAGTAGGCCATTTCAGTGACAAAATTTTCAGACAAGTTTCGGCGACTCAATGACTATAATAGCATGTTATTTATGCATGATTATTTGTCACTCATTTGCATTTGAAGAACATATGCATACATACACACTCATACATACATACATACATACGCAACTGACTATTTCATGATATTGTAATTCTGGATGAAATCGAGCTTGTACTAGAAAGAATTAATTGGGAGCTGAATAATTTAACTACTCAATGACTGAGATGCTGTAGATGCATTTGTCACTCATATCTACAATGTAGATATTTACACTCATAGAAGTTTCTCCAAAGAATTTTGTATAACATCAAGCATTAATTTGGCATTTGCAATATTTTTTTGAATCTCTTAATTATTCTACTAAAGACGAAATCGTATCACATTCAACCATTTCAATCTTGTCCTCTATCCCTAAAACTTGTTAGAAAAATGCACTGAAACGAACAAGGTCATGGAAAGAAGGCATGTATGTGATCAAGTCGCTGAAGTGGAAAATAGTGGCGAGACTAACAGAGAATACATTGCACAGCCTTGGGCCAACAAGATAGAAAATAAAGGTGTTGAGAAGTTTCAACAAAGAAACCAAGACAAGAGAGACAAGAATAGGGTGAAAGGGTTTAAAAGTGTTAGTGGTTGGCGGGTAAGAGAAGTTGGTATGATGTTGATTGTTGGTGAGATGTGAGGGTGGAGGTGGAAGGGGAGAAAGAGGGAGGAGTAGGAGGAGGATGGGGAGGAGGTGGTAGAAAAGGTGGTGAAAGGGTGGAAGAGAAGGTAAAGGAAGTTGAAGCTGCAGAGCTCACTCTGCCTTTAAGATATCAAAAGTTTACTCGAGCAGGTATTAAGTTGCTAGCTTTGGCTCTCAGCTGAGAAGCGGTAAATCATTTTGTTGCGAAGAAAACACTGTGACAGCGAAGAAGACTGATCCTCTCAAGGAAGCACTATCACACTCACACATTGGGGAAGAAGGCCAAGAAAAAAGGAAGATGGAGAATAGGTAAACGATAAAAGTGAAGAAGAGAGTGTATGGAAGAATAGAGAAACAGAATGTGTTAGAAGAGGATGGAGATGGAATAGATGCGAATTAAGCGATAAGTGGTTGAGACAATGTGGAATCGCGTTATTGGATTGATGGCAGATTTAAGGGGCTGAGCTGCAAAACGCTGTTCATCTGTGTGTAGCTCTGAGAGGTTGTAAAGAATGTAGAGACTGGTGTGAGTGGATACTTGGAGGGTCGAATGATGAATTGAGAAACATTGTAGCCACCATCAGTCGTCGGGATTGGGTTGAAAAATTATTTTATTGAAGATAATTGTATCAGTTGACTATGAATACAACGATTATATAATTTATAATGTATTATGATTCTTGAATAATCTATTTATTTAGTTAACAAGGTGAACAAATATCATTTGTGAAGGAAACATAGGCACTTTTCAAAATCCTATCCCATTTATTGATCTTGTCACATAGTCCAAATTTACATTATTTTTACACCTAAGAATCTCACTAAAAAATATGTTAAGTTGGAAGGTTGAAAAGATGAGAAGATAAACAATTAAACACAATCTAATTAAATAATATTGAATGAAATCCGATGAATTCAACAATAAAACTTGAAACTTGAATTGTGAGCCCTATTTAGGGATAAGGTTTGTAAGATTGAGTGGAAAATATATCACTCACTATAAATGACTGTAAAACAATGATGATTATCGTCTTCATTATTTAAAATAAATCACATCCGGGGAGAGAAGTGATCAATACCCTGTTGGGTAGAAAAGTAATGAAAAGAAGAATAATCAAGAGAGAGATGATGAATGATATATTAGTATTTATCATATATTGTATGAATTTTATATTATTTTTCGAAGAAATTGGAGGAAAGAAGCAACATTTTTTGTCGTCATCATCATCAGCATTTTTAATGTTTATAACTAATTTTTCGTGGTGGAAGTCATCTGTATTTATTACCAAATTCTATTATTCAATGAATGCACTCTTCCTTCACTGATGATTTCTATAATTACATAATATAGTTGAAAATAGAAAAACGAGCAGAAAGATACCAAAGTGGAAGATTATAAATAACCGTAGAGCGAGGGGAGGAGAATGTGTGTGAAAGCTATGAATATAGATGGATGGAAACTTTATGAGAGAGGAATAGATACTTTGGAGAGAGAGAGGATGAATGGGTTTAAAGGGAGGTGAGAGAGACCAATGATCATCGTCATCACTGACAACAAAGCACTGACAAATAGTGTAGGAAGGCAGTCAGTAGTCAGTCGACAGTGGCATAAAGCCAAAGCTCCATATTTATATTATTGATCCTCTCGTAAAAACTGCGGCTAACCCCAGTCGGGTCTCTTGTAAATCATTTCCGAATACGATTGCGAACTTGTTCCAGCATTCTTCCGACTATCAAAACTTTATTCTCGGCTTTATTCGCTGTGTTTCACTTTTCCTACACAACTGAATGTGACTGTGTAGTGTTCTTCCCACCATAATTCAGTATCAATGCTGCTTCCCCTGTACATGTAGCGTATTTTATTTCCAACCGCATGATATTTTGTGAGCGAATTGATGCAGATTTGATAAGAACGTGTTTATGTGATGTTATGTGCAATACGCGAGTATCATGATATATTGATGTTACTGAATCATAGTTTCAATTTCACCTCGAATATTATTCCCATACTCAGTCTCTCTGTTCTGTCGACACCTGACCCTCACACACAGATCATACATCGATATATGCTATGAAAGTTGAAGGTGAAGGGATTGTGATAAATGTATCATTTTGAAGTATAATCCTGTTGCTCGAATCATGATGTAACAAAATCATGATTTCTATTTCAAAGTTAACTAGTTTTTCCAATCCCATCTCTTTCTGCTTCTTCCACACATTCAACATACAGATCATGTTATTATTGTGAAATGTGTATTTGATTATAAAAGCATTATATTGAAAGAGTATTGAACAAAGCTGATTTTCTGAATAATTCTCCACTGTGGTCCACTTTTATAATGAATAATAAGGAAAATTGTTGAAGTGGATGGTGTTGTAATAACTGGAATAATCTACGTATGACTGGAGTATGATGCTGTTACTTGAATTATGATGTAACAAAATTATGATATCTTTTCCAAGATTGAATAGACTTTAAATGTCAAAAATCCATTTTAATTGAATAAAAATTAATATTTTACAGGAGCATTCTTTCGTGTGTGCTCACACATCATCAGCTGTGAGTTACAGCATGCTCCTGTAAAATATCAATTTTCATTTAATTGAAGTGGATTTTTAGTCTATTCAATTATGGAAAAGTTCCACAACATCAACATTCACGCTACATCTTTTCCAAGCTTAACTATTGTTTCCAATCTCATTTCTTTCTGCATCTCCACATTCTACTAATTCATCACACGGATCATGTTATTGGTAATATGTATATTTAAAAGTGAGAGCAATTGAAGGAATATAACACAAAGTCAATTTTCTGAATGTTTTTCCACTGTGTTTCACTCTTATTTATGAAGATTAACAATGGATTTTCGATCAATTCTATTTTAACACACAACATGTTTTGACTAAAAATTATAGCCATTTTCAAGATCAAGGATTTTTTATATATTTCAATAATAAATCGTAGAAGCCCCATAAAGGAGAAGTGAATATTTGGTTTTCTTTTAGGGTATGAAGTTGTACTGTACTGGCTAAAACTCAGGGATTCACATCTAATTCTATTCTACATATAAGTTGTTTCCTTGTTTCTATTCTACATCCAATATTGCTCCTGAATAATTGATTAAACTATTACACATTCAGTATATCTCCTTTTATGTTCTTGGCAATTCACTACACGTAAAAGAGAAACTGAAGGACATCAAATGGTTTCAAATGAGTGCAAGGATTCTCTTCACTTCTCAATCAATAATTTTTGTGCAAAAACGAATGAAGTGTGTCACGTTATTTTTTATAATTAAATAACGATTAGCCTCCTGCTTGGCATCAATCGGTAGAGCATGAAATATTTTACTAATTATAAAAATAAGGTCGTGGTTTTTTATAGGATATAGTCTCATAAAAATCTTTATAGGCCAGATATGAGCTTCCACAATAATCCGATAATTCATAAAAAAAAATATATATATATATATATATAATACTTATCCTATAGTATTGAGGAATAAAAATAAATCGCACACCATAAACAATTTGATACATATAGTAACAAATATTGCGAAAAATAAATCAGAGCAAAAATATATAGAGCGATAAAAAATATATAATATAAGATAAAACAATAATCGAAATCAATAAAATATCACAGGCTAATACTATTCTTTAAATTTTATAGCACGAAACGTTACCATGTGCTTTCATTTTATGATCATATGCATTTATTTGCATGTAGCTGCGATATCAGCTTGCTAATACCTGTCAACTTGGACAATTCTATTCAAAATAGATTCTTAAAATCAGCATGACAAATTGACGAACTAGTAAATCCAATATATATTAAATTCTATAGCTTCTAATAGATTTCTTGTAATAAATATATATTTTATCTCAGGGTGCGAGATTCGGCACCTGAAGGAATAAATAGAGCAATTCATCTAGTGAATCAGAGCTACAATAAACTATCGCAAATTATATTGCAGAAATTAATGATCATATGAATATTGTATTAACAGCCTAGATCTTAGACTCCTCTGATTGATAGATCTTCTGATATATGAATTGATTCGTTACTTTCCAATAAAATACCTTTTATACTACATTTACTTGCGCAAGTATTTTTACCAAATTCTTAATTTATAAAAAACCCTTTCGACGAGCTAGCTTTGATTCTTATGTAATTTCGAAGCACTGAGGGCGCCCTATCACTATTTCAATATTTTTCACTCACGTGCCGGAATTTTCTTATGAGCTGCTGATGTCGATCCAACTCCTGGTGGTCCTGGATTATTGTAGCCAGAGTCGTCTCTTCCAAGAAATTACAAAATTATTAAAATGACTTTTGCTTTATAAGAGCATCACAAAGTCTTATAAGGAATTCAGTAATTCAATTTAACTTTAAATTATTACAAGGTATAGCAAGGTATTACGCTCTATAATTTTTGGTGACCTCTCATGGTGGTAGTTGGCAGGCGAGTGTGGTTCTCCTTTCTCATTTTTACAATTTTCATTTCCTATTTCTAAATTTGCATAAAATTTGAATATTCTATTCCTCCGCCATTCAAGGCTCAAATAGACCATACTAAAATATTAAATTATCACTTATGTTATATATTTAATATTTGTTTTTGCCTTCGGGCCATATCCAAAACATAGACTATACAATGATATTTTACAAATTCTTATTATTTGTAGAAATATATACAAATATATTTGAATCGGCTCACTATTGCCGCCTATCAATTGCCACTATTTGATTGGTGCATGCAAATTATTACAGTATTCATGCGCCCAGTAACCTCCTACTTCCTTAATACATTTAATTATTTTTGTTGGGTTTTTAAATATGCTCTATACATGCTAAGTAATTTTTTATAGATTATTAGTTGTTCATACATTACAATAATTAGCCACGTGAGACTTTTAGTTCCTCAAATTGCATACTGTTTTGCCACAATGAATTTCTGCCAAGGTGTTTGGTCAGATTCTACGTTGTATGGCTCGGTCGATCGTTAGGTCGCCGATCAGTAAATGTTTTAATGCCTAACCTCAATTTTCAATATTTTATATAATATTATATAGTAGCAAAAATTATTTCCATTCCTCTTAGGCTGTTGTACAGTTTAGCCAGGATGTCTGATATTATCTAATCTTTACGTTATCTCTTTGGCGATATTAGCCAATTACTTCACTTAGACCTATAAATATTTCAACTAGGGATTTTTATTTATCAATCCAAATTAAATATGTTACAAGTGTAAGCGCAGCCTGTGATGTACTCAACATTTGGATAGCGATATGATTATTAGCAGCAGATTCATTATACATGGTTAGATAAGTATATGGGTAAAGGCGTACTGGTGATTTAGTTGCTGGAAGACAGTTGATGAGGAATGAAACACAAGATTTTCGTTTATACCTGACACACTAAACACAGACTGTTTGAAAATTCGACTGAATTTTTATTTCTGTTCGCTCTATGGTATAGAAAAGTTGCTGCAAGTAGTATTTTTTATTCCAATTCATAAATTCAATATCGGGGGACCGAGCTTCGCTCTGGAGTACAAAAACATACACATTTTATAACGAAAGAGGAAATTATAATATTTATTATTTATAGTTATACTATAGTTATTTATAGAATGATATACTATGTTTGCTACTATATTTGTTAGTTCACAATTTGCTATTCTACACTAATAGCATCTAGATACTATTTTGGACTTTTTAGAGTAAAAATTTAGCCCAACATTCACGACTATATGATAAAGTTTCCACTTGAGAATTACTTCCAATTCTACTATCAAAAAAGGAATGTCATTCATACACTATGAACACTGAAAATTTATGGTCATTGCTAATACTATGTCTTTATAAACAAAATACTACACATGCAAAGGCCAACCAACAGCTGTGTGCATCCGCTAAAAAAAGTTTTAGTGTTGAAGAATTAAAAGGAAATTTAACTATTTGATGAATTTGGAAACATCACGAGAATATGTTTCTATTTTGAATCTGATTATTATTTTTGAATGATCATAATTAATTTTTCTCTTCAAACCCTCAAGGTTTCTTCATCGTTTAGGTCGTGTTTATATTTTACAGTTTGGCTATGCGTCAGCTTGTGAATTTCGGAGATGATATATTTTTGATTTTCCACAGACGCACACTCGCTCACTCATTTTCATATACAAAAACGACGAAAATCTCAGCTGTTTTTCCAAGGATGAATCATCCTTCTAATGTCGTTTAGCGAATTTTCCTAGGGATGAGACCTAGTGCAATCGAATATTTATATCATAAACCTACTATGTTTCAAATTTGGTGAGAATCGTTGGAGCCGTTTTCCAGATCCGGTCACATACAGATATAAAAACATATAAACAGAGATTGCTCGTTTAATAGTATAGGATTCCTAATAAAACATACCAGTATTTATTTAATCAATTTTTTATTCATTATTTTTTATCTTACTGAGCAGTGTGTTTTTGTTTTCTTATTGCTTCTGATTGTAAATAATGTGAATTCGAATAGATAAAATTCTAATTCAAATGAGTTCATGAAGAATAGAACACAAGTCTTCCCTATTCACCTGACATACTCTGAACTGATTTTGTTGTATACTCGTAGTGTATCCGATATCCCCATGAGTGAACTTACTCGCTGCTGCCGCGGACATATCCCCAAACTTAGCACCCACTCAAAATGAAGTAGACTCATTCGCAGTGTTGAAGAGAGGAATTACTGCAGCAGCCAAGATTAAATGGGGGTTCGGATGCTCGGCATGCGCCAATGAATGCGAATGAGCAAGACTAACGACTTGTCTCAAATTTATGAGCTGGTATTTATGCAGGAGCTGGGTGAGTGGAGCGTATCTGTGTGTTTCCCTGGCATTTCTCCGTTTTACGATTCAGATACTGAGCGTTGCGAGCGGAAACTGTGTTCAAGAAAGCTGTCAGTTTTCCACTCTCAAGGATCTTCAAGCATTATAACGGTCGAGGATACGTTTATTATTACTCCTCGTGGAAAACAAGTACCTAAGCTTTGAAACAATCAAATGTTTGAGTCTTATCCATTCAATTTATTGTATATATTAACAGGAATTTATAGAATCAATGTTAAATCTAGAAGTAATTCTCATGATAGACATATTCAATTCAATTTCAATTTCAATTTATTAAAAACACACAAAACAAGACAAAACAAAATAACAGAGAATTACAAAACAAATAAAATACAATAAAATGTTACAAATATAAAAAAACATCACCTTTGTGGTTGGGTGTGTTGGAGAAGAGAAAAAAGAGAGGAAGATGCCTAGCCAACTATGGTTTCCCATGTAATAGGCAGGCAAAGAAGAGAGAAGTGATGAGGAAAAAAGGGGAGGGAGAAATGGGGTTGACGTATATTACATGGTTGAGTTCTTCAAATTTTCCAATATTATAATGATATTTCATGGAATTCAATGATTGATCAAGAAATAATTGTCAGGATAGGCAACACCGAGTGATAAGTGTTACCAGAGATTCGCTAGGTATCTTTATAATAATCTAGGTATATTTCTTTACTCGATGGTGTTACTAAAAAGACACGTCTACTCTGTTTGAATTACAATGACAATCATTTCTTATCATTGAAAAATACAAATTCGGATGCAATAGAAGTAATACAGTGATTATATCTGTCTATACTCTGTGATAAATTCAATGATAAATTATCTTAGCATTAAACAACTGCATTCTAGCAGAAAACGTTATACTACTTAGAAGGATACTTATGGTGAAAAAATAGTCGAGCCTCTGGTAGTCTTCCCAATAAACATATCAAACAAGGCTTCTTGGTGATTATTACATTTGGAGAGTTTGAAATAATTGAAGATGATAAGGTACTCGATAGTAAATATGACAGTGGAAATGATGTTTGGGAGTTGACGCATCACAGCAAAAAAAACACACACAAAAAACAGAGAAAACCCCTTGTAAAGACATTTTGTAATCGTGAAACTTCAGAAATCTAATGAAATCGAACCTATATTGAAGCTACGTTCTCTCTATTTGCAAAAACTGACCAGAAGCACAAAGGATAGTTTGTTTCAGTTGTATCAATGTGATACGAGCAGGTAGGTATTCCCTCACATATTTCGAGTAAAAAGTGCGAGGATCAGCCAGTGAAATATTTCGCCATCGATTCCGATATCGAAATTCAATTTCCCTCAACTGCCGTATTGCGGCAGCGATACTCGATCTGGCATCCTGAAACACACCCGGCCATTCATATCGCTAAATACGTTTCCTCTCTTTTGGCTTTTGGCGGTGCCTTATTTTTTTCACGTGCACTGAAAAACGATTCTCGCGCATGCGCACTACTATTTCAGCCGTTCTTTTGTTCCGGGAGAGTATTAATTGCGATAACAAGTGGGATATTGGTTTGGTCGAGAGTCGAGAGTCGAGAGTCGTTTTCCCATTTGAGTCATTCATTGTAGACACACATACGCATTCACACACGCACCTATTGCTTCCATACAATTTTGAAGAGCAGCTCGATAACGCATACACACACACTGAGAGCTGGCCATTCTAACAATGACTTTTCAATTGTTCGAGATGCATGGACAACAATTGTTCTACATTTAACATCGCTGTTATCATCTAGTCGAGGAACAATCTCTGTGAACTGAAGGAACAAGGAAATGTTGATTTGCCTAGAAGGGTTATTCAATATTCGTTGTTGTGTGATATTGATCATTCCAATAACATAGTGAAGATAACAAGCAATTGATGAATATTTTTAATTCAATAACAATATCAATATTCAAATTATCATATCACATTCTACAGCATCATGATATACATGATGAAAACAAATTCCTTCTATATTTCACATGTTCTGTACCGTAACTTGGCTCGTCACTTCCCACACCACATAGTATTTCAGGACGTCTCAAAATCCTTATTTAAATTGAAATTGAAAAATTTTCAATACAGCTGGGAGTGGACAATTCAGAAAACATCATCACAACAAATTATACCTACCTTAATTGATAAATTCGCTGGTGGTGACAACCTGACTACTGTTCTTGGAATTTGTATGCATCATTACAATAATTAACCTTTTATTATTTTTTTGAGCTATTCAATAATCCTCTGTACGTAATAATAATATTAAATAGGATTCTGAACGCAGCAAAATTAGTCTTTCCTTTCTCTCTAACAAACTTATAATATGCAACACTGGTTTGCGCACAGGCATTTTTTGCCCATGCAGACCATTTTCTAAAGATTTACTTGGCTTACTGTATTCATGAGGTTGATTTTATTCTTTGTTTGTTTTATATTGATAATGAGTACATAAGATTATTACTTTGTATGTAAAGTGCATTTTTTTGAAATAAATATCGTTTGTCTTTTGTTTGTCTGATTTATTCATCATTTTCATCGTTATATCCACTTCTAAGCAGCATTATCATCGTTATCCAAGGTTCAGGTGTCTGAAGCCTTTCTCTCCTCAACTAAAAATTATCTGAAATATGTGTCATCTTGGTTGCTGGTTCATTCGTTTGAAAATCAAGTATTTTTCTTCCCTTCATATTGTTGTAACACCTACTATTGCAATGGAACCCATAAATGGTGACCCCCAAGTCATATATCATTGACTATTGATGAATATTGTTAGTACGACGACTTGAGAATATGCTATGCCAAGATATTATTCAATTCTCAGTAATTTTGATGTTCTTCGAAAGAGAAGTCTAAAACTATTTCTACTAATCAAACACTGCCATTATAATGTGGACCTCTCTATAAGATGATCTCACTATGATGCAATCATTGATATACCAGTATCATACAAACAGTTCTATATTATTTATATCTCAAGAAAACTCAATGATTATTATTAGTAATGTTTATCAGTGTATGATTTCACAAAAACTCCAAACTCTAAATTAAGTTATTCATTGTTATCAGTTATTTTATTGTTCAGCTGGATTCACTCTTTGAGTGTGTTGAGCATTGAGCATTAGTACGGTTCAACAATTTCCTCCATTTTCAACTTTCAAACGCATTTTTCAAAATAACACATCGACTTGGGAGAAGTTTGCAGCTTGACGGCTCTGGTAGCATATGTGTTTTGCGAGTATGAAAAGTAAATGTTTACCTCATGAAAACTTTCCATATTACTTATGACTCCGCGTCTGCTAAGTTGCTTGAACTTGCTGAACCCTTCTCATGATTTCCTCCGCGAATTTTCCGCATTTCCCACACTTTTCTCCTCGCCTTTTCTTCAGTTTATCTCATGTTTTCCCGCGTCTTCTCCAGTTACCCCACATCCACTCACCAAATTTCCGATGGTTTTATTACAGTCGTTTCAAACCTATTCGCAAGTATCTCGATCTCCTTCTAGTTCTAATGCCTTGAGAGGGAGGGAAGAGACTTGAGAGCTGAACGAATTTTAAACAGCTCTAAGTTTCCCGCGAAGAAACCTAGCGAAACAACTGTGCCCAACGCTTTGCCCAACCCATAATAAATTCAAAACGCATACACAAGCACCACAGTTTTAGTGGAGGGACAACAGATTTTGCTCGAAACGAGATAATTCTAACGGTCAATATATAATTTGGTATTTATTAAGACATTATGTCTATAAGAATAACTAGTACATCTTTGAACCTTTTTGCATGAACACAATGGTGCTCATTATTCCTTTTAATAAGTTAACAATTCTAGTGGCACTATTTAAATTCTTCACATTATGTTTAATTTGCCATTTTGATTCTAAAACTTTGACCTTATCCATGGAGTATTGATTCTCCATTAATTTTCATTGAGTTTTCCAATTGGAAATTGCAAAAAATATATTTTTACTCTTTATATTAGATTTATCTATATGAAACAACACAATATAATATTATAGTCACTTTTTCATGATTAAATTGAATTACGAGCAGTTCAACTTTTTAATGAATAAATCTATTCACTTTTTTCCATTGTTGTACTTACAACAATGAAGATGGCGGACCTGCCGAATGACCTCGGTGTCACAGTGTGGGAATAAATTCATTTATTGGTGAAATTTGACTGCTAGTTGTTTTATGTAACGAAAAAAATTGATTCAATAGTAAGCAGTTCGTGATGGATATCAACATCGAAGAATTCCAATATATTATCTTGATTATTGATTGAAGATCAACCAATAAATTGAAATAGTAAGCATTACGTTTGAAGGTTTGAAGATGGAACATTTTGTCCCCATTCAGTGGATCATAGACACATAGAAAGACACCGGGAGAATAAATCAAACAATGAAGATTGAAGTACAGAATTGAGTGCACACTCGAGGAATTGGCTGGCACAACAGATCTGGGCCTCACAGGCCGCAATAAATTGTCTTTCTCATTCAGAAAGTAGAAGCTCCATTGTAGAGCAGCTATGAGCCATCGATTGGCTGAGAAATTCCTTTTTACTCTCCTCTTTTCCTCTCTAACTCTCTACTCTTTCTCACGCGGTGACTTAATCGAGAAGGCTTAGTCAAAGAGACGACAATAATCTGTCTTCCAGTCTTTTTCGTCAGCGCCTTTTTCGAAATTTATTAGGAAAAAGCGACTCCCAGCTGTAATAACGAACGACCTATTAATCAAGGCCGAAAACTCTCCTGACAAAAAACTCTTAAGGTAGTTAGCGAGATTATTGGAAGTGGATTGTGCCCTCGAAAATATCCCGGTTTGAAAAAATGATGGTGATGAACAGCCAGCTCGCTCCTCTGCCAGATTTCATTGATATTCGTCGAGGTGAAGTGGATGAATTCCATTAATTCATTTGAGTGCAAAGTGGAAAGACGTTTATGAAAAGTGGCAAGAAAATGCTATTTAGTTGTGATCGAATACTGAGAGGGAATTATCTCAGTTTTCTCTACCCCGACCAGATATCTTTTAACAGCTAAGCTCTTAGGAAGCCTGTGGAAAATTGGTAGGATTCTGTGGAATTCCTTATTATTTTTTCTACTTTCAATTATTGAGAGTTATGGATGATCTGTCTGTTCAATTCTACAATATTATCGAATTTGATGTTTCAGTAGTATTTATACAGTCTCAGAACACATGTATTTGAGAATGAATGGAATAGTTAGTCATTAAGGATAGGATAGTAGATTAATCAGCATATTTAAAATAGTTATGAATAAATTTTGTTTGAATGACATTCAAAAGAGATACATTATAATGTCGCGAGAAATTACAATAATAATGTACTAACACAAGATGATATTCTGTTGAAAAATCCTGATTGATTATTCAAGCTCACATAATATCATCTTATAATCCACAGTTTAAAAAAGCATCACCTCAAGTTGAAATGAGGATTTTAGTCCACAATAACATTTCGCATGAATAATAATGATAATAATAATAATAAAAATAATGATGTTTTATTTTCAACAGCACAATATACAAGAATACAAATTCATAACATCCTAAGCTTGGCTTTCGCCGTCAGCTCGAGTTGAGATTTTTCATTTTATCTATGATAAGAATTATAGAAAACTTTATTTAAAAGTGAACATTAAAGAGATATTCAATAAAAATAAATCAAACATAACAGAGAGATAAAACACTATTAAAGCTAAAACAATTCACAGAAAATCTCAATGGGCTATTTCACAATATCAACAAATGCAGAGACGTTCTATTGAGCAGAATGCTAGTCGGAAAGTCTCTTATTTCATTTGGCTTCAATTGACATTATACATATATGCTTACCCTACTTCAATAGTTGAAATTCTCTAATAAGAACCACCGATAATGCCAAGCCACTCTACAAAATTCAACCAGCCCCCGCCAAATTCCTCCGTTCAGAACTTCTAGGTACTCATTTCCTGAGAGAGTTGATTTACCCAATCACCTTCGTCACCACTCACCCAACACCAAACACCGCGCCACAAAATTAAACGTGTCCTCTCTTTCACCCGCATTACACATCGAACACATTTTAATTCTTCCCTCCAACCACGGTCTGTCATTCAAATTTAACATTTCTCCTCTCACTTCCATTATCCACCCGATTTAAGTCTGGCAAGATTTGGTCTGGCAAAACTAATTCCTCCTTTAAATAGCCATCACCCCCTAAATTCACACTCGTGTTACTTTTATACATGGTATGAAGTTTGGCTGCGTTTGCTGAGATGTTTCCTCAATGTTTCTCAATTTCCTTGAATTCCAAATTTTATTAATTTAACTTTTCCAATCACTCAGATTGTCCAAACTCAAATCAACATTGGCACCCAGCTCTTGCGACATATCTAACCAGCTCTTGTACCAGAACACTCTCTTTTTTCTGAATTAAGGCTTTTCATAATGAATGGGATGAAGATAGGATAATCTGATAAATTCATGTATAGAGTTGGATTTTAATAGACTTATTCATTGTAGGAATTTATTGATTCGCTGATTTCCAGTAAATGACATCATCATCTTGATTAATTTTGTAGATTAATAATGAGTCATATCGATACACGATGAGGAGAACAACCGCGCCACATAATTCTACTGCTGGATTGTAGTTGTTATCTGAAACTCAAGCACAAAACATGTTCACAATCATAAAAGCATTTCAGACAAATTATTCTACATCATGATAAACTTCCACTGAGGGTCTTAAAGGTTCCCCTTCCAGCAGCTCTATAAAAACCCACATAAAAATATTGTTATCAGCTTAGTGCATCATGAAATCGGGGGAGTTGGCCTAAATGGCAGTACGGGACACAGCAGTCATTCACTAACTTGTTCAAAAAAAACTTCATCAGTTGAAAGCAAACCGGCAATTACTGTCGTCGGCTGCATCAAAATCGGCTTCCTCCAAAAACTGTGCAGATACATAAACGGGACACTACACTAGTGCATGCACTTCACTGTTTTAATTACTCCAGGTATTGTTGGCGCCATACCTGACTGCGACAGAGTTTAATTAAAAATCTCCATGCAGTAGTCTGGTTTCACGCTTGCATACCTGTGTAGGGTATATTATATACTGGTCATATACCTGAACGCGTAATTGTAATCAACACTGTATGCGCCCTGGCTGGTCAAAGCTCTTTGAATATTTGATATCTCGTTTACTGGATAGCGGGCCACTGGACCAGATGAGTCGCTCTCTCATCCAGTAACTCTCTTCTACTGCTCTTGCTGCTGATTTTACTGCTGCTGCAACGCAAAACCGTTTGTTTCCACTTGACTGCTCATCCTCTCCGACTAAAGTGTGCGTTCTTCTCAGTAACTGAACTACGATCATAAACAGTGAAATTTGTAGCGATTCTTTGTTTGTCGGATGTTTTCATTCTCCTTCGAGATGCAATGTTCGTGAAATTGAATTGACCTCCAGCCTGAGGCTTGTGGTTTGTTTTCAGATTGAAATTGTTCCTCAACAGAAGGAAATCAGTAGTGGCTTTATTTGAACAAATGTAAGAAATTGGTGATAGCTCTAGATTGATAAAGATTTCATAACTACATAACCTGAATATATTTTGAATGATATAAGAGGATTGTGGGTGAGAGGGACTTTGAACTCTACCCTCACAGTAAATAAATTTTCTCTTCAAATCCCAATTGCCATCGAACTAAAGATGTTTGGTAGGAGACTCAGTGGAAAACTGGAACAGGCTCTTCAATTGAATAAGAAAGATAATTTGTGGGGTGAAAACAATATACTGCTCAGAAAAAAATCAAGTTTTGCTTATTGAGTTTCTCTTTGCAAGGAACTAACAAGATTTTTCATATTACTCTTGAGTTTGATATCATAATTGATTCAAAACCTAATCTCGATCTTTATTATATGAATCTTGAAATATGATTCCAATGATACATGTATATTTAATACTGATACGTGGACTTCAAGTCGGTTCAGAACTCTACAACTTAGAACCTGTTCGGTCTATAGATTTAATAGAACGTACTTTGAACAATGAATAATAATTAATAAAAAATAATAATTTAAGATCTCAGGGTTTATGAGTTCGTGCCGTGCATGGAAATAAGCTCCCTATATAAACCAAAAAAATTCATAAAAGAGTTATAACTTATATGATAGTAGTCGAAATGTGGTGAATTTCTTAAATTTGAATAAAAACCTATATAGCGCTTTGATTAATTCCCTAATTCACTGATAAAGGCCTTATTATTAAATGAGCTCATTTAAGACAAATTTTGCACACTCACTATAACGATGTTCTTGAAGTTCTCGTAGAATAATTAATTATCTTCAATAATTAATTAGCCAGATCCTTCCGTCTCTGCAGGGCTCGTGAATGGTCCAGGTTTCTCTCAAGTTTCTATCAGTATTAAAGATATATTTCGGGAATAAGTTAAAATTAAGAACTCTTCAACAACACTGAGTTCACAAATAATCCAACATCAATTACATATACTTGACATTTAAAAAAGGGATTGGCTTGATGCTTTCAAAAATTAATTGGAAGAAAGAACCCTAAACTCCATGTGCTCCTCACAGGTTGAGATCACAAGCCAGAGAGAATGATTTTCAGAAAAATTTCATCTCTTCCTTAAACGATTTATAAGCTTTCCTCTGATTGGCTTTCTAATCTTAGTAAAACGTGATGTAATTGGTTACTTAAGATTCAGGGTTTCTCCAACTTTGTTATACAAAGATAAATAAAAGTTTCTAAATAAATAAATTAAGTAATAGTCAGAGAGTATTCCAATAAATAAATCTTGATATATGATGCTATAATACGATATACATTTAATTTTTTTATGTGAGATTTGTGTACTCCTGGTTTTCATACTTTTTTGGATTTCAATAAATATTCGTGTAACAATAATAGTCGTTCTTATCTATTTACATAAACCTTCCCTAGTATATATTAATATATATTTTATGAGTAGAAGTTATAATTCAATTCATATTAGTTGATCGCACAATCAGCTGATTGGTTCGATATCAATTCAATAAATTGTCGATTGATCTAAGATCGATTGATGTATTAAATCAAAACAAAGGATTCTAACCTCAAATTGTACATGCAATCTTTTTTTTATAATCTGCCAATAATAAACAAGCCGCTTTATAATTTTATTTACTGCCAAAGAATTCTCATTATTGTTTAATTACAATTTTGCATGGTTCTCTTATCGCTTTAGATAATATGATTACTCTTTATCATAAAAAATATTTGATTTCGCTTGAGTGGTATCTTGACTAGTCTATCTATTCTTTCCATTTTACAATTCTATTAAAGCTCAGTTGTTTACTTTAAAAGTATTTTATGGTGCTTAAACTCCACGTCACAATGTTAATAACTTAATCCTTATAGATTCTATTAGATTGAACGGAGCTTGACAAAAACATTTATGTTCATCATGTGTATGATAACTCATGTTCAATCCAATTGAGTCTATAAGGATTAAGTTACTAACATTTTGTCAATAGCTTTGGTGTAAACGCAGCTTTTAGAAACGCAATTTCATGGATGTTACCCTTGAATTGATATCCACTCATTTTGAGGAATTAGTAGCAGGACAGAATACAATATTGATCCACTATAATATCAGAATATTTCTTTACGGACAGTAGTTTGCAAAGTTCAAATACTATGGATCATGCATGCATGAAATAGAATTCTAACTTGAAGATTCACCATTAATGATTTACATAATTTTATATATTAATTAATTAATTTATTTATTTATTTATTCATTTATCAATTTCTTTAATAATTTATCCTTTTATTTATTTAATTTTTATTTATTTATTTATTTGTAGATACAATTACAAATGAATTTTATGAATATGATCAGAAAAGAACAGCAGGCTTGGCCTAAAACTATTCTATTCCCACATTTTAAATTCATAATAATTATAATTATTATCAGTTCTTCCATTATTATAAAAGTTGAGTCTTGTTCACACTCCATACTCGGATCTTCACGATTCATCATCATTACCAATTCTAGTGAAAATAATTATTGATTTTTTCATATTCATAACATCTATACGGTTGAGTTCACACTTCATATACTACTACAACCTTTGCTATACCTCAAAAGATGAAGCACAATAATCAAATCGTTGTGAATACTCTCGAAAACATCCTCGATCGTATCACACATTGTCGACCAAACGAATGTTACCCGACAACAACAAACTCATCACAGCAATCGTTTAATTCATTGCTGAATAATATCGGGAGACGTTTATGAATGATTCATGGCATCGAGTTGCTGCCGGCTGCAAATCATTTTGTGTGGTTTGTGCAAATATGTCGGCGACCAACAACTAGCAGAGTTTTCAGGGAGAAAGGCGGCAATATAGATGCAAATCAAGCTACAAGGCAGCGAGGCAACCATCGGCCTGTTTTCCTGTCACAGGTTTTGCTTCAGAACACACCCCTTCTCTCGCTAAAAAGTATTCCTTCCCTTTCATTACGGAATTTTTTCAAACAAAATCTCCTACACGTAAGTTCTCTTCAAATGATAGCAATTTACGTATGGTATATATTATATGATTATTATCAAGAGTAAAATGCATTTCTCATTTCATCATAAAAAGTAAGTGTTTTTCTAAATATTTAGGAAGATACACAGTGTCTCAACTACAAACAAGCTATTTTATAGTAGTTTGTCATTGAGAACAACATCAATTATACTTTTGATAGGTAGGCTATATGATACGTCGTAATGGAGCTACCCATAATGGTAATAAGTTTATCAATAAATATATAATGAAGTTGATTGTTATATAAAATTTTCCCCTCTTATTATTTGGTTCACACTATCAAAGCTCCTTTTTCTCATAGCTCTCACTCTTTCGTTATAAAGTAGTATAACTCCTCTTTCATTACGAATATATTTCATGGAATAAAACCTCTCACAAATTGAGAAGTGAGCTGACTAAAAGAGAGGTGGACTCTTGAAAAATCATAATCTTCCTCTTTCATTACAGTGATTTTATTGGACTGTAATGTTCATCCTGAACATTGAACAATGTGGAACAATGTTCCTGTATAAAAATCCTGAACTGAAATTTTCCATCCTGAACATTTCATGTAAGTGTGAGTGAATGTAAACTGTATACATTTTCCCAGTATAATATAAGTTTAAGATAGTATCATATTGAACTCTGTAATGTTACTATGATCTAATATCATACGATAATCTGTATCTCACTATTCACAGGTTCCTTACGGAATCATAAGATTGAGTGAGGTCTGGACAAATTAGTTTGAATAATAATACAAAGTAAAGTATTCCATGATAGTATCATATATTTATTCATCAGCCCACACTCTCATTTTACTTAGATCTAATATCAATGATTTTACGATAATTTGTATCTCACTATTCACAGATTCCTTATGGATTCATAAGATTAAGTGAGGTCTGGACAGTTTAGTTTGAATAATGATACAGAGTAAAGTATTCCATGATAGTATCATATTATATTTATTTATCAGCTCACATTCTCATGTTACTAACGTCGACACGTTTCTTATTGATCAGATTATCCCTTGTCTCCCTCCTTCCTTTGTTATTGGAGTTCTCTTGAAAAACAGTAATTTGATCATTATTTTGTATTGGATTAATGTTTGATGATTTATTTCACAGAAGCATTTCTTCTATGCATTTTTTTAGACAAAACTTCTCTTACAGAAACTTCAGATTAATATGTTCGACTGAAAGTGACTTCACCATTTTCTGAAGTAAAACATCAAATTCCTTTTCCACTTTTGCATTAGTACAGTGCTTCGATAGCTTCTATTCGTATCAGATTATTGTAAAACAGCTCTAATTACGATGATACTATGATTATTCATAAAGTAGTAATATCACTCATGGTTTTCATCCATTCATTCCTGAATTGGTCCCCATGGATTGATAAATTGATGAATTACAAAGTCAGAGGTATATAATGATCAGCCCATACACTCTGTCACGTTATTTTTTTTATATTTAAATAACGATTAGCCTCCTGCTTGGCATCAGTCGGTAGAGCATGAAATATTTTAATATAATTATAAAAATTAGGTCGTGGTTTTTAATAGGATACAGTCTCATAAAGATCTTTATAGGCCCAGATATGAGCTTCCACAATAATTCTGATAATTCATTAAAAAATAAATATATATATATATATGGTACTTATCCTATAGTATTGAGGAATTAAAATAAATTGCACACCATAAACAATTTGATACATATATTGACAAATATTGCAAAAATAAATCAGAGCAAAAAAATATATAGAGCGATAAAAAATATATAATATAAAAATAGAACAATAATCGAAATCAATAAAATATTACAGGCTAAATACTATTCTCTAAATTTTATAGCACGAAACGTTACCATGTGCTTTTATTTTATAATCATATGCATCCTTTTGCATGTAGCTGCGATATTAGCTTGCTAATACTTGTCGACTTGGACAATTCCATTAAAAATAGATTCCTTAAAATCAGCTTGATAAATTGACAACCAATAATCCAAATATATATATTAAATTCTATAGTATCTAATAGATTTCTTTGCAATGAATATATATTTTATCTCAGGGTGCAAGATTCGGCACCTGACGGAATAAATAGAGCAATTCATCTAGTGAATCAGAGCTACAACAAACTATCGCAAATTATATTGCAGAAATTAAAGATCATATGAATATGTATTACTAGCCTAGATTTTATACTTCTTTGATTTATAGAACTTCTGATATGTATTGACTCGTTACCCTTCTAATAAAATACCTTTAATACTATATTTACTTGCGCAAGTATTTTTTACTAAATTCTTAATTCATGAGAAAACCCTTTCGACGAGCTAGCTTTGATTCTCATGTAATTTCGAAGCACTGAGGGCGCCCTATCACTATTTCAATATTTCTCACTCACGTGTCGAAAGTTTCTTATGAGCTGCTGATGTCGATCCAACTCCTGGTGGTCCTGGACTATTGTAGCCGGAGTCGTCTCTTCCAAGGGGTTACAAAATTATTTAAAAATAAAAATGACTTTTGCTTTATAAGAGCATCACAAAGTCTTATAAGAAATTTAGTAATTCAATCTAACTTTAAATTATTACAAGATATAGCAAGGTATTACGCTCTATAATTTTTAGGGACCTCTCATGGTGGCATTTGGCAGGCGAGTGTTGGTTCTCCTTTCTCAATTTTACAATTCTCATTTCCGATTTCTAAATTTACATAAAATTTGAATATCCTAGTCCTCCGCCATTCAAGGTTCAAATAGACCGTACTAAAATATTAAATTATTACTTATGTTGTATGTTTAATAATTTCTTTGCCTTCAGGCCATATCCAAAATATAGACTATACAACAATTTTATACAAATTCTATTTATTTGTAGAAATATATACGAATATTTTTGAATCGGCATACTATTGCCGCCTATCAATTGCCATTATGTGATTGGTGCATGCAATTGTTTCAGTATTCATGCGCCTGGTAACCTCCTATTTCCTGGATACATTTAATTATTTTTATTGGGTTTTTAAAATATGCTCTCCACATGCTAGCTAATTTTCTATATGTTATCATTTGTTTCATGCATCATAATAATTAGCCACATGAGACCTTTTGTTCCTCAAATTGTATACCGTTTTGCCACAATAAATTTCTGCCAAGGTGTTTGGTCAGATTCTACATTGCATGGCTTGGTCGATCGTTAGGTCGCCGATCACTAAATGTTTATGCCTAACCTCAACCTTCAATATTTTATAATATATTATAATTATATTAGCAAAAAATTATTTCAATTCCTCTTAAGCTGTTGTACAGTTTAGCCAGGACAATCTGATATCATCTAATCTTTATGTTATCTCTTTGGCGATATTAGCCAGCTACTTTACTTAGACCTATAAATATTTTAGCTAGGGATTCTTATTAATCAATCCAAATTAAATATGTTACATGCGCCCCTGGATTTGAATTCAAAATATTTGAGAATCACAATGTTTTTAATGAAAATCCATCCTTCAACACATCAATTTATTCCATACTTTGTCTACAAAATATACTCTCAAATTTTTATCATAGTTCGCAGATCTATCTGCTGCGCCCCCCTTAGACCTCTATCAAATACAATAACAAATTCTCCTTATCAACACAAAAAATATCATAAATATAATCTCCCAGACACATTCCTCCTTACAACACTTAGAACATAGTATTTTTGAATTTGCTGCTCGCAAGGCCACCAACCTAACTACACACTTACTTGATTCTCTTATAATTGATTCCTTTCAAACAATAATTTCGATGTACAAATTTTCTGGGGCTTATACTTTATTGTAATTCCTAGGTCTTAATATAAATAATTTTCCATATATCAGGAACAATTCCTTTCTTTTGCTAATGGTTCTTTGGCTTTAGGTAACTAGCATTCAATTGAGGTTTTTCCAGTAACAAACATGGCATAAACTAACGGTAATAAATATAAAACATATAAATAAATATATTAACATTGATAAATATAATAATAACAATGATGAATAACATTTTTGGGGCACAATATTTTTCTTTTCTTAAACATTTGTCGAGCGCTACATACATTCAATCTAGATGGCTTTGTTAACCTACCAGTTCTGAATATCTGCTTTCTGACGTCATATACTCTGGCTTTGCGTTCTGCAGCATAAAACTAACCTTATTCGTCACATTTTTCACATTTAAGTTAATTCGCTTAATTTATTTTTTACTATCCCCGTTTGTGTCTTATTTTATATTGTGTATATTATTCAATTAAATAATTAAAAATTATTCTTTTGCTTGTTGCAGGCTTCGGACAGTTGGGAGGAATAAGAACATCGGATTGTTGCCATGCGGTCTAACTCAAGATTAAATTTATCATGATAGGTCAGTAATTCGTTTGATAGTGGTGTTTTCCTTGATTACTTTTCATATTTATTTCAAATTCTGTGATATGGTTTAATATTGGCTACATTTTCCCACCAAACAATGTGCGTATTCTCATTCTCTTGCAACTGGACTGTGTTGTGATGCGATATGGCTATGATAGTGAATGGCCCTGAATAAATTAAAAAGAACTTACGAGTTACTTTCTCCAAAGCATTTGATAATCTGTGGCTCTTTACTAAAACTTCATCTCCAATCTTATATGAAAATATTTTGTATGCTCGGTCGTGAAATCTCTTTCTACTACTTGCCTTTTGCTCTAGCTTCAATCTGACTAGATGATGAATAATAGAATTTGTTGGATTGTTTATCTCTGAGCTTGGAAAATCAATTAATTTTTCGATAAATGTAGTGTTTCTTTTACCGAACATGATTTCGTAAGGCGTACGACCGGTGTTTTCATTTAGACTATTATTATAACACTCTTCTAAAAATGGTATATATCTAACCCATTGTTGGTGTTTTTCGTTACAGTAAGTCCGCATAAAACGAGAGATCTCTGCCATTCGTTGCTCTACTGGATTAGCACTGGGGTTGTAAAGAGATGTCCTCGACCATTTAATATTAGCCAGGTGAAGTATTTCTTTCCACTGCTTGCTACAAAAATAGGTTGCGTTGATGGATAGGATTCATTTAGGCTTTCCTACTTCATTTGTCCATCTTTCCGTTATGCATCAGGCCAAAACTTCTCCGGTCAATTTACCTATGGGAAATAGCATTGTATATTTTGAAAAAACACATGTAAGCACGAATATGTATTTTTTTCCGTATTGTGCCATGGGTAATGGACCATATATATCCGCTGATATCAATTCCAATGATGCACTAGGGAGAATGGGATTCATTTCGCCCCTGATATGGTATTGCGGGTATTTGGCTTTCTGGCATATATTGCAAGCTTTTATTATTTTGGCCACTTTTTTATGCATGCTTTTGAAATAACAGCTTTCTTTTAGTAGGTGGAGGGTCTTCATAGTTCCAAAATGTCCAATATGTTCGTGAGCTTCTTTTATCAAATCTGTTTCCATATTAGCGGGGATTATTAGGCGCCAGTCGTAAGTATTTTTAGCCGGTCGGTGGAACATAAATCCTTTGTAGCGGGTGTACTGTCGCAGGTAATTGGGCGGTTCAGTAGCTCCTTCTTCCATCAATTCGCGGATCCGGGACAGTCTTGGGTCTTTGTATTGGGCGATGCGGATTCTTTTAGGGATTAATACGGCAGTGTGAATTCGTGGTTGGATATTGGGGGGATATGGTATGCTTTCTCCACTCTTTACGGCGAAACATTTCAGGTTGGTATCTTGACAATATGTAGCATCTATTTCCCTGGATAGAAAGTCGGTGGTCTGATTTTTCTTTCCTGGCAGATGGGTCAATTCAATATCATATTCTTGAAGCACAAGAAACCTTCTAGATAAGCGGTTGTGATTTAATTTGGCTGTTTTGAAAAATGTTAAGGCTTTATGGTCGGTATTGATAAGTATCTTATTGCTGAGCAACAATGTCCGATATTTAATACATATTTCCACAATACTCAACAACTCTTTTTCGGTCACAGAATATCGACGTTGTGCTGAGTTGAGTGTCTTACTAAAAAATGCTAGCACTCCTTTCTCTCCTTGATCGTCTTCTTGGAAAATCTCTGCGCCTATCGCATAATCTGAGGCATCGACATTCAAGAAAAAAGGTTTTTTCAGGTTAGGGTGTTTCAACATGACGGAATTTAGGAAAGCTTCTTTTAGTTGCTGGAATATGATCTCTTCCTTGTAAGTCCAATTCCAAGGTTTGGTACTAGACAATACATGACTGAGTTGGGCAGTGTAGTGTGACATTTGTTTGTTGAAGCAGCGGTAGAATCCAATAAACTTTTGTAACTGTTAACGGTTGGTTGGTGATGGAAATTGTGTGATAGCTAATAATTTGTCCGGGTCCTGTGATATGCCAGTAGGTGTGATTATGTGTCCTAGATATTTTACTTCCCTCGCAAAAAAAACACACTTCGATAGTTTGAGTTTCAATCCGCAATTTATATTAATATTCTGTGAGGCTATTAATCCATCGTCCACGTATAATGTACAGTAGTCTCTGATATCGTCTCCTAGCGCCTGTCTCAGACACTGTATGAATACAGCCATAGCATTTCGTAATCCAAATGCTAAACGAGTGAACCTTTAATTGCCTCCATTAAACAGAAAGGATAAATAATCGCGCGATTTCGGTGCTACTTGGACTTGCCAATATCCTGCGCTCAAATCTACCGTTGAATATATGGTTTTGCCATGGAAAGTTTGCATAACTTGTTCAATTTGGTCTGGTCCTTCTCGGTCATCATCCAACATACGGTTCAAGGCGCGAGCATCTAGACATAGTCTTACTGTTCCATCCTTTTTTGCTACACACACAATCGGCAAACTATAGGGTGCTGTGGATTCTTCTATAATTCCTAATTGTTCCATGCGAGAGATTTCTGCTATGGCGGCGGATCGATAGGTGAAAGGTATGGGGTATGATTTGCGGTAATACGTGTCGTGTGGTTTAACATTGAGTGAACATTCGAAGTGAGTAACTAGACCGGGTTGTTCGGAAAAAACACCTGCATTTTTACGGAATACTTGAATTATTTCCTGTCTAATGTCAGGGTGCCAATCGGTATGTTGATGGATTCTATTTATTAGTATCTCTAACAATTCTTCGGTACTAGAGTCTACTCCTAACAGTGTTTGGTTCTTCATTGTTAGGCTTAATACCTCCATATACTCCATAGCATTTTCAATTCCGTGGATACCCCACTTCCTCGGCGCGCCTTCCATGTAGTGAGTGAAGTGTATCTCCGTAATTCCTTCAGTGCGTTTCTTCAGATCAAGGGGTACTATAACTTTGTGTGATTCGGTTTCGGTAAAAGCATGAAATTTCAAGGTTTGGAAATTTAAACAGGCTTGGAAATGTTGGAGAAAATCTGTACCTATTATTATGTGTGGACCAGATACAGGTAATACAAGAAATGTATGAGCGAATCATTGTTGTTGAAGGTTTATTTCCAGTAAACATTGGGTAGTTATATGTATTCGCCGTCCTGGACTGATACCTGATACATATACGTTGGTTAGCGGTAGAGTAGCTAATTTTGTTTTTTCTTTTAGACGTTGAAATATGTCTGTTTGTATGAGGCTACATTGTGAACCACTATCTACTAATGCTTGAACCTTCATTCCATATATTTCGATATCGATATACGCCTGCATTTGGATATCGGGTAGCCTGCTTTCCTTCTCGGTTTCTTCTAACAAAGTTTCCGGTAAATCATTTCTGAATGTGGTGTATGACGTAGGAATATCCTGTTTTTCTTTGTTTGTTTCATTTGAGCTTGTGGGTATTATATCGGGGGTATCATATAGTCATGGTTTATTAGCTGTAGTTTTCTGTATATCTGGTGGCGGGTCGTTGGGTGTTGGGTTCTGTGTTTTTTGTTGGTTTAATCCTGTTGCATGCGCTAATGTATAATTTGTGCTTACTTGTTGAGGTGGCGGTTTGTAATTATTCTGAGTGTAACCATTATTTGAGTTTAATCGATCACGGCCATCATAATAATTCCTGCGGTTGCTCTGATGGGCGTAATGATTAGTTGTGCGATTTTGAAAATTTTTATTATTCCAGTTACTATTTTGTTTGTGCTCATAGCGGCGTTCAAATTGAGGGGCAGATCGGGAGCGATCATATGATACCGGTTCATAGTTTTGGCTGGTATACTGATTACTTTTTGAGTTATGTTGATTCTGTGTGTATCTTTGGTCTGATCGGTGGTTTGACATTGCCATCACAGACTGTATGCCATATAGATGATTTATTAGGTGTTTGCAATCAGTAATGGGTTGGGTGGCGAGTGCCATTCCAACTTAATACGGTAGCTTCTTTAGAATAATACTTGCTAATGCCGATTCGTTAATGGGCTCACTCAGTTGAGAATTTTTGAACTGTAGGGCAGTGACGAAAGTGGTACTTGCACCGTCTAAGTTAGGGTTGAAATCACATGATATGATATCCGCTAGCACATCCAACTGTTTACTTCTGCTCCAATACTGTTCCAGGAAGACAGCTACAAACTCATCCAATGATGTAAATTCATGGGCTCTACTCTGAAAGAACATCAGGGGTTCGCCAATTAATAAACTAGTCAAATGAAGACGCCACATACTCCAAGAGGTAGGTGCAAGAGTTTGTACTAATTTTATCTGATCAATGAATGGTTGAGGTTGCAAATGGCGATCAGTATTATCAAATTCACCCAGTCCTTGCAATATACTATGTGAATTGATGTTATCTGCTTGAATTCCATGAGGTCATTGTTGGATATAATTTTCTAATACTGTTATTTTCTCCTGTGCAATCTGCCATTGACTATTATTTGTAATTTTATTAGCATTCACTTCTTGATCTAATTGAGTCAGAGTGGATTTTTGAATTAGTAGAGTTCCATTTAAAGCCTTACAGGTTTCTGTGTTCTGATTGATACTACCTTGCAGTTGGTTCATTTTTGTGGACATATTATTCTGTTTATTTTGTATATCTTTAATACTGTTAATATTTTTATCAACTGTCGTTGTTAAATTTTGATTGGCAACGGTAATTTGTTTGTTGATTTCTTGATGGCAATCGGCCTTAATGCTAGTTGTTATATCATGAATAGGTGTAGTGATTTGTGTGGTTAAGTTATCTATCCTTTCGTTTAGTTCACAGGTAACTGTATCCAACCTTTCCGATAATCCTGCCGTAACTTTATCCTGACTTTCCCTCTGTAGATTTATCATTGCTTTTAATTCTTCTCTATGATTCTCTACTTTATTCTCAATAGTATCTAACCGCCTTTCTACTGATTGTATGGCGTCTGCTGTCTCCTTCATGCCCTGTTCCACTGTTTGTTTGTTTGCCTCTTTTATTGCCGCATTCTCTTTTTTAATTTCCTGCATCATGTTATCCATTGTGTTTTGTAACATAATATTGAACATACTGCTAGTTTGTTCCATTATTACCCTTTTAAATGGATCTAGCTCTGTGACTGAAAATATACTTTGTTTGCTCAGATGTGACTCAGCCTCTGGAGATGCGGGCTCTGCAGGCTGCTCCTCGCCCCCTTCGAAGTTGATCTCTGCTATCCGTTGATTCAATGGTATGTCAGCGGCGTCGATTCGAGTGGATGATAGAGGTTGCAGACCTTGTGGATCGAAGACTATCGACCCGACACTTCCTGGTTCCCTTTCTCGTGGCGTATTGGCATCTACCATGGTGGGGTTTGATGTGCTGGGAGTCGACAAATTGGGATCTGTGCAACCACCGTACATATATGAAACTTCAGAGTTTGCGGGAGTGTGATTCATTATGCCAATATGATAAATGCTAATTAAAAAAGTGATGAATAATATGCAAAAATGCTTAAAAAAGACACAAACCGGGACTTACAGTGGAACAGTTATGTGCAAAGTGTTTGGATATCCGAAATAAGGTATTTATACTTAAGTTTTTTATAATGCTCTAGCGCTCCAATATTGAATATTGATTCCTGACTAGTTTACAGACTGTGACTTATATTCCAACCGGCTTATACATAATATATTCATGACTAGGAAGTAATAGCAGTTGTCAAATTGTAAACCTTTGCCCTTGGAGGGTTACCTCTCATGATGATATTGGTATTTATAAGAGCAGTCGCTAAATTCCCTCTTTTGCGAATAAATTCACAAAAAATTAAGGCCGTCCGGCTCGCAAAATTACTGGGTTCAAGCCTCAGCTCTAGCTCAGTGGTAGATACATGAATTTTACAAATGCAAGTAATCACCATAAGGTTCAATGACCTGTGATTAATAGTTCCTACCACTGCTTCTGTGAAGTTCTTGAAGAATACCAGTGAGGAAATTGAAAGAATATTTGATGACTGATTATCAGTAACCATGTACCACTAGAGAATGATAAGGACCAACTATAGTTGTTTTTAGTTGATTCTTAAAACGCTCGTCGTGAATACAGGTATTCACCAATATATCCTTCCAAAATTCCTTAGAACTTACAACGCCAGTTCTTGAAGCTCTCTGGATCCTTATATGATATAACTGGAACCTTATTAATATAATTTTTCAATATACTTGTTCTGGCAGATTGAAGTGATTATCATCAAAGGATGATAAATATTGAGTGCTCTGAATAAGATTAATATTACTTGATTCAATAATTTTAAGTGCTGCTGAATATCTATTGGTACCAAAACAGCTCAAACTGTATATCACGAGATGAACTAGGATAAAATAAATTTCTACAATTTGTATGCTGACATAGAACACAAAATATATTCCCATAAAAATGTGTGTATAAAATATTCAATATATCTATAATTTTTCTTAAATAAATTCTTTCTAAAATCTGAATAATTATCACAGGTTTTGCTAATATTCACAATAGTGAGTTTCAAATTCATGAATATATTATATTTAATACTGATACTTAGACTTCCAATCAATACAAAATTCTGCAAATAAAAACCTGTTCGGTCTATAGGTTTGATATGATATACATTGTTCAATTAACAAAATTAATAATTGATAAATTATTATTCAAACATGAGATCTCAGGGATTTATATGAATTCGGGCCGTGTGCAGAAGTAAGCTTCCTACATATATCAAATAAATTTATAAAATGTTCTTATGAACTATGTGATATTATTCAACACGTGGTGACTTTTTATTTAATTTAAGTCAATTTGAATAGCGCTTTTGATTAATTCCCCCACTATACACAGAAAATCTAAAACGAGCTCGTTTGACTTATCACTCACTTAAATGAAGTTCTTGACGGTCTCGTGGATTGAATTAATTATTTCCAATAATTAATTAGGTAGGCTCCTTTCGTCTCTGCTGGGCTAGCGCGTGATCCAGATTCTTACAAGTTTCTTTCCGAATTAAAGATATATTTATGGGGAATAGTTACAAATTATGAACTCTTTGACAGCACTGAGTTCACAGACAATTTAACATTTAATACAAATATTTCACATTAAAAAAGGGTTTGGCTTAATAGTTTTAAAATTTTAAAAAGAGGAAGAAAGAACCCTGAACTCTATGTGCATCCTCTCAAGTCAAGATCTTAAGCCAGAAGAAGGAGGTTTTCAGAAAAAATGGTCTCTTCCAAGAATAATTCTGAAAGCTACTCTCTGATTGGTCTTCAATTTAATAAACTCAATACAATTGGTCGCCTTGGAATCAGGGCTTCCTCGACTTTATAATAGAAAAAATTAAATAAAAGAGTTTTATACAAATATATGGAGTGTTTATCTCAAATTGATTTCATAAATAAATCATAACATACGATTTTAATAAATTTAGTTTTTTTATATGAGTTTTGTATACTCTTGATTTTTCGTGCTTTTTTAGATTATAATAAATATTTATACAGAAATAATAGTTGTTTGTATTTCTACACATCGACTTCCTTTAGTATACATAATATATCCTTTGTGAGTAAATTTTATATAATTCAACCTGTTATACTGGTTGATCGAATAATCAGCTGATTCGTTCAGCATTGATTCTAATAATTATCGATTTATTCAAGATCGACTAATTCTTTTCAAAATGTAAACAAATAATTCTAACCTCAATGTTCATGCACACTTTTATTTTTTATAATCCGCCAATAATAAGTAAGCCGCTTTATAATTTTTTGATCTTCCCAATGGGTTTTCATAGTTATTGAATCACAATTATACATGTTTTCTTATCATTTTATTACTCCTAATCGCTAATAACATTCGATTTAAGTTGATTTATCCTTTGACTAGGTCTAACCTTCTTTCCATTTTATAATCCTATTAAAATTCATTGGTTCATTTTAAAATATTTGATGGTACTAAAGTACCACGTGACACAATACGCCCTCTGATTTCTGATATAAAACGACAATTCGAGAATATAATATAATTTTATGATCCTGTTGGTTTTGGATCAGAAATCACACATGTTACAAAGTCTGTTAATAAATCTACTGAGAATTCTGTCTCCTAACAATTCAACAACATATACAATAATAAATAAATTCAATTCAAATACATACGCCTTACATCGGCCAATCTCCTACTACACACAATACACAAATATAAATTATCTCCTCCTCCATACACAATATAAACCTTTTTTCCAATCCACGCTTCGCCCTCAGGCTAGAAGCACATTTGAACGTTAGTGCAAAATCATTGCCAACCTAACAAACTTGTAATTCTCTGACTTGCAGAATATAATATTTCTTCTCCCTCGACATAGAATTGTACATTTTGATTTCAATCTCTTGCAGAATTTGGGCTTTGCTTTTATACAATGAATATTTTTAAAGGATAATCTTTGGTAAGTTTTATTAAAGAGAACTTCTTATTCATCTGATACATTGAAACTTTGGCTTAATGCTTTTTGGTGGTAACTATGCAGTTTGATCATTTGGCGGATAATTTTATTTATTTTCTCAATTAGTTACACATAAATAATAATAATACAATATTTTTATAATATCTCTACATACAATTTACATTTATATGACACTTGAGCCTTTCTTGGGGGTGTCAACTTAGGCGATTTATCAGGCATTGAATTATCGGGTTCTTGTAGTGGACAGCTGGTTTCTGTTGGCTTCTGTTCATCAACTGTCGCCATTTTGATGTCTCCAAGATATACAACGGTAAGTTGGTTTTTAAATTAGAAGTTATTTATTCACTTGTTTCGTTAGTGAGGATGGTGTTAAGGATGGTTTCTAAATTTTTTTTTATTTCTTTATTTTCAGGTGTTGTTATTCGAAGTGGATACTCGTCTGCTAATTAAGTGTATTGTTGGTGTTTGTCTGATACGTATACATAGACGGGTAAGCCAATGACGTTTCATCAAAATATTATTATTTATATCCTTATCGCTTAGTGTCCCGATGATACGTTTTGAGATTAGAAATATTTTCCCACCAAGTTAAATTTGGTTTGCTGCTGTCCGGTTGTTATTTATAGATGAGGCTGTCCTGATGATGATTTATCCTTCATAAATATAAAACCCCGGTATCTTGTATACTTTTTCAAACAATTCTTAGCTTCCTTAATGGTAATATATTTCAATCCATTCTTTTTCCAATCATCTTGTAGTCTTAATGCATTTTTCCTCTCACTTTCATTTAATATTCTCGGTTTCAGTTCGTTATAAATTAGTAGGCTCACAACAATAACTATTTTTATAATATTAACTTTCCACTCATCAATAGTAGTTTCATTTAATAATAATAATAGAATATTTTTCATCCTATCCACAACACAGTCTTTTATCCGTATCACAGCCATAACAAATAGTATACAATATATCAGAACATTTATCATTTCTTTAACAATATAATCTCTCAACGTATAATAGTCAGGTACTTTCACTCTCTTATTATAATTTCTTATTTCTTTTAATCTTATTAAACACTTTCTATCCTTTATCAACCTCCATAAATAGTCCACTTTATTATTATCATCCACACATGAATCAATCGTAGTTTTCCTTTCAGTTCCGTTTTTATCCCTGTATGAATCCATATTAGTCCTTCCAGTAGCTCCAGTTTCGTTCCATTTATTAGGTCCATTTTGCCGGTCACATCACTGATCTTCTGCTTTAAAGCGAATGTACCGCGGATGCATGCCGTCGATCCTCTGTCCTCCATCCTGGTCTCGGTCCGGTGTCCTCCGTTGCCTCTTGAAGCGTGCATGCGGCCGGTATGCGCGCGCGCGGTTCGTCTTTCGTCTTTTCCGCCTCCGGGCCTTGCGACGCATACCTATTTTCTCTGGTAGTCCGTCCTGCAGTCGGTCGTCCGGTGTCTTCCTCGGGCGTTTCCGTCTCCGGGCCTTGCGGTGGGCGCTCCTCCGATCCTGCATGTTGTCCTCCCGGTACTCCCTGGTGTCATCCTTCCCGTCCTTGGTGTGCCTTGGTGGGGTCGATTGATGTGTGGGTATGGCGTGCAAAACGGGTAGATTGCATGTAGGCTCCATATTATGTAATTTCTTTACTGTAACCTGGTGTTCCTTGGTGGCGGGTTGCTCTTCCTGCGGTGATGGTTCTTCAGTGGGAAATATAAGGCTCAAGAGGGATTGATGTTTACAGGGCGTTTTAAGTGCATGGCGGGCGGCGGTTTTTTGTGGTAGGCTGTCTTGTATGGGCTCCTGTGTGTCTGGTGGTGGGTTATTTGCATGTTGATTTTGGGTTGTCTTTGTTGTATGTGCTACGGTGTAAGATGTATTTGTCCGGTTATGATTTCGATGTGTTTCACCTTGGTTCTTGTGACCTCCATCTCGCTTGTAATTATTCCCATTTAAACGATCTCTGCCATCATAATATGCTCCTCTATCCTGTTGTTTGTTATTGCAATATGGAGATCTATTTCTAGAACTGTTTTCAAACGATTGACCTCTGCTAATATTTTCTTTGACTAGGTCTAACCTTCTTTCCATTTTATAATCCTATTAAAATTCATTGGTTCATTTTAAAATATTTGATGGTACTAAAGTACCACGTGACACAGTTTAGGCTCATAAAATATAATATCTCTTTCTATAAAATATATTTCATACAATAACAATAATATAAAATTTTCTTTAAAACAAATAATTTCTCTTTATTTAAAGCTATTGATTCCCCAAAAAGTAATACAAAAAATAACCCGCCTGTTTTCCTCAGTACTCATATATCTATTTTATATAATATCTATATTATATTTCCTCAGTACTCATTTATATTTTATTATCCATCCACGACAAATTTCAATATGACTAGACTTGTCTTTAATTATTATCATCAATATAGGTCTTGACTTAATTTCAATGACTATTTAATGAGCTCAGCTCTCATCATCAGTCCCATGTTGGTACGACATGTTGTGTCACGTTATTTTTTTTATATTTAAATAACGATTAGCCTCCTGCTTGGCATCAGTCGTCGGTAGAGCATGAAATATTTTAATATAATTATAAAAATTAGGTCGTGGTTTTCAATAGGATACAGTCTCATAAAGATCTTTATAGGCCCAGATATGAGCTTCCACAATAATTTGATAATTCATTAAAAAATAAATATATATAAATATGGTACTTATCCTATAGTATTGAGGAATTAAAATAAATTGCACACCATAAACAATTTGATACATATATTGACAAATATTGCAAAAATAAATCAGAGCAAAAAAATATATAGAGCGATAAAAAATATATAATATAAAAATAGAACAATAATCGAAATCAATAAAATATCACAGGCTAAATACTATTCTCTAAATTTTATAGCACAAAACGTTACCATGTGCTTTTATTTTATAATCATATGCATCCTTTTGCATGTAACTGCGATATTAGCTTGCTAATACTTGTCGACTTGGACAATTCCATTAAAAATAGATTCCTTAAAACCAGCTTGATAAATTGACAACCAATAATCCAAATATATATATTAAATTCTATAGTATCTAATAGATTTCTTTGCAATGAATATATATTTTATCTCAGGGTGCAAGATTCGGCACCTGACGGAATAAATAGAGCAATTCATCTAGTGAATCAGAGCTACAACAAACTATCGCAAATTATATTGCAGAAATTAAAGATCATATGAATATGTATTACTAGCCTAGATTTTATACTTCTTTGATTTATAGAACTTCTGATATGTATTGACTCGTTACCCTTCTAATAAAATACCTTTAATACTATATTTACTTGCGCAAGTATTTTTTACTAAATTCTTAATTTATGGGGTTGGCAGCCTTGACTGCTGTGAGAAACATTAGTGAGATCGTGCTCAAGTGAAATTTCAAATCAAACAGTTTAAAATTCTAATAGTGTCGTTAAAAGTTACCAATTCAACAATTTAAAGACTAACAGTGACAAGTTATCAAATTTGTTTTGTGTAAATTGCAACCTGTGATGAGCTTTGGACATTGGAAAATGGAAGTTGAACTATTGTAGGTTAGAAAGAAGAAGCCAAAGCAGAGACCTCCAACACAGGTGGATCGCAAGTTGGACTTTGAACTACCTGCAGCAATCATGAAAACCGAAAAAGTACCAGATGATCAATGACAGGGAAATACGAAAGAAAGTAACGGAACAACAGAGAGAGAAAGAGGATGATAGAGGCGCTGAGTCGAGCTACATCACAACACCTTGCTTATCTGTCTTCAGACTGTTATCTACCTTGACCTACGCAACATCTTAGAAATAAATTCATCGAACCAGTTAGATAGCTTAAACATTTTATACTCCAAACAATTGAGTTATTAAAGGCGCTTCCATCCTTAGGACGAATTTCAAAATCGAACAGCATATCTTCATTCAAAATATAACCATTCTAACATCCTAGAGTACAATATGTCACAAATAGAGGAGAAATTGGACAGGATTCTGGATAAATTAGAGAAGCTTGATTCATTAGACAACAAAGTGGATGCAATGAATTCTCGTTTTGAAGATGAAATAGAGGGAATAAAATCAGATATAAATACCTTGAAACAAAACTATGCAGAAAAAGTAAAGATTGTAGAGGAGAGTGAGCGGAAGTTTAATTTACTTATCTATGGAGTTCAGAGTAGGAGCTATTTTGAAATGAATGATCAGATCATGAACGTTCTCAAGTTTCTAGTCCCTGAAATAAATGGTAACTATATCAAAGAGTTATGGAAAACAAATAAGAGTAAAGAAAGAGCACCTGTGTTAGTGAAATTGAATTCAATTACAATAAAAAGAATTATACTGAGAGAGAAGAGAAGGCTCCAAGATGATAGACGCTATAAAAATGTACAAATCAAGGAGGATTTTTCTCAAGAAACCAGAGCAATAAGGAAAAACTTATTCTCCCATCTCATGAAATTAAAAAGCAAGGGTCAAAAGGTTATCATGAAAAAGGATAAGCTAGAAGTAGATGGGAAACTATTTTCACTTGAAGAACTGGACAATATAGAGGCCAAATCAGCCAAACGACCTAGAAGTGAAGAGTCGAGTCCAAGGAATCAGGAAGAGGAAAGCAAAAGTCGCCATGGAAAGCAGTCTGGGAGGAAAGGGAAAAGGGTGGAAGGTAATAGAAGCATAGAGCGTTTCCTCACCAAGCACAGTAATGCGTGTGAAGAAGCGGGCAAGGTGAATGAGCAAAAATCCACTCATCAAAACAAACAGCTGATTGAGAGACCAGAAGAAAGAAAAGAGGAATGTCAAAAAACTGTAAATAATCAGACATAGCAAAAACTAAGAATACACAGGACCGGATTCATTCAGGAATTAAACAAGAATAGTTCAACTAGAAATGGAAAACTTATACACATAGGCACATTTAATGCAAGGTCTGTCCTAGGAGAAGATAAAATTATGGAGCTTGACCTAGCAATGAAGGAGATCGAATGGGATGTTTTAGGCTTATCTGAAATCAGGAGAAGCTACGAAGAAGTAGTGGAGCGAAATAGTGGGCATATCTTCTGTCACTCAGCAGCCACAAGAGGGAACAGAGGAGTTGGCTTTTTTGTGAATAAACAACACAAAAATAAGATCACCGAATTTAAACCCATATCAGACAGAATTGCGTTCATAAAAATATCAATTGGAAACAATAAGCTAATGATAATACAAGTACATGCACCAACATCCGACAGTAATGAGGAAGAAATAGAACTTTTTTACGAGAGACTAGAAGGTATAATGATACAAAAACGAGCAGGAGAAAGACTAATAGTGATGGGAGATTTCAACGCAAAGATTGCAAGGAGCGCTGAGATGGGGGAAGCTAGTATTGGAAATGAAAGAGGCGAAATGCTACTGGATTTTGCCCTAAGCAATAATCTCAAGATTGTAAATATGCTATTTAGAGGAAGTATTGAAGACAAGTGGACTTGGAAATCCCCAATTGGAGGCTTGCATGAGATCGACTACTTTATGGTGGAGCAGAGGAACAACACTGTACAACACCTAGCCGTAATGAAAACATTCAAGTACGACTCTGACCACAGAATGCTGATGAGTGAAATGAAGCTACATAAAAGAAGGTTTTCATCAAACAAAGAAGAACGAGAATAGAGGAGACAAACAGTGGAAGATATGTTGAAAATTTAGCAGAAGAAATTAGAAAACTACATATAACCCAAAACAATAGTATTGAAGAAATATATACCGGACTTGTACATTCGATTCGAATAGCTTCCAACAGATTGGAAAGAGTACAGAGAGGGGAAAGAAGGAGCAAGAAAATCTCAACTGAAACAATGAATTTGATTGAAGAACGTGAGAGATTGAATAGAATTGTTGAGAAGACAGACGAGGAGAAGGAGGAACACAAAAATCTCAGAAAAGAAGTACGAGCAAGAATTAGGAAAGAGACAAAAGAATACGAAGAAAATGTAATAAATTCAATAATGCTGACAACAGGGTCAACTAAAAAGATCAATCAAGAGCTCAGCAGTACTAGAAAAAAATGGATTGCCAAATTGAATACAGAAGGTGGGATTGCGACAGAAAGAAGTCGAATTATAGACCATATATCAGTATTTTATGAGAATTTATACAAGAAGGACAATGGAGACGAAAGATGGGCTATACGAGAAAATCAACAAGCGACTGAATTCGATTTTGAAGCAGCGGAAATATTAGAGGCAGAAATATTCAATGCTATTAAAAGTCTTAAGAAAGATAAAGCTCCTGGAGATGATGGAATCACAGGCGAAGCAGTGATTACAGGATTTGAAAAACTATTGAAGCCGCTAAAACTTTTATTCAACAAAATCTTGAGAGAAAAAACAATACCTCTAGCATGGAAGAGAAATAAAGTGATTATAATATTCAAGAAAGGTTCAAGACTGGATGTTGAGAATTATAGACCAATCACTCTTCCCTCAGTGCTGTATAAGCTATTCGCTTCCATAATTAAAAATAGATTACTGAACAAAGTTTATGAAAATCACCCCACTGAGCAAGCAGGATTCAGGCCGGGATATTCTACAATAGATCACCTTCAAGCTGCAAATCAGATAATAGAAAAATCGATGGAATATAACATACCGCTCTACCTATGTCTAGTGGATTACCAAAAAGCATTCGACAGTGTGAGTCATTGCAGGATGTGGGATGCCCTCGAAGAAGCTGGCATAGACAGAATGTACATTGACGTGATTAAGAGTCTATATGATAATACAGAAATCTATGTGGAGCTGGAGAGAAAAGGAGAGAGCATAAAAATTGAGAAAGGATTGAAACAGGGCTGCCCACTCTCCCCAATATTATTCAACTGCTGCTTGGATTACATTTTTCGAAGGCTGGAGTGGGAGGATAAGGGCCTCAGAATTGATGGGAAAAAACTATCAAATCTTAGATTTGCAGATGATGTGATGGTTGTGGCAGAGAGCGCCGAGCAAATGGAAGAGATGATGAAGGAACTGCTGAAGGCTAGCAAAACGATTGGCCTCCACTTGAATGCTCAGAAGACCAGATTAATGACAAATTCCGAAAAAATAAGGGTAGAAATCGACTGTGGAATTCTTGATTACGTGGAAGACTACGAATATCTGGGCCAGGTTATATCGTTTGTCAACAGATCTGTGAAAGGAATCAAGCACAGAATTGATAAAGGGTGGAAGAAATATTGGGCACTGAAACGCATCTTCAAGGGCAATTACTCAAATAATTTGAAAGGAAAAGCGCTATCCATGTGTGTCTATCCGACGATATTGTATGGCTCGCAAACATGGGCGCTCACAGAGTACTTGGACAGGAGGTTGGAGACCACACAAACGAAAATACTGCGTAGCATTCTTCGCATAAGGCTGAGTGAACGTTCAAGAAACACTGATATATTGAGAAGAGTGCGCGTCAAATACCTACAACGAGAGGCGCACATATTGAAGTGGAAGTGGGCGGGCCACGTCGCGAGAATGGACGAAAACCGGTGGACCGGGACTTGCACTGAGTGGGTGCCGAGGGACAGGACCAGGAGCAGAGGATGGCCACCAACCCGATGGAGGGACGAGCTATGTCAAAGGGTAGGACACGCATGGGCAACCACTGCAAGAAATCGACAGTTGTGGAACAAAATAGTTAGTGTCTAAGTTATAATTCCAAGAACTATTGTGAAAAAGATTTAAAATCCTGTAAATTTGTAAATAGCTTGATAAATTGCCAACCTATCATTTTACCTCATACAAGAGAGGCTTTTGTTCAATTATGAATGCCAATAAAGCTTTTATTATTATTATTATTATTATTATTATTAGCCGTCAAGCTCCCAGATGGAAGACGCTGAGCAAAATTTGGTTCATTTTTTGTTTTTCTTGTTCTTTTTATCAATCCACCAGTTTTTCATTTTCAGTGAGAACTCCGCTTTCCTTGCTTCACTCCATTTTGTTCCCACTCTTACTTTTATTATTATTATTACTATTATTATTACTATTCTTATTACTATTATTATTATTTTCTTAATTTATGAGAAAACCTTTTTGACGAGCTAGCTTTGATTCTCATGTAATTTCGAAGCACTGAGGGCGCCCTATCACTATTTCAATATTTCTCACTCATGTGTCGAAATTTTCTTATGAGCTGCTGATGTCGATCCAACTCCTGGTGGTCCTGGACTATTGTAGCCGGAGTCGTCTCTTCCAAGGGGTTACAAAATTATTTAAAAATAAAAATGACTTTTGCTTTATAAGAGCATCACAAAGTCTTATAAGAAATTTAGTAATTCAATCTAACTTTAAATTATTACAAGATATAGCAAGGTATTACGCTCTATAATTTTTAGGGACCTCTCATGGTGGCATTTGGCAGGCGAGTGTTGGTTCTCCTTTCTCAATTTTACAATTCTCATTTCCGATTTCTAAATTTACATAAAATTTGAATATCCTAAAACAAAACCTTCAACATATAAATTTCAATGATAGTAATTCAATCATGCCTAATGCGATGAAATTATGATTCAATAATAACTCTCATAATTACAATGATTTATAATTCATTAGTTTTTTGAACATTGATTACAAATTGCAACATTGCATATTACAACAGAACATACAGCAGTATAAAGGATAGAAATTCAATTTAATTCAAAAGAGTACATAACAACAGTACAATAGGGTAGGCCTACATAGCACTTACAACAGTACATAAATCACATATCAACTGTATATTCATCACCATTTTCAGTATATTATAATTACATATTGCATCTTGCTTTATGTTTCAGAGATCTTCACCTCCTTCCTTGGCTCTTGCTATCCTTTTTCTCGTTTGAAGATTGTTTGGAAGTCTTGGAATCAGCAGCAGCTGCAGCAGCAGTAGCAGGTCCCTTGTTGGCAGCCGTCTTCTTGTCCTTCGGAGTGGGGGTGAACCACTTTTTGTGGAGACCCTTAGGATCGTACTTGGTTGACACCTATAAGGAAAATATTGATTCATTCATTCTACTGCAATTTCACAAAGTTTCCAAACATGTAGCAAGAGCACAAACAAAATGGTTGACGTAATGACTCAGAACCCACCTAAAGCTGTAGGTCCACTCATCTTTCATCATTTTCCGATCGTGTGTTTGTGGGACCGATATTATTCTATATCCCTCTTAAAGAGTCACAATTATTTGTTATAACTGTAATTATAACATAATATATTATTTTGGGCGTAAGTTAGCCTCTGGTACTTTTCTGTAAGTTGTATAATATCCTGAATGATTGAATAAATAAATAACAGTGCCGATTTAAATTTTTTAGATTTTTGTTTATTATTACAATAAGTACAATCACTTGCGGAAAGGATCAACAGACCCAAAACTGTTCCTATTTCAATTGAAACTACACACAGTCCAAAAATATAGGTTACGGGAATCATATTTTCAATTGAACAATTTTCACCGCAATACCAAGAAACCTAACAATTAATTCTGTATTGGGAAATAGTTAATACGAATCAGGAATGAATAATTGAAAATGTTAAAAAATCGTGATAGACCTGAAAATTTAGAGCCGAAAATCACACGCACAATTCAAAATATTTTGATTAATAATTTGCATACTTTGTAAAATCCGTTGCATAGTTATCTATACTGTCATTTATTGTAAATTAGTGTAAAAGCTAGAATATATTGTAACTCACATGAAGAGAGAACTTCAATCAAATCTAATCATCATACATCTTTACCCACCCAAAATTTCATATATTGTTCTCATATTTCTATATTTTATTATAGTTTGTATTTTATGACTTTGTTATACATTGTATCGATGTTCACAACAATAAAGGAAATTTGAAAAGCCTAGAGCTTACCTGCTTCCACATCTCGGGCTGCTCGTCCATCAAGTACTGGATCACCTTTCTAGACCCCGCCTTCTGTTGCTGGCTGCATTTGGCACAATTGTCGCTCAGAGCGGTCGGCAGGATGCGCTTGATCTCGGTGGCTGCCGGGGTGCACACACCCTTCTCCAGGAAACAGCGCACGTAGTGGTCTCTCATCTTGGCGTCGGTCAGGGCCTTATCGAGATGCTTCGGGTCCAGGAGAGCGGATGACTTCTCGGGTACCTTTGCGCAGATCAACTGCGCACTAGCCACACACACAAGCAAAGCGACAACTACTTGATGCACCATTGTTATTGAACTTCTTACTTCAGCCAGAAAACGACTATTGAAAGAATTTATCATTAAACGTCTTACTTCAGTCACGAAAAATAAAAATCTATTCTGTTCTTTACTCAGTGCCTCAGCTGTTGGTCAGAACCGTTATGATGCTCCATCACCAGCTGCAACGAAATATAAACTGATGCGACAACCTTGGATTATAACCGCAAATATTCAGAGTTTCCCCGGGAGATGGACAGCTAGCCCAGGATGGTCACAGTCCACCGAACTCATCCTTGCTATTTCGAACTAGGAACAGTCATCACTCTCAACTGCTAGCATTCCTTGAAAATATCACACAAACGCGAATCGTTGATAGAAACTGTCATTAATTAAAACTGTCATCATTCCTTGGGTATAACAGGTTCGCTTCTAATCCTACCAATGTTGACAGTTGGAAATCAACTGAGTGATAATTTATTGCTCCAATGCCATTCAAGGACAATTCCGGGTATTCCTTCCGATTTCACCGTTTTAATCATTCAATGGCTGTCCAGCAATTACAAAAGATTGTTCCAATCAATTAGTTAACGATATTTGATACTTGGGGAAATATTCTCTGTTGCGGTTCATCTCAGCTCAACTCAACTATATTGTTGTAGTCCATTCAATCCGAATTGAATAAGTTGGTGTGTATTTGCGACATTTATGTGGACTGGTTTCTCTTAATATGTAATTTCTGTGTCAGTGTTGAAGATCATGGTGGAAATTCTAATTGGAATAAAGTGGACTCGGTTTTCGCCTGTCAAGGCTCTGCAGGAGGGGGACCATTTCGAATCGCTATCTCCATAAGCGTAATGTTAATTGGGATTCCATATAACTCGGTTGATTTTCATCCGAACGTTTTAGTCTATATCTCATTTTGAAGGTCTGTTAATTCTCTGTTTAAGTTGTGAGGTGGAATATTAATATTTCTTTAGAAAACATTTATATTACTCTATAAAATGGGGAGCTTTTATGATTTTTTCCTGGCGTTGTTGGTTAATATTTTGGAAATTTATCTCGCAACATGAATTAGTTTAAATGAGTTCTGTCATCATGTCAACACATCCGTACGGTTTTTAAATGGAATCTAAAAAGGATTTTTTCGTTTGCAAGCCACTGAAAAATGGAGTTGTTAAACAGAGTACGTTGACAGAAGAATTTCTTCGAATATTTAGTGACTGAATATTTCTCTAATTTTCTGTATGAAAAGGTTATAAATAATATCCTTCACTTGAACACACGCCCAAAAAATAATGAGAGTTGAATATGCCAGCTTTAGATGGGTTCTGAATTACTATGTAGGCAAGTAGGGAAGAAATCAATTTGAATTATTTGACAATTTGAAATTGATGTATCGTGTATCGACGCTTAAGGCATTATTAATGTATCATTCAAGCTAAATATACTCAAAATCTGACTTTGTAACTCGCATAACTCAGCTAAGTTACACATTTACAACATCAACTTTGGACTATATACGGCGAGGTGGAACTACCCTTGAATTTTTCCCACCATTCAAAGGCATACCCCAATAATAATAACAACATCAACGGGATTCAGTGACTGATCCATTATCAAGAAATGTTCCCAAAATATTCATTTGGTTGAAAATAGATTATTCATTATCCATTTGAAGAGAGAGTGGAGATATCAAATAGCAATAGGATTTTTTAAGGGAGAATTGTTTACAGTAAAATATTTTATATAACTTTGTGTAGTATATTATTATAGCAAAATAAGATAGATAGATTATAGCAAAATAAGCCCCACATGAGCCTAAGAAGTTCACAAATGCTTATGAACTTACCATAAAAATCAATATAATGCGAGTGTCGACCATGAAAGTAGAATACTTCACGCAATTAAATGGTAACCGTTCTATCATACCTTGGAACTTCAATAACTCAAAATTTAAAGCCGCCTTCTCCCAAGAGTTTCGCTCAGTGGAAGACGGGTCACCGCATCAATAGCCTGCAATGTCGTAAACTTTATCAGCAGACATAAAACTGAAAATAAAATATGGAGCGTAACTTTGCTGGACATTTCCACCAAGATATTGTGGGAAGTAGGAGGAAGGAAGAATGGGTGATAGAGGAAAAGGAAGGACAAGGAGAACTAGAAAGAACGAGTGTAGAAGTCAAATTATAAGAAGGAGTGGTAGAAGGAGTAGAGGAGGATGAGGAGGAGGAGGACCAGTAGGATGAGGAGGATGAGCAGGAGGAGGAGGAGGAGAAAAAGAGAGAAACAGTAGGTGGAGAGCGAGTAAAAAGATGTGAAGCTAAAAGTCGATAACTTCAAGCAACTTGAGAGAGACTATATTGCTCTTTTATGTCGGCTTGTATTAGCAGCTCTGTAGTCTTTCTTGGCCAGTGAAGTACTTTGGGAGTTGCACGCATAAATTAATAGTGATCTTTGAGAACATATTATTATTCCCTTTCACAACCTCCTGTTGCTTGGTAACAGGTGTGTTATTGTTTTGTAATTTACAAAACGTGAACCAAGAAATATTACATTGCCCAAGATTACAACGAATTTATTATTATTGATAGCATTATATGTGAACCAAACTTCAAGAGGAGAACTTGAAATACAATAATAATTCACGGATAACTAATTTCTTTCAGATAACATCAATGCCAACAAATGAAAAGTGAACCTCACAAGAAGAGAAGTGCTTGCATTCATCAATTCAGTTAGAGAATTATCATATTGATGGATGGAGAAGTATGAGTATCCTACAAGTAAGTTACAATACATTCTGGTTTATACACGAATCTACAATAAATTACAGTACAACAGCCAATTATGCAACAAATTTCACATATTATGAAAACTTATTAATTACAATGAAGATTGAATGCAACATTAGAATATTGACAATATAGTTTTGTCATGTAACTACATAAATCAGCGGTGTTTCAACAATGAATAAATGATAATTTCAATGAATAAATATACATCCAACTATGAATTATATGTGTTGAGGTATAAGTAATTAGTTGCTTATTGCGTGTTATATTACTATTTACAAACTTCATTCACTGATATGGGATTAAAGTTTTTTATAATAAATTAGTGAAAATCTATAATACAAACAAAATTATGAAATTAGTAGATAAATAATAATGTTCTATTAAGGATAATAATAAGAAAGTTTATTTTTAGAAAAATGAGAAACAGTGAAGAGAAGAATGAGAGAATAAATAGTTTCAATATATTTACAGTCTAATCAAATTTTCACAATTGTCCACTCCAATATCAACCAACCAGGAAAACTTACTTGAACCTGTGTCTATTGAATTCTTCCCTAATGTAACTTGGTATTGAATTGTAAATTCTTGGTCCCAAATATATGTAGTTTCTTTGCCCAAATGTAGTGTTCATCCTTGGTACTATTGAATGCGTGTTTCTCTGCCTTGTTTGATGGTTAAGATCTGCCAGTCCTATGTGTTCGTTGTTTCTCCTCATTCGCGTGATGATAGCCTGGATCTATGTTGGATCCGACTCATCTTGGTATCAAGACTGATACTAGTATTATTAATAAATATGATACCATTTTACTATATTGGTTCGCTAATATTAAAAATGTAAGGTCAGATAAGTGAGATAAGATTTCATTACACTTGCAAATATACTGCATACGTATTTATTTGCTACAGACTTGTGAGAACTACTAAAAATAATAATGTGAGGAGATAAGACAAATTTGACATACAACTTTCAAAATACAGCAAAAATTAATAAAATAAATATAAATCTGAGTAGGTCTATTCTTTTTAAAATTATTTAGTCACGACATGTTCCAGCTATACAAAAGTAGTCCTAAAGAAAGAAACATAAATATAATGATCTTTGAGGAACCTCACGACTTCATTGAATGAACGATATCATCCTCAAGTCTTGATGGAATTCAATGTCTAGTCTGGAATTCCATTCAAAAATGGAAAATGACAGTATTACCATAGAGAAAAGATAGCCTGTATCGGTTGTCTCTGGTATTATTGAGAATGTGTAAAAAAGTTAAGCTGGAAGATGGAAGCATTCGAAAGTATCATTTCTCACACAAAGAAAGACGATTCAACGATCCCATGCTTAATCCTTGAAATTTTAACATTGCATATTATCATTTCAATCAGCAACAGGAAAATCAATTATGATTTCCTTACAGGAATAGTGTACATGTGACATTATTCATGTCTTTATTAGTTCACGTGTGATGAGTGTTGATGGAAAATCTTGTTTCTTAAGTGATTAATGAATATGATTGGGAGGATTACTGAAATCGTACACGTGGAATTCTAACCCCATTTTGGACTGTGTCATCACCTAAAAATTTGGAGGAGAAATAGCAGAAGGGCTACCATAATATTTTATCTACCAATGTTATATATAACATCAGTTTTATTTGTATCATGAATAAATGAATGAATGATTTCATTTAAAAGGATTATGTCTAGAAGATTCAAGCCTAATCTAAGGTAACCCAATTGAACGTTACCCAACGAAGGCACAAAGGCACACCTGTATGATGCATGATGTTGATTGGCAGGAATTGAATTGAAATTCGAATTCTTATTTAACACTCTATGGATAAGGGGTCAGTCAATGTATTATTGGGAAAACAGTTTCCCAATGTGAAGAAAGTCACTTCATTCGTCATTGTGAAGTGTTTTTATTGAATAAGCCAGTGCAGTTGCTATTATCCCTAGCTTGCAAATAAATTTGCCAAAAGTTGAGGCCGTCCGGCTCGCAAATATACTGGGGTTCTGACCACAGCTATAGCTCAGTGATAGATGCATGAATATTCTCAATATAAATGAAACACCATGGGTTTCAGCAACTGATAATTAACAATTCTTACCGCTGCTCGCTTGAAGGTATTGGAGATTACCAATAAGGAAATCGAAAAGATACTCAGTGACTGATTATCAGTAACCATATATTCAATCAAGAGTAATGAAAATCAACTATTATACTTCTGAGTTTCAAAACGCTCATCATGAATACAGGTATACACAAATTTATCCTTTCGAAATTCCTTGTGACTTACTACGCCAGTTCTAGAAGTTCACTGGATCCTTATATGATATATTGTAGACTTATTATTATTATCACGTACACCCTGAGTAGCTTCAGAGGTGGGTGATTGATACCCAGGTGTTGCTCCTGGATGACTTCGCTCAGTCGTAATGTGGGCGGGGAAAGGAGGCAAGTCGAAGTTCCTCTTCCTTCTTCTTTGTGCCTCAGCTGGCGTGAATAGCACCTCCTGGTGCTTCTGATGGCGTGAAGGTCGCTCTCTTCTCTGATGACACCACTTTGATGTAATTTTGTATTGGCCTTACGGCCTCGGTTCCGCTCCAGTGAAGTAGGAAAAGGAAGGACAGACAGGATAGGGACGGCAGACAACGGTCCGCTGTGCCCTGGGGAGAAGGAAGAATAGGGACGGCAGACAACGGTCCGCTGTGCCCTGGGGAGAAGGAAGAATAGGGACGGCAGACAACGGTCCGCTGTGCCCTGGGGAGAAGGAAGAATAGGGACGGCAGACAACGGTCCGCTGTGCCCTGAGGGGATGGAAAGAACAGGGACGGCAGACAACGGTCCGCTGTGCCCTGGGGAGAGGGAAGAATAGGGACGGCAGACAACGGTCAGCTGTGCCCTGGGGAGGAGTAAGAATAGGGACGGCAGACAACGGTCCGCTGTGCCCTGAGGGGATGGAAAGAACACGGACGGCAGACAACGGTCCGCTGTGCCCTGGGGAGAAGGAAGAATAGGGACGGCAGACAACAGTCCGCTGTGCCCTAGGGAGATGGGAGGACAGGGACGGCAGACAACGGTCCGCTGTGCCCTGGGGGAATGGGAGGTCAGGGACGGCAGACAACGGTCCGCTGTGCCCTGGGGAAATGGGAGGACAGGGACGGCAGACAACGGTCCGCTGTGCCCTGGGGGAATGGAGGTCAGGGACGGCAGACAACGGTCCGCTGTGCCCTGGGGAAATGGGAGGACAGGGACGGCAGACAACGGTCCGCTGTGCCCTGAGGGGATGGAAAGAACAGGGACGGCAGACAACGGTCTGCTGTGCCCTGGGGAGAAGGAAGAATAGGGACGGCAGACAACGGTCCGCTGTGCCCTAGGGAGATGGGAGGACAGGGACGGCAGACAACGGTCCGCTGTGCCCTGGGGGAATGGGAGGTCAGGGACGGCAGACAACGGTCCGCTGTGCCCTGGGGAAATGGGAGGACAGGGACGGCAGACAACGGTCCGCTGTGCCCTAGGGAGATGGGAGGTCAGGGACGGCAGACAACGGTCCGCTGTGCCCTGGGGAAATGGGAGGACAGGGACGGCAGACAACGGTCCGCTGTGCCCTAGGGAGATGGGAGGACAGGGACGGCAGACAACGGTCCGCTGTGCCCTAGGTTTATGGGAGGACAGGGACGGCAGACAACGGTCCGCTGTGCCCTAGGTAGATGGGAGGACAGGGACGGCAGACAACGGTCCGCTGTGCCCTAGGGAGATGGAAGGTTAGGGACGTACGGCAGCCAATGGGCCGCTGTACCAGGGCAGGAGGTCGGGGACGTACGGCAGCCAACGGGCCGCTGTACCAGGAGCAGGAAGGTTGTGAGCGGAATGCTGTGGTTTGGGGCTCGTCCGGCCTTCAAATACTCCCCTAAAGTGGAGGGGATGGAGTTGTGCCGCCACCAGAGGCGGTGTAAATCGTCTCGATGCGCGGAAGATGGTGCGCCATCGGTACCTTCCTTATCTCCGCGGTCGGCTAGCGTTGCTGATAGCCGAGCGTCTTTCTCCAATATCATTAATTATTTAGCAATATCTTCCGTCACAATTTTACTTTGTGACACCCCACTCCTACTTGGGGGGGGGGGGGTTTCGGAGCCCTCTAGTGCACCACCTTTAAAGGCGTGAGCCCTCTAGGCATCACCTTAAGAGGTGTACACCTCTCAGTCATCACCTTTAGAGGTGTATGACACTCGCTATGAGCTTCATCTATACCTGGTCCACAGGTACATATTTACATCGTCCATTCGATAATCGGACTTTTATGCGTGGCTTGCCGGCCCGTTCGCGCTTGCCTGATGTTGTGTTGCGGTGGCACATCACTGGATCCATATTTCGAGAGGGGCCTGGTCTGGGTTCCTGGGACGGTGGGACTACTTCATTGGTAGTTGAAGACTGCATATGCTCTTCCACATCCATTTCAGTTGAGGAGGGTATTGACTCCTCCACATCCATGACAGTAGGGGGTGGTATTGACTCTTCCACATCCCTCTCGGATTCACCACTTGTGTTGGTGGCTGGGGCATGAATCGTGGCCTGGCGTTCAGAGTCAGTCATCTCATTCCTGTGATCCATCACTATGTTGCCCCAGGATGCTTGCCTTGGAACATATGACAACTCTGCTTTGCTATCAATCAAGGCATTGGGTTCGACTCTGTTCAAACCATCCTGCTTGAACGTCCTTCTGTCGCGATCCTTGTTGTCCTGAGATTCGGATTGTACAGCTGATATTGTTGGGACTGCTGTTGTCTTAGTCCCCAATAAGAGAGATCGTGACATTATTAGCGGACTTGTAGGATTCAGTTGGGGAGGATCCCACTCTACCTCTCTCGTGAATGTGTGAATATTCACTCTGTTTTCACGCATAAATTCCATTCCTAATAGCAACTCTTGTCCAAGTCCTTCCATTATAGACGTCACTAGTGGAACTGTGATTTGTCCTATAGTTACATTAGTTGTCAGCTTCCCATTTAATGGGGTAGATCGTCCATCAGCTAATATCGCGTGGTGATGAGTTGGTACCTTCCTTATCATCCCTATTTTCTTGAGAACTTCATAAACGTCATTACTCATATAATTAGCTTCAGCGCCACTATCTAGCAATGCCCGACACTTTTTACCACCGATTGTCACAGTAATGAATAGTCTGTTGTCACTTGATGACTCTTCAATCACAGGAATCCTGTGTGCCGTTCGCATCACTGCTGTCTTGTTTGGAGTTTTATTCTCCTTCTGCACATCACAGACACATTTCAGTGCTCTCTTTCCGCTCCTTTTACATGGTGGGATATCGGGACAGTGTGATCTCCAGTGCCCCGGTCTCTTGTATTGCCCACTCATGGATTCAGACTCACTAAGAGATGGTCTGTTACTAGTAGGGGTTATAACTGTCTCAACCTTGAGCCTTGTAATCTTTTTCGTGTCCTCAATCATGTGAACTCTCGAATTCTGTCTATTCTGTTTCTCCTCTGCTTTTATTTGTTCATACTCCCTCGCGAATTTTTCCAATTCGTTGATACTATGAACATCTGATTGCCGAATATACAATTTGTACCGTGGGAGGAGATTCTTATACACTCTCTGTAATTTATTCTCGTCTGTAAAACCTCCTCTACGCCTCATGAGTGTCAGTACATCTTCGAGAAATTCGTCAAACAATTCACCTTCCTTTTGCTTCCTTGCCTGAATTAGATTCTCGAGGTCCTCCTCATAGGTAAGTGGGTAGTAGCGTGATCTGAAATCTGTCACGAAATTGTCCCATGATCTCCATTGGTCACGACGATTACGCATCCATAGGGTAGCTTTACCAACTAGTAATTCAGGAAGGGCAACTAGTAGTTGGTTGCCAGTGAGCCCATAGGCTTGTTGTAGCTCGTCTAGCCTCTCTAAGAAGCTAGGAGCATTTGATTAGCCGTCGAATGACAGTCTCCAGCTTCTTACTTTGTCACATACCGCCCCTGGGTCCATGAGGGGGTTTGTGTGAATGTTGGTTCCAACTTCAGCATGAGTACCTGTTGCTGAGTGTCCAGATCCCCCACTGCTTCTGCTCACTATTCCGGGTCTTAGGCTGGGATAACGTACAGCCATCTTCTTATGTTGTTCTACTAACAACCTTCTCAACTCAGCAAGTGTTCCAGATGACACTATGCCCCAATCTTGTAGAAGATTGAACGCTTCTTCCTTTTTCAATTTATAGATCCAGGAAACTCTGGGGTCGGCTATCACCTCGGGGTTTACGTCCTCAACTGACTGATCCTCTGTCAGCTCCTGATGTCGAGCATCTGAATCTGACTCGCCCTGTTCACTCATGATGATTCTTACTTCGTTGCCTCGTGCCCCAAGTGCGGGCGCCAATAGCACCTCCTGGTGCTTCTGATGGCGTGAAGGTCGCTCTCTTCTCTGATGACACCACTTTGATGTAATTTTGTATTGGCCTTACGGCCTCGGTTCCGCTCCAGTGAAGTAGGAAAAGGAAGGACAGACAGGATAGGGACGGCAGACAACGGTCCGCTGTGCCCTGGGGAGAAGGAAGAATAGGGACGGCAGACAACGGTCCGCTGTGCCCTGGGGAGAAGGAAGAATAGGGACGGCAGACAACGGTCCGCTGTGCCCTGGGGAGAAGGAAGAATAGGGACGGCAGACAACGGTCCGCTGTGCCCTGAGGGGATGGAAAGAACAGGGACGGCAGACAACGGTCCGCTGTGCCCTGGGGAGAAGGAAGAATAGGGACGGCAGACAACGGTCAGCTGTGCCCTGGGGAGAAGGAAGAATAGGGACGGCAGACAACGGTCCGCTGTGCCCTGAGGGGATGGAAAGAACAGGGACGGCAGACAACGGTCCGCTGTGCCCTGGGGAGAAGGAAGAATAGGGACGGCAGACAACAGTCCGCTGTGCCCTAGGGAGATGGGAGGACAGGGACGGCAGACAACGGTCCGCTGTGCCCTGGGGGAATGGGAGGTCAGGGACGGCAGACAACGGTCCGCTGTGCCCTGGGGAAATGGGAGGACAGGGACGGCAGACAACGGTCCGCTGTGCCCTGAGGGGATGGAAAGAACAGGGACGGCAGACAACGGTCTGCTGTGCCCTGGGGAGAAGGAAGAATAGGGACGGCAGACAACGGTCCGCTGTGCCCTAGGGAGATGGGAGGACAGGGACGGCAGACAACGGTCCGCTGTGCCCTGGGGGAATGGGAGGTCAGGGACGGCAGACAACGGTCCGCTGTGCCCTGGGGAAATGGGAGGACAGGGACGGCAGACAACGGTCCGCTGTGCCCTAGGGAGATGGGAGGTCAGGGACGGCAGACAACGGTCCGCTGTGCCCTGGGGAAATGGGAGGACAGGGACGGCAGACAACGGTCCGCTGTGCCCTAGGGAGATGGAGGACAGGGACGGCAGACAACGGTCCGCTGTGCCCTAGGTATATGGGAGGACAGGGACGGCAGACAACGGTCCGCTGTGCCCTAGGTAGATGGGAGGACAGGGACGGCAGACAACGGTCCGCTGTGCCCTAGGGAGATGGAAGGTTAGGGACGTACGGCAGCCAACGGGCCGCTGTACCAGGGCAGGAGGTCGGGGACGTACGGCAGCCAACGGGCCGCTGTACCAGGAGCAGGAAGGTTGTGAGCGGAATGCTGTGGTTTGGGGCTCGTCCGGCCTTTAAATACTCCCCTAAAGTGGAGGGGATGGAGTTGTGCCGCCACCAGAGGCGGTGGAAATCGTCTCGATGCGCGGAAGATGGTGCGCCATCGGTACCTTCCTTATCTCCGCGGTCGGCTAGCGTTGCTGATAGCCGAGCGTCTTTCTCCAATATCATTAATTATTTAGCAATATCTTCCGTCACAATTTTACTTTGTGACATTATAAATATCAGTAAAGGTTCGCTGTCTGTATAATATGACTATCATCAAAGGATGATAAGTCATAGTTGCTCTGAATAAGATCAATCTTAATTAAATTCACTGACTATATATGCTGCAGAATAAAAATGCTTGGTACCAAGACAGTTCAAACTGTATATCACGAGATGAATCAGGAAAATGATAAAAGCTTCTAATATTTTGTATGCTGACAAAAAACATAAATATATTCCCATAAAATAATACAAAATATAAAATCTCTTGGAAATACAATTCCATATAAATAAATTCTTTAATATCTCAGTTATCACAGGAATTGTCAGCATTCACAATATTGTGAGCTATAAAATATATATATTTATTAATACTGATATGTGAAACTTCAGGTCGAATCAGGATTTAACAAATTGGAACCTGTTCAGTCTATAGGTTCAATAGAATATACTTCAATCAATAATTAATAATCAATAAAATAACCATTTAAAATCTCAGGGTATGTGGATTCATGCCATGCACGGAAATAAGCTTCCTATAATATCGAATATATTCATAAAAAGAGTTCTTATCCAATATATTAGAGTGTTCGACACGTTGCGAATTTCTTAAACTTGAATAATAATTTATATGGCGCTTTGAATAATTCCCCAATTCACTGATAAAGGCCTTTGGTCTAATGAGCTCATTGAGAACATAATACTCACTCAAACGAAGTTCTGAAGTTCTTGTAGAAAAATTAATTATCTCCAATAATTAATTAGCCGAATCCTTTCGACTCCGCTGGACTCGTGTATGGTCCAGATTGCGTGTAAATCTCTATCAGTATTAAGTATATATATGCTGGAATAATGTACAATTAAGAACTCTTTAACAAACACTGAGTTCACAAATAATCAAACACTAATTACAAATACTTGACATTTAAAAAGGGACTGGCTTGATGCTTTTAAAATTAATTGAATTGGGACCCTATCTCCATGTGCTGCCGTATAGGTCGAGATCACAAGCCAGAGAGAGCATTTCTCGGAAAAATTTTCATCTCTTTCTCTAAAATTTGTAAGCCCGTGTCTGATTGGTGTTTAGTCTTTGTAAGACGTGATGTGATTGACTATTTAAGATTCAGGGTTTCCTTAGCTTTTGTTATACAGAAATAAATAAGATAATATTTAAATAAATAAATTATATAACAGCCTGTAAGCATTTCACTTAAATAAATCTCAATATATGATAATATAATACTGAATATATTTATCATGTGAGCATTGACACTCTTGTTTTTTCATACTTTTTTAGATTTCAATAAATATTCCAAATAACATAATAATCATGGCTTTTCCATTGCATAAACCTTTCTTTACATATAATATTTAATAATTATCCAAGTAAAATATAATTTAATTCATAATAGTCGAGTGATCAGTCAGCTGATTTGCTCGCACAATAAATCAATAAATTATTGGTTGAGTTCAAAGCCACTAATCGGTGAGTGAACGATAAGATACGTGAGTGAACGTGGCTCTGAACGAAGTTCTGTTTTGTCGTTGAATGATGCATAGACTCACATGCAACGCTAGATTATTTGGAATTGAAATCGGCCATTAAGGGGACAGCCTGGAAGATTATTACATACTAAAGATCTTGAAGATTTTTGTGATCTATAATATTACAATAAATATATATTATATAATATCTAGCGCGAAAATACCCCAATGGAGCCTTTAATTTCAAGTAAGAGCTAGCATTGGGAAGGCATAGGTATAATATACCTATTGTGCATTTATACTTCTTCAAGGTCTTTGGCCTAACTGATAAGAAAAAAAATACGTCATATCCGGTTCATTCACTGATCAGTTAATCGTACTTTTCCACCAATGGAAAAGAACGTAAATAGAGTAGCTGAACGTAAACAGACATGGCTGAATATGAGGTTGTTTACAAATGATGGACTCCATCATAATGTATTTGGGAGCAGAGAAATGCATGATTACATAAATTCAATAACATTTAAAATATTTTACAAAGCATTTAAAACTACTCCAATCGCCTGATGGTTTTCCATTTTAATTGATTACAATGAAATAGGTTAAGTTCTAGTTTTGTTTACAAAATATGATCAACAGGGGAAACATCTGTCAGTCATGACTCATGAGCAACCGTTCAGCCACAGAATACACACAAAATGGAAGGTATCAATCTAACCAAGATTTGAGTGCACCAAGACCACGACACATGACTGCATCATCTTGTTAGAAATTAAAACTACTGCTGTATTAGAATGCTACACTTTCTTTCAAGATGGCGGGTTATGGCGTCAATATACTAGCCGACTTTTCATTCTGTGGTTCATCTGTGATCACTAATCTGTGATCAGGTTTTTTACTGAACGTAAAAAAACCGATGGAATTGATCAGTGGCTTTGAACTCAACCATTGTCGACTGATCTAAGATCATGAGACGTACTAAATCAAAACAAAGGATTCAAACCTCAAATCGTACAAGTATTTCTCCTTTTTATGATAATCTGCCAATAAATAAACTAAGTCGCTTTATAATTTTATTTCTGGCAAAGAAATCCCAATAATGCATAATTATATTTTACATGGTTCTCTTTATCGCTTTATAGATACTACGACTGCTCCTTATCAGAAAGAAGATTCGATTTTATTAGAGTGTTACCTCGACTAGGCTAATTGTTCTTTCAATTTCATAATTCTATTAAAGATAGTTTGTTTCTTTTGAATTATTTAATGATGTCGAAACGAGTCGTCATTTCATATGAAAATGAGATCAGGTTGGGAAGGATAAATTGACAACAAAACGAAAAAGTTGAATTTTCTTGAGTTTGGAGTAGAGAATAGTGGAAAAGGATTAGAGGACCTGAGAAAGCAAAGAGAAGTAGAAGTAAGGGGAAAAAGGGAAAGTTCAGGAGAGAAAGGATATGTAGGCAGAGTAGTAGTAAGTTAAATAGGTAGAAGAGAAAGAGATGAAATAGGTGCAGGAGGAGCAGGAGGAGAAGGAGCAGAAGGAGGAGGAGGTGATGGATGAGGTGGAGGAGGAGTAGGAGGAGGAGGAGGAGGAGAGGAGGAGGAGGAGGAGGAGGAGGAGGAGGTAAGAGGGTGACGACAAGATGAAGTTGAATGAGAAGGAATATAACTGGAAGTAAGAGAAAGAGGTAGAGGAGGAAGAGGAGAATGAGTAGAAAGAGAAGAAGGTTGGAAGGATGAGATTAGTACGAGCTGGAGTGAAATGAGTACACTCGAAAGGTAGAGGGAAACAGTGTAGAAAGGTCAGCTGAAGAATGTAAAAGCGGTGGCAAGTAGTGGCTGGATAGGCTCAACGAGTAGAACAGTTGTTTGTTTTATTGATCTGCCGCTTTCCCACGGAATAAGAGACCACCTCGTTCACAGAGTCAACCAGCAACCCTCTTTTCAACCCCCTTCCAACCCATAATATTCCACTGAAAGCTGTCTCCTCTTGTGACTCTGGCGCAGCGAATTTTTCCGCTTTATAAATTCGGTTCATCGCTTCAAACAGATCTCCGTTGTCCCTTCAAAGCCGATTTATCAGGCAGCGTTATCAGATTTAGAACAAATAGGTCAATTTATATTTGTTGTGTGATTCACTACTACAAATCAATCATGTATTATAATTCGGAAAGGGAATAATTGGATTCACTTTGTTATTCTCATCTTGGATTATTTACGTTGTACGTGAATGAACCACTCGTAGTTATTAGAATGATGCATAATTATATGCATTAAATAAATAAGTAGATATGTAGGATTGATTGATTGATTGATTGATTGATTGATTGACTGCCTTTATTAAAAACCTAAATCAGGATAAATAGATTTATGTGGTGATAATTATGTTAGAGATTGTAAATTCGACTCAATTCAATCGATGGAAAAGAATTATTGAAAAAATATTTTCACATTTTATTCAATCATGAGAATAAACAGAACTTTAAAACATCTTATTCAATCAAATTACTAGAACCTGATACATAAGTTAGTGATCAGTTCAATTCCAACTGGAATCACTTATGGGTTTACTGGTTAGTTACTTTTTTTAAACTCCAATATTGAGTAACGCTATTTAACGCGAGAGGGTGTATCTCAGACATATTTTGACTTTTCCTTTTCCACTGTTTACATCTCAAAAGATTAAATAGTGTATAGAGCTAAACAGAAAAATACAACAAACAGAAAAAACATATCATCTCTCAATTCCACAAGAGCAATATCCAAACTCAGATTTTTAGGATGTTTACTCAAGTGGTTTCATTCAAGATCATTAGAGATATTGGATATCGAGTTAAATTATTTTTTGGATGAGAATTTGATTCTTCCATACTCCAATTTGAATGTGAGTATTTCAAGTAAGAGACTCCTCATTCAAAGTAGTCTTGAGAAATTAACTTCAGTATAACACTTTTGTAGATCACATTTCACAATTGCAATTCTATTGAGTGCCTTAATCTCAATTAGATTGTACCTAGCGTACCTCGATGAACTTCAATTGAGCTTACTGCATTTTCAGTGAAAATTCTGGTACTATGTGTATTTTTCGTTATAGGGCTTTGTCGAACATTGCTCTCAATTACTTTAAAAGTCGAGGTTTCAAGCTCGAATTTCACAAAGTCATTTAACTTCCACGTTTTATGGGGGGGAATCAATACATTCTATTCTCAGCGATTGCGAATGGAAAATATAACGCCTCTAATGAAAGACGTCTTTTGCGTCTTAAGTACTTTTTCTGACAACCACTCAGGTTATTACCCTCCAATTATCGATATTTTACAGCAAAATCACTCTGATTTTCCACCAACGTGGGCAACTGCACTGTGAATGACAACCACTCAATTCATTACCCTGCAATCATCTATATACCACAGAAAAGTTACTCTGATTTTTCGTCAGCGTCGCCGACTTCATTGTGAGGATAGAGACATTTGTGTAGGTATTACAAGGGAGGCGGCGCAGAAGCAGGTCGTTGGTCTGAGGGTGAATTAAATTCGCTGAAAGGCTGAAGGGAAGCTGTTACAAGGGTGAATAACAACAGCCAGGACTTATACATTATTCAAGGTCGAGTCAAGTCGCGTGGGAGACTAATGTCGGCTCCACGATTCGCAATAGACGGCTTCGAGACCGAAAAAAGATGTGGGCTGCAGTTGCAATTTCGTTTATTCTTTCATAGATCGTTCACCGTACTTCTAGTTGGATAGTTGGCTGTACTATGTTTCTACAAGGAATCTCTATGTTGTCCCTATTCGTCATAATAGCCAATAGAGCAATAATTCTACAAAATTTGAGAACTTGTAGTGGTAAGATATCTAGTATGTGGAAAGATTTTTATTCATTGTGGATGATTTTGACTGCTTTTGTGTGAGTAATGGGAAGTGCAAGAGTGAATTATTATGATATGATCAAACGTTGTAAGAGAATATTTTTAATAACTGGCAAAATCACTAGATGAAAAGATTTTATAGGTCTCAAGCAAACAGCTGCTTTGTTATCGCCGGGTGCGATATCAACAAGCTAGAGATTAGATAATAACGGGTATCCAGGCTACAGTTTTGAACAGCCAAATAGAAAAGAATATTATTGCTATTTATTTAATTATATAAAATAATGAATTTTCAAGGTTAGGTTCTATGATACTTACTGGTCGGCAACCTAAATAATCGGTCAAGCCGTATAATTTGAAATTTAGCCAGACACTTGTGGCAAATTTAGTTGTATACAAATAGCATTTGCTTAAAATGTGATTAGAGGATTGGTAACCACATGGCATGTAAACGTATAAGGAAAAACAATTTAAGAAATACAAAAATATTTATTATGTTATACGAGCATGTACAAAATATGTAAAATAAATAAAAATATTAAGGAAATGTAGTATATCCTAATCGGCGCATGAATACATTGTAATTTTAGAATAAGCCAATCAAAATACAGTAACTGACCGGCGGTAAAAGCACGTCAATTCAAAAATATACTTTATTTATTATATGAATGATTAGAATTAATAAATTATACAATACTCAGTTCATGTAACAGATGTAAATTGAATAATTAGAAAATATAATATGTAATATTTATGCAATAACCTAGCAGATTGACACGGACTATTTCGAATTATTTAATTGCATAGTAGTTGGATATTTAAATAATATGCAAATTTGGAATACGGAAGTATGATCATGGAAAGAATAGGGGTAGATCAAAGCCCACTTGCTTGTCAGAGGTCACCGGGAACAGCCACCAATAATAGAGCAAAAGATCCCTTTTTTAGTAATTGTACATTTGAAAAGTTTAAGTTTGAATTTAAAAATTAATTTCATAAGACTCAGTGGGGTCGTATTAAGGCGTGAATCCCATAAAAACAAATCAATATTCCCATTGGAGAAGACGACATCAGCCCACCAGAAAGGCCTAGGACGTCAAAAGAATCCGGATCGCCATCATACTTTGTGAAATTCGACACGTGAGTCCTATATTTAAAAAATATCTAGGGCACCCTCAGTGCTTCGAATAAATCATGATTCAATAAAGCTAGCTCGACGAAAAGGTTATTCAAATATTGAAATTGATATCAAACTTGCGCAAGTCTTTAAATGTAAAGGGAATTTTATCAAGAACAATCTATCAGATTTACAAGTTTAAGTATGCACAGATAAAATATTTATTGAATTTTGATATTATAATATATGCTCACTTGACCATTCTTTTTATCAGCAAATTATAAGGATGTTAATGAAGCTCTTGTTCATAGGATAATTTGATTTATCTGATTTCCACCAGAGGCTGAATCTTAGCACTGAGAGATACATATTAATATATTCAGAGATTTATAATTCACAATTAGTTATTTATATTAATTTGAAAAGAAGATATATAAGATTTTATTCGACAAGCAACAGCAAGTCGATAACTGAGCTGCATAATTTAAATGCATATGATTGCTGATTTAAGAAGCACATGGTAATATTTTGTGCTAAAAGCAAAATCAAAAAATCTGGTGTGGCGCACTCACACAACTTTCCTTGCCGTTATGAAAATTGATCACTGATGCTAGTGTTCCCGCGCTTCTCAAGTCTACTATTCAAATATTCGAGCCAGCTGGTGACAGGGCAATAACGCTGGAGACACACATGAGGTAAAATGTTACTCAGATTAATTGTAGAGATTTTCATGCTCAATCTTGATTTTTTTTGTTTCAATTGTATCTGAAGCCTGATAATTGAGAATCTATCTGCATTGATGGGGCGGAGCTCCTGAAATTTTTACAGATATGGGACTTGTGGCAGTTGATAGAGCTTATCGATGACTATTTTAGGTATGGATTTGATCAAAATCGTTGAAGCCGTTTCCGAGAAAATCACGAAAAATCCTGTTTTTGACAACATTTTATAGGTCTCAAGCAAACAGCTGCTTTGTTATCGCCGGGTGCGATATCAACAAGCTAGAGATTAGATAATAACGGCTATCCAGGCTACAGTTTTGAACAGCCAAATGGAAAAGAATATTATTGCTATCTATTTAATTATATAAAATAATGAATTTTTTTGTTTAAATTGTATCTGAAGCCTGATAATTTGGAATCTAAAATCAAACTCTGCATAGATGGGGCGGGGCTCCTGAAAGTTTTACAGATATAGGACTTGTGGCAGTTGATAGAGCTTATCGATGACTATTTTAGGTATGAATTTGATCAAAATCGTTGGAGCCGTTTCCGAGAAAATCACGAAAAACCCTGTTTTTGACAACATTTTCGCCATTTTAGCCGCCATCTTGAATTGCATTTGATCGAAATTGTTCGTGTCGGATCCTTATAGTGAAAGGACCTTAAGTTCCAAATTTCAAGTTATTCCGTTAATTGGGAGATGAGATATTGTGTACACAGACGCACATACACTCATACACACACACACACACACACACACAACACACACACACACACACACACACACACACACACACCACACACACACACACACACACACACACACACACACACACACATACAGACCAATACCCAAAAACCGTTTTTTTGGACTCAGGGGACCTTGAAACGTATAGAAATTTAGAAATTGGGGTACCTTAATTTTTTTCGGAAAGTAATACTTTCCTTACCTATGGTAATAGGGCAAGGAAAGTAATACTAGTGAGCTATCTGTGATATTTTCAATATTGTTCTCTATTTATTTTGTATAGCCTACTTGTTGCTCGATATTTTTATTTATTCGTTGATATTTTATGTAATATATTTTTGTCATTATTTGAATGATGTACCCTTTATTTATTATCCTATCTCCATGCATGACCAATCTCGTTATAATCTATTTTGTTACCAGTATTGAAATATTATTAAGATTACCAGCCAACTGTATTCTTCACCGAATAAGTTGGATAAAGCAGCGATATACAGCATTGATTATCAAATCTTTGGAAATAATACATTCCCGAGATTTATATAAATTATCCAGTACCAACTCATCTGATTTAAAGAATCTCCAGGTCATAGTATTAAGTTGCAGCAACATTAATTAATAGAATTTATAAGGTATTCTGATAGAATATTGCCTTTGATCCCGCTCGGTATCATTTTCCATTGCTGACCACTTTGGTGAATGGTGGCGAGTGGCATTGGTGGCGATATCGTATCGTCTAGTACGATAGTCAGAGCCCTTATATCTGTCTATATCTAGTATCTACTGCATCTGTATTTATGGAATTCAACAAATCAATCACAGGAACTGTGAATTATTAAAGCGGCCGACGTCATTCACCAGCAAAAGCAGAGAACTATGTGAGCTCCTGAGAGAGCCGGTAAGAAATTGGTATTATTACTTTTCCAGGAACCACAAAAAGTGTATCTTTCAAATCTTGCTCTACCGACTGCAGCCAAGCAGGGTACCACGTTAGTAAAAAAATAACGTGACAACGTTCATGCCTATTTGATGGGATTCTGCGAGATTCGAACCCGTGAACAGGTAGCACTAGCAGGCTGAAGGGTGCAACGCCTTAATCAACTAGGTTATCTGGCCGGCTAATTATGTTTTCCCCATTCAATCAGTTATATTATATTCATGTTCGAAACAGGTTTTAAATCAATTAATTATTCATTCATCAATTCATTCATGGAGACAACAGGTTATTATTTGCTCTGTACTAATGGTTATTGATTCAATAATAAAACATTTATCGGAAGTTGTTATCAAGAGAGTAGTATAACATTACTCGTAATAGAATAAATTATTCGATAATCACCATAACCCTCACCTAATCAACTGTGAGAAACGGAGAAGTAAATGAAGGAGAAAGAATGAAGAGAATAAGAATATCATCTTCATTGAAATACAATGGATGTGGAATACCTTCCACATAGAGGTGGAATGAGCATTTGAATATAAGTCGATTTTTAATAAAGTATCATCATTCAATTCTTGACGGGGAAGAGTTGTTATTGTATTTCTAATTGAGTAAATTCAAATTGTAAAAAAATAATCATTCACTGATTTGATTATATAGACAAAAAGAATATTCACTGTAAATTAATGGAATAAGAATGCCGATGCTCATTCCCACAGAACGTTGCAGGGGATATTTTTATCCCTCTTTATTACGTTGAAGTCAATCCAAGTGACTTGCTGTATGTTTTTTCCTTATTATCTTTCATTGTAGGTTCATTCACTGTGAATTTGAGGGTCAATTGAGTGTAAAATTCAGTTGTAGAATAGGTGGGGTAGGTTGATTCTTTCATATCACTATCATATTTACCAGACACACATTTATTGTATGAAAGTTGAAAATATAAAGTCATAGTCTCGTCGAAGGACTTCATATACTCTTATTCATTACTATAATAATATTGTGTACTGTTGAAATTTGTAGCTCTTAGTCTACAACAACATTGGCCCATATGAATAAAACCAGAGCAAATTATCATGAGCAAGAGAATGAAGCATAAGGTTTTGCTCATGAGCAAAAGGTAGAAGCAAAAGCATTTGCTCATTTCTATATGAATAAGCTTTACCTTATACTCTTACCTTATGCTCCTGAACTCTGGAGCAAATTCTCACGTATTTTAAAGATTTTTCATCAGCTGATTCCCTTTTGTAGCCTTACTTTGCTTTTATAGCTCACGGAAGCGCTAAATATGCAAGTAGGGAGCACCGCTTGTGTTTGCCTCGTCTGCTCTGTTTTCTATTCATGAATAGAGTTTCAGGTTAGTTGAGTTTAGAATTTTGAAATAATAGCGTGAAAAAATGTCATGTCTATAATAATCTTCAGCATATTCTTATAATATCAATACCCTTCTTATAATCGTCTACACTCTCATCTTCTTAAATGCCTATTTCCTTTTTTTGTGATGGCTATCTTTATATCAGCTATCTTTTGTATTTATTCTCTTGTAGGGATAATGATGATATATATCATGGTTGAATCTGAAAAGAGTTTTCTGGTTCTCAACTATTGGTTGTGATCGTATCTGGTATAGTTTCCTCTTCTTCATACGAATTAGTTGAGCCATTTTACTATGAGCAAAAGGTGATAAGCTGCTCTAGACTAGACTCACCTTTTTTGAAGCATTTGCTTCAAAAGTTGAGCAAATGCTCTAGTTTATTCTTACAATTTTGAGCAAAAGCTTTTACTTTTGAGCAATTGCTCAAACTATTTTTTTGATGAGCATGAGCAAAAGGCTTTGCTCACGTTTATTCATAGAAAATGAAGCAAATGCTCCATATTTTAGAAGTATAAGCAAATGCTCAACTCTATTCATATGGCCCATATGATTTATAGTGCAGAAAAATATTGAACATAATTATTTACTGCATGAAAATGCAAAGAACTATATTTTCTCGCTTCATATAAAAATTCAACTTGACAAAAAAATGAAACATTTTCAAGAGAGAGTGGGAATTGAACCTGATACATTTCAAAACCAAATTATATGAAAGAAGATACGGTGATTCCAAAAGATAATGATTGATGATCGTGTCCATCACCCATGTCTCCCATGGCGGTCCACTGAACCATAAGGTTTCCATCCTCGAAGATGACCCCCAATTAAATGAGAACTATCGGACCTATTCTTTTGTTGGAAATAGAATTATATCCGCACGTATGCCACTCGTTTGGTAACTGTTAATATTAGGACCGTGACAAATCACCACACGTAGCTACGTGACGATTGACGTATCATTTTATCACTTTGATTTGACCCGATACGATGTGAGAGGTACCTGTACCCATTATTAACTTGTACTTGCTAACATCTATATTTCTAAGATCTCGCTCTCAGGATCCAGTTTAGCTTCATGATTGTGCAATCCTTCATACAGAATGTTCCTTTATTTCTCGAAAAAGTATCGTGATAAAGAAAACATTTTCCACAATGGAAGTATAGAAAAAATATAGATGAAACAATGGAGGCTTGGATCAGTTAAAGATAAGAAAAGTGGCATGAAATTGTTTTTAATTTGTTCTTATAATATCAACTTTCAATTAGAATATTCATGCATATTATTCATAAAATCTGTAATAAATTTAGTAGATTCCATAGAGTACCCAATCAAAAACATTATGAATCTTAATCTATAGAATTCCATTGCATTTCAAGTTCTATTGCATCCATATAGAGTATTAAAAAAATATGAATGACTTGAACAATAGAATGGCAATTGAATCACAATCAATCATTCAATTAATTGATTGATCATGAAAAATTTATAAAATATAGTGAAATAGGAATAATGGAGTGAATGAAGCCATCAGTTTGATTAGGTCAAGTATTGTTGAGAAATAAACTGATTGTTGATGATCTATCAATTTGTATCTATCAATTTCCATACAATGCAGGAAAAATCATCATTTTATTATATTAAAACCTGATCCATACTGACTATTGATTCTATGAACCCAGTATTCTGATCAGTTATTATCAAAATAATTTTGGGTGAATCGTGAAATGCACAACACTAGTTTCACATTAATGTGATGTGAAACCATTATGGTGTCACATGTCTTGAGATGAACATAATTTTGATCGTTTTGGAGAAATGGTGAGACCTCCCTGGATAATAAGGTCGAAAATTTGTTATTCTTCACCGGTATATTTCACGATAATCAGTTTTCCCATAATTGGAAGACAACAAGAGTTATACTTGTTTCATTCTATTGAATCACAACTATTTCCGACTCATTGGAGCCATCACTTGATTTACACTGAAAATGGATCTAATGAGTTGCAACCAGTTGTGATTTGATTGAATAAAGAAGGGTACTTGATATCTTCTATTGTGCTTCAATGATTTCACTAGCCCTTTAGAGAAAATTGAGTTTATTTTCACAATGGACGAATTTGAAAAATTTCAAAATCACACCCTTCAAAGAAACTCGAGTAACCTCGAAAATAAAACAATACAATGAATGCTGGAAATTCGTAATGCGAAGAGGAAAACCAAAAGAACCAATATTAGAGTGGCATCAAAGGACAACATAGACGAGAGAGATGAAAGAGATACAAGTTGGTGAAGGGAGCCGGTCTGTCATCCGACAAAGTGATAGAAATGGAAGTGGCCTCTCAGCCAATGAGAGAGCGTCGTTTTGGCGGGAAATGTCGGTGTCCGGCGCGGGAATACACCTGATTGGAGTTCTGTGTTTGGTCTGCTCTACGTCGACAAACAGCACAAGATAATGGAGTTGTCAACCGCAGAAAGAGATGGCAAACTCCTCACACAAATTGAAAGCCACCTGCCCTGCATATTATTCTTATTCAATGGTCAAGCTTTGGTAAAGTTTGTGAGAGGAATCTGGAAGTTCACGGGAAAATAATACTCCAAATTTTTTTAACTTTTTTTGAATATTTGGTTCAAACTCTGTTTACTTTGCAGTCTCTATCCTCTTCTCATACTCAATCCATTCACTTCCTCTTCTAGCTATCTGTCTTCTATCTGTGAAGTGAATTCATTTACATTCAATTCTTTTCTTCTCATTTTTCTTTCTCTCTTTTATTTTATCTCTCTTCTTTTCCATTCAATCTTCTTCTTCTCCTCTTCTCATTTTTTCTCCCCTATCCCTCCTCTCACTTCTTTCCAAACCTTCTTATTTTGTTTGTTTCCCTCTTTTGTGAAAATCATGTTGAGTTTTCATAACTTCCTCTACAGAAAACATTGCCGTCAGTAACTTATAAACATTGTAGTCATTTCCAAAGAAAATTATGTTTCAATTCTATAAACTCGTCTTTCCTCGTCATATCATCAATACATTTCCCTCCTCTTTTCCTGACACTTCTTTTTTATTTTTTCTTTCTCATCTCTTCCTTCTACTTGTTGATCACTCCGTCCTTCTAAATACTGCCTCCTTTTCTACCATATTTCATTTCACCTTTGAGGATGTAAATATTACTTATTTTGTCTGTGATTTCACATAAGAACATTACAGTCAGCAACTTATAACCATTATTGGAAGATAACAAATGTGCCCATTCTAACAACTAGAATATTATATCATTACTGTATCAAAATTGAACTGATGTCCGATGATTGAAAGTTTTCGGGCGTCAAATCCCAATCAACAGTCCACAATTTGATAATATTATCACGTATCTGTTACAAAAATTCATCACTCTTTTTAACGTTGTAATAACCTGAGTAGTTAATCGTCAGTCTGTGCCTGTATGAAATGCCGCGTTTAAAAGCGGTGGCGTCTGCTTTATTCATTTGGAGAAACGAGTCGAAATAAAAAACGCATATGAGGGGGGTAGGGAGTAGGATGAGCGGGAAATTTGAAATTCATCGCCAATGGAGTTGAAGCTTTTTTAAAACAAGTGAGGCAGCTTGTCAGAAGGGTGATGGGGGTGGTGATGTTTGTGGGATGGAATGAGTGTGGGGGGGTATTTGAGGTCATCATCATCGTCATCGTGGTGATGGGGTGGGTGGGGGCAGTGATCGTCACCATTGACATCATAAACACCCTGTTGGCGAGTTATCAATTACTCAGCCTGTTTCGTAGTAGCAGAAAGGACAACACCAACGCTCTCAAACCGAAATGCCAACACGTTCTCTCTCCCTCTTCCATGTTGTCTCTCTCTCTACTGCACACACGTACACAACATTGAGCATGCGTACTTCTCTGCGTTTGAACGCAGGAATTGCATTACATACATTGTGTTACCCTTCTGAGTACCACCGACCACTCTGTGTTTATATCACTTCACCTCATCATTACCACTATTATTCTCTTTGTTCCTCTCACCCTATCATTCTTTCTCTACACATCCCTCGCTCATCCCTAGTCTCTCTATGAAATACTACGGTCAGAAGCTGATTTTACAGAGAGTTCATCTCATAATTCTTGTCTACATCCATCATTATCTTAAACTAAAATGGTAATTTATCTCTTCAACCTCCATCTGTTTCAAGACACTACTAATTTTAAAAATATCATTGGACTGATGCACGTTCAGCTTAGGCTGATTTCATCAGTTCCACGTTTCACAATCCACTTTTAATTTATCTATCATACTCTGCAACCTGGACATATGTATTTCGTGAACAGCATGAATAAATTGAATATTAATCTATTCTAATTCCTTCATTACTCACTTTGCTTCTCTTTTTCTCAGTCTTCTCATTCTCCTTCTGTTTCTCTTTCGTTCAGCCTTCCCTCCCTCCCCATCCTCTACTTTATCAATTTTCTGTTTTTTTTCTCTCTTAAATATTCATATTAATAAAAACTTTTACAATATTTCCACTAATAAATAAATCCTTGATTTAATTAATGAAATTAACGTTTTGGTAGAGAGTTAGTGGGGAGGATATTTTTAATATTCTTCCCGAAGAATGGACAGTGATATGTCCAAGGCTCCGCCAATTTATGTAGATGCATATTTTTTTGCAATTGTGAAGGAAGAGTTTTGTTTGGATTCGTATTTAGAAATTGATCAATCTAATAGATTCAAAATTGTAGTAGATACATTTTTTGGACTCAAAATTGTGTACAAATTATCATTCAAGTTACGTAAGTAGCATAACCTTTAGACTGTGTATTCCAAATTAAGGTTTGAAGCAGTTTTGGGCAAATGCCTGTTGTTTTTACCTGAATTGTATTTACATATGAATAAATAAATAAATAAATAACAATATAATTTATTATCTATAGTTATTATATTACAAATCATTTTTTCATATCATATACAGTTAAATTATTGTTTTCTTAGTCTATATTATGTAAATTCATCTATAATTCTACTGTATTGTAAGCTATTTTATGTAAGTGTATAAGCCAGTATATATTGTAATCTACATAAATAAAGTACTCAATCAATCAATCAATCAATCAATCCTTTATTACGTTTCCTCATCTCTTTCACTCTCTACTCTTCTTTCTCTCCTCTCCCATTTTTATTTTTCTCAGTACACTCTCCCAACCCCTACTTCCCTTTCTTCTTCTCCTCTCTCCTCTTATCATGTTTCCTCTCTTTCTTACTGTTGTCCTCTCTCTTTCTTTTCTCCTGTCATTATGTTACATTTCTTTCAACATATTTTTCACTACTGTCCTCTCTCTCCTTTCTCCTCTTCTGTCATTATGTTTCCTCTCTCTCATCAGCTCCCTCTCTGTGTAACAAAATTAGCCGCAGCAATTGCCAGCGATTGTTTATGAAATTTTGATCAAACCAAAACTCTCTGTGCCGCTGTGAAAGTGAGCCCACCAGTTAATAATTCAGAATTGGCGTTTGTTAATATGCGTGCCAACAAAGTTCAGGTGTGACAGCCTGTTTCACCAAAATTAGGCATTGTTGTTAGAAATTAACAGTTCAAAGATGACTATTATTATAGGCTAATACAGGTGGACTGAGAAGCTTATTAAACATTTCAATTTCATTTTATATGTGAATCTCGCTTGACTGATCCAAATTTGGAAAGAGTTTGAAGTATTTCAATTATAAAGAGATAATGGTTTCTTGTTCTGAACTGCGATGTACGAACACTGTTGAGAATGAGTTATTGGTACTCAAAAGTATACTCTAGTCGGTAAGTACATAAAATCGTTTATAATTGACTGCAGTACAGTATTCGATACTATGACAAAAAAGTGTATTTTCATGATTCTGCATGAGTGAATGTTATCTCTTGTTCATCCAATAACAAAACATATATAATACATAATACATATAATAATACATATGAGAATATAGAACTACTTGAATAGTACTATCCCATTTTCAAGAAATATGAACTGAACTCTTTCAAATACTCGATCGTAATGAAAGTACAATCACATCCTACTCTTGTAAAATAAGGTGATAAATGATTTACAGAAACCGTGAATACCTGAATGAAACCTGCAAAACATACAAAATTGTTGGAAAATATATTAGTTTCATAGTACAAAGGAAAAGGAGGAACATTTTCAATTGAAGAAAATTTTTGCAGTACCGTACAGCAGAAACCTCTCTTGAGACAAAATTAAATATTTGAATATAACTATTATTTTAATGTGGATATTCCAGTAAGTCTAGTTACTCACACATCTACTTTTAAACGTACGATTTTCTGCCGTTCTTGAAAATTCGATTAAATTGACATAACTTGACAAACAGATTGTGTGTTCATGTGTTTTCCAAGTTTCATATCTGGTAGAATTCATAAAGACGGCCAAAAATCGTATGTTGAAAAACCGATGTGTGTAACCACTACCTCCGTAAACAAAGCCTTAGTGCATGACAGGTGGTTGATGGTAACATCAGCACACGTAGGGCTCCTACACCAATAAAAACACTAGCTGATATAGATCTGCTGAAATCAACAAATTTTTTATTGGTGTAGGATCCCCACCTGTGGTGACGTCACCAGAATGCACAAAGGCTTTGTTTACGGAGGTAATGGTGTAACTGACATAATTCAGTCACAGGGATTGACAATTAGACTATCAAAAAGAAAACACATGTGAACTCGTTGATTCTCAGTGTTCAATTAAATTCAATTCAATTCAATTCAATAATTCTTTATTGTCATATACAGTGCACAAGAATATATGCTTTTAGTATAAAGAAATAAATATCAATTCACAAAAATGTATTGCATTATTGACCTAGAATATTATTGCTAAGCCATAAAAAGTTTGCAAGTCTTGAAAAAAATTAACAAAACTTGCAATTCTGTTATTCAAAATTCCGATCCATCGGTCGACGACTGCATCGCAAACATGCCCACTATACTGTATATTATTCAATAACAAACAACCACGACACAGCCACCAACCGATGGCCCAAAACAACTAGCTTATTAGCCTGTACGAAATATAACTTGCACCGACACAACAACAAAGGAAATAGTCCCACATGAGTCTTAGACTTGTGTGTAGGACGAGTATCATTATACTGTGATATTTTGTGACTAAAATAGTTGAGTAGAAGTTTAGAGAAATAAATTAATATAACCTTTACAGATTTAGAAAGAAGAGCAAAGAACAAACGGCAATACAAGATAAGAAGAAAAGGATTTATGTAGGCTATGGGTTAGTTGAGGAATTAGTGAGTTAGTTGGGACTCCATACTAGAGCTTTTATTTCATTTTCATTTTTTTTTAATGTTTTTATTATTATTGTAAACTACCTGTATAAGAGTTCGAGCAAATTCTGTGAGTTATTGGCACCAGTTGCACGCAGCCAACCATCGATGATTCTTTTGTAAGCAAGCAAACCTACCGTTGGCTCTATTATTTCTCTGGATGGTGCTTTCCTCAATAAAATGTTGGAGACGTAGAATGTGTTAGTGCGATTTATTGATTTGACAATTCTGGGGACCTGTAGCCCCACATTTGCAGAGCTTCTAGTATTGTAGTTATGTGCTACCTCGGTTACCATAAAATCCCTGTTTTTGTACGTGGATACAAGTACATTCTTATATATCTGCCTGACACTCAATAATTGAGAATATTCAAAGAGTGCCTCGGTGGGATATTGTCTCTCCAGTTTCAAGCCGGCCTTGATTATAAGCTTCTGTATTACATATAAAGGCTCCAGTGCAGTTCTAACTGCTCCTCCCCATGCAATAACACCATAACTTAAGATCGACTGAACATAAGCAAAATAAACTGTCTTAAATTCCTGTTTGTTCAGGATGAAGCTTAGCTGATGAAAAACTGCAATCATCAATGGGAGATGTAAAAGAAAGTTCAGTAGGCCTATTCTTTCTATTGGAGCTCCGTTTCATCAGGCGATAATGGGATGATGAGGTCATCAGTATATTCAAACCACCAATTGAATTTTGTTATACTGTACATAGTACCAGTGATATAGTATGTCAATATAATGCATATCAGTGATTACAGATTCTATTCCGTTTATCTATTCCAATAGATAAATTAGATTAAAACTTTATCATAGTATAGTATTTAGTATTCAGAAATTTTCTTATTTAGGCATGTGAGATTTTAGAATAATTAAATTTTTAGCATTCTAATTTCTTCTTTAGCATTAATAATTGTGAATTAATACATACTGACCTAAATTGAAGCAGATTAAGTAAACTGCAACTCACTGAACTCACTGCCAACTGCCACTGCAACAGAAGGAATCTTATGTTGCAGTGCCAAGTATTACAGTGTTGATATTGTTGCAGTTAAGCTACAATCAATGCTATTATATTCTAGTTATCAATGATATTTGTTAATTAATGCTTGTTGACAACCATTATTTGTTTCCGCTCACATCTTATGATGATATTAAGGATCAACACGAAACCACTTCAAAGTTTGAGCAAGTCTTTTTGAACTTACTGAGTCAAACGGACATGTAATCATGTGTGTACAAACGGACAGCTGAATTTACTGAATGTACAAACTGTATTCATGAGAAGTATGTGTATGATGTCACATTGTATTTATCTTTCTCAGAATTTTCTCACAAACTGTATTCATATCCTAGTATGTGTATACTGTCATATGATATTTATCTTTCTCAGAATTTTGCAACGCAACGTTGACAATCCACTTTCATCTGAGTCGGCGTATCTACTACTAACTACACGTCAACACAACCGCAAGATGTGTTTGAATTGAATTTGATCGTTGCCAAGATCTGCTACTCAGAAGAAGAAATGTTTGCAAGATGCGATTGTTGGTTGCATGACAGCCTCAGGTGAGGAGAGACAGCTATGAGTAATTGCTCGAGACTACCTTGTCAGGCAAGGAACACAATGGAGAAGATAGTTTAGGAGCGAGACAGGGTGAGAAAGGAAGAGAGAGAGATTTAGAGAGAGCCAGTGATAGAGATGATTGGAGGAATAAGGATGAAAGTGAGGAAGAGAGAGAGAGAGAGAAACATAGATTTTGAGAGTGATAGAATGATAGGAGGAATAAGGACGAAACGAGACTGAGAGAGAAAGAAAAAGACAAAGATAGATTTGGATAGAGTGATAGATATAATTGGAAGAATAAGGATGGAAATGAGAGAGAGAGAGATTGATTGATTGCCTTTACTGAGGGCGGAGTTGGGACGCCAGGTCCTCTCTGCCACACAACCCTTTACATTTCATACAATACTATGAATAAAAAAATCAAGATTGTAATAAAAATTGAAAAAAAATGAAAAGAAAATCTAAACTTCATACTTCAAAGAGAGAGAGAGAGAAACATAGATTTAGAGAGAGTGATAGAATGATAGGAAGAATAAGGACGAGACGAGACAGAGAGGGAAATGAAGAGAGAAAGACAGATTTAGAAACAGTGATAGAGATGATTGGGTGAATAAGGATGGAAATGATGAAGAGAGAGAGAGAGAGAGAGAGAGAGAGAGAGAGAGAGAGAGAAAGAGAGAGAGAGAGAGATAGAAAGAGAGAGAGAGAGGGGGGGGAAACATAGATTTAGAGAGAGTGATAGACATGATAGGAAGAACAAGGACGAGAATAAGGAAGAGAGACAGAGAGAGAGGAAAACATAGATTCAGTGAGAGTGATAGGCATGATTGGAAGAAAAGGGACGGAAATAAGGGAGAGAAGGTCTTCAAGAGCTGAAACAACATGGGCACTAAGTTGAGTAGATGAGAGAGGCAGTTAAAAGAAAGTTCAAAGGAGGTTTGAAAAAAGTGGGAGGGAGAAAGTTGAGAAGTGAAATAACTGAGGATTGTATCTACATGGAAAAGAAGTTAAGAAAGAAGATGAAGAAAGATGTGAAGAATATAATTATTATATGAACAACTTAAGTTTAGTAGACTAGATGAGAAAAATGTTCAAAGATAAGCATAGAAGAAGGGGAAAGATTGGAGGATCAGTGGTGGTAAGTGGATGTTTGGATGAGGAATTGAGAATGGAAAATTCAGATATGAGGTTTTAGAGAGTAACCCTGGAAAGTGAAATCGAAAGAGAAAAGAATGATTTTGGAGAAGAGGAGAAAAGAAGAGAGGATAAACGATTCAGAAGAACTGTTAGAGTAGGAATTTGAAAAATCCTTGGAGTATGGAACAAGTAGAATGAGAAAACAATAATGAGAAGTGTAACAAGTGTAGTTGAGGAAAGGTATTGGAGTGAAGAGTAAAGTGATTAAGGCTGCTAAAGGGAAAAGAGACAAGATGATGGAGGAAGGTTCAAATGATGGAAAAAGACGTTGTGATAAGAAGATTTGAAGAAAGATTGTGAAGATGTGAGAAGAAACTGGAAGAAGCCGATAAAACGATTAAAGAGAGAGAGAGAGTGTATGTATGGGAGAGAGGTTGAGTGAGAGAAATAGAGAGAAGGATGCAGCGCGTTTAAAGGCAGTTAGTTGACAAGCGAGCAAAGGACAAGACAAATGGCAAGTGACCCAAGAAACGTGTCCTGCATAGTCTGTGGTAATTAGGGTTGATACCATCTCCATTGCATCGCATCGCCTGTCGTCTGCTAACAGTTCGGAAGTCGGCAAAGCTGCTTATTTACTTATTCAATTGCTGCTGCTATCTGCTATCTGTTTCCCTCTTGCTTGTATACTATTATTATTCCTCTCATCTTCCCACTTCACTTCTCCTTTCCATAAACCTCTTTTAATATTTTCTTTGTGTTTTTGCTCATGCTTTAACGGTATCTCTTACTTATGTTTTATTCGGTCTTGTATTGTTTAATAAAAAAAATCTTTATTAGGTTCAATTATGTCGTCTTCTGGAAATAAAAAAAAAATTGTGTTAATTGTGTTAGATAACTGGTTCATGTCATTTTTGTTCAATTACTGCCCTCTGTTTTTCTATTAATAATTATTTTTGCTCGTGCTTGTCGTATCAAGTTTTTAATGTAGTGTTCGTTACACCGCGACTAGCTTTAGAGCTGTTCATTTATGGAAGTTTCAGTTCTCTTAAATATTATTAAATAATAATTTTTGCTAATTTATATTAGATTAATATTCCAAAATTTATTAATTTAATTTATATTCCAAATAATATAATAATTTTGAATAAAAATCTTATGTATATGATTTTGTGTATTTCTCAAGGCTTCTTTGTACGGAGCAAGGTCAAAAAGAATAATTAGAAAGTTGTTGGCCAACAGAGAGTTTACTATCATTATTACATTGTGATAAATAATGTAATTGAATGTGAATTATATTGATTGAATCCATCTTCTCGGATTTGGTTTGAACTTACTTGGTTTACTTAGACTACTTATTTTAGTTCAGATTCACTAGAACATACACTGTACAAGTGGATCTGATATTGTCAATCCTTTAAAACTGTAATCAGACGTTTTTCAGGATTATCACGAAATGAGGCTTGAGTTATCTGCACACATGAGGATTGAGTTATCTTGAAAATACAACACATTGTGTGAGGCCTACTATTACTCTTTGAGAATATTGAAACTTGAAAATCAATTATATATTATACATGTGTCTCCACTCCTCAATATAAATTTCACCACTCGTTTTCCATGATGAAGGTGTGAATCGTGAAGCTCCTATTTGTGATGTTCTAAGCAAAATTAAATCAAATCCAATTATTGTCAAACTGGAAACAGAGCAATAGATTACTACAATCTATGATTCATGATTGCTAGATATGTAATAAAGTCCACACTGAAATTTCAATTATCACATGAACCTTTGAACTCAAAATAACACGTTTGCAATTGATGGTATGTTGATTTGAGTGTCCAATTATTGAATAGGCTTAATAATTGATACATGATTAATCCCTCTAAAATAACCTGCAATATTAAAAAAGGCTTCCTCGTTTTGTTCAAGCCAAGTTTTTGCACTCTTTTAGTAAAGAAAATACTGCACACAGCAAGCGCATCTGACTTGTGCTGAGTGGAAAACGCCTGATGAAATGAGATAACGGAGAAAAGAGTGCAGGAAAAAATGAATAGAAGAATAAGAAGAGGGAGAAAAGGAAGAAGTGAAAAAGAAGATAAGGAGAAAAGTGGTAATAACGCGGGATGAGACAGCGAAAGTTGCCGCGCGTAATTTTGTGGTCCGTGCGGAAAAGTGTTGAATAAAATATGGGTTGCGACTGAGTTGCTAGACGACCACGGCGTAGGAAAAGTGGTTTTATAGAGAGCTTTAGAGTGTAGAGAGAGAATGTGTGTTTGTGTACGTGTGTGTGTGTTGGAGAGAAAAAAAGAGTAAGCGAGAAATAATCTGAGAAAAAAATAAGATGAAAAAGGCAGACGAGAAAAGCAGGGATATTTTTGAAGTAGCAGAGGCTTCTTGACGCGGGCAGATTAACAATGTTTCCACGATTCACCAACAGAGGCCGCTAGTGACACTAATCAAGCCGCCGGCCGGCCGTCTTCTCGGTGATAACATGGCTCTGTGTAATCTGTTGCAGCATCATCACACCCACAACACTTTCAGCTCCCAGAAGGGCGACACCAATCCCGATGCATTGGATCAGTTCAACAACTATGAGGGTCGCTTCAAACTGTCAGCTTCATTACAATGAGAAGCACTGGTGCTATTTGAAAGGAATGTTGCCAGTTTGGAGTGAATTAATTAATAAAATAAATAAATGTTTATTTCCCAATAAAACTGAAACTACTACCTACATCAATTACAGAAAATATTAGCTGGTTCACAATAGTTACATACAATAGTTAGTTTCAGAAATTTCTTATAATGTGTCTTCTAAATGTTGTAACATATTTTAATTTGGATAGATAAATAAAAATCCCTAGCTGAAATATTTATAGGTCTAAGTGAAGTAATTGGCTAATATCGCCAAAGAGATAACATAAAGATTAGATAATATCAGACGTCCTGGCTAAACTGTACAACAGCCTAAGAGGAATTGAAATAATTTTTTGCTAATATATAATATTATATAAAATATTGAAAATTGAGGTTAGGCATAAACATTTAGTGATCGGCGACCTAACGATCGACCGAGCCATACAACGTAGAATCTGACCGAACACCTCGGCAGAAATTTATTGTGGCAAAACGGTATGCAATTTGAGGAACTAAAGGTCTTACGTGGCTAATTATTATGATGTATGAAACAAATAATAACCTATAAAAAATTACTTAGCATGTAGAGAGCATATTTAAAAAACCCAATAAAAATAATTAAATGTATTAAGGAAGTAGGAGGTTACCAGGCGCATGAATACTGTAATAATTAATTATTATTTAACGAAAATCCTAAATAATTCCATCTGTAACTGTAATAATTTGCATGCACCAATCAAATAATGGCAATTGATAGGCGGCAATAGTGAGCCGATTCAAAAATATTTGTATATATTTCTACAAATAAATAGAGTTTATGAAAAAAATTGTTATATAGTCTATGTTTTGGATATGGCCCGAAGGCAAATAAATTATTATATATATAACATAAGTAATAATTTAATATTTCAGCACGGTCTATTTGAGCCTTGAATGGCGGAGGACTAGAATATTCAAATTTTATGCAAATTTGAAAATCGGAAATGAGAATTGTAAAATTGAGAAACAAGAACCACACTCGCCTGCCAACTGCCACCATGAGAGGTCACTAAAAATTATAGAGCGTAATACCTTGCTATATCTTGTAATAATTTAAAGTTAAATTGAATTACTAAATTTCTTATAAGACTTTGTGATGCTCTTATAAAGCAAAAGTCATTTTTAAATAATTTTTAACCCCTTGGAAGAGACGACTCCGGCTACAATAATCCAGGACCACCAGGAGTTGGATCGACATCAGCAGCTCATAAGAGAAAATTCCGACACGTGAGTGGAAAATATTGAAATAGTGATAGGGCGCCCTCAGTGCTTCGAAATTACATAAGAATCAAAGCTAGCTCGTCGAAAGGGTTTTCTTATAAATGAGGAATTTGGTAAAAAATACTTGCGCAAGTAAATGTAGTATTAAAGGTATTTTATTAGAAAGTAACGAATCAATCTACATATCAGAAGATCTATAAATCAAAGAAGTATAAAATCTAGGCTGTTAATACATATTCATATGATCATTAATTTCTGCAATGTAATTTGTGATAGTTTATTGTAGCTCTAATTCACTAGATGAATTGCTTTTTTATTCCTTCAGGTGCCGAATCTCCCACCCTGAGATAAAATATATATTTATTACAAAGAAATCTATTAGATACTATAGAATTCAATATATATATTTGGATTATTAGTTGTCAATTTATCAAGTTGATTTTTTAGAATTTAGTTTTAATGGAATTGTCCAAGTCGACAGGCATTAGCAAGCTGATATCGCAGCTACATGCAAATAGATGCATATGATCATAAAAATAAAAGCACATGGTAACGTTTCGTGCTGTAGAATTTAGAGAATAGTATTATTAGCCTGTGATATTTTATTGATTTCGATTATTGTTCTATTTTATATTATATATTTTTTATCGCTCTATATATTTTTTGCTCTAATTTATTTTTTGCAATATTTGTTAATATATGTATCAAATTGTTTATGGTGTGCGATTTATTTTTTATTCCTCAATACTATAGGATAAGTACCATATATATATTTTTTAATGAATTATCAGAATTATTGTGGAAGCTCATATCTGGGCCTATAAAGATTTTTATGAGACTGTATCCTATTAAAAACCACGACCTTGATTATTATAATTATTAAAATATTTCATGCTCTACCGACTGATGCCAAGCAGGAGGCTAATCGTTATTTAACTATAAAAAATAACGTGACAATGTTTCTGTTTTTCTGTGTTTGAATTGACTAACTCCACTATTGAGTACCATCTTCAAGAGTAGGTAGGCCTATTAATGTGTGTAGTACATTATCAATGTTTGTCAGCATAAAAATAATACGAATAAATGATGATCGTTTCTACTACTTGATTGATGATTCTATTACTACTTAGACCAATTCATCAAAATTGGGAAGAAGATAAGTTGAAGAGGTTGGATTCTGTGTGGTTCTTATTTCTGGCATCCTATTGATTTCACGAATAAACGGATGACAGATTATATGAATGATGTGAAATATACAAGGTGTTGAATGAGAAGTGTATTCATGAAATAAAAGGATCAAATAGAAGTAAATATTCATATAATACTTGTTAAATTTAATACGAGGTGTTGTTTTAGCATCAGCTCCATAACTTATGTTCAATGATTCAATGATCCAGTACATCAGTACATAAGCCAGGTCACATGCAACATTCATTATAAATGAAATACAATTTACAATATACAGAATACAATGTCACAGTTTTTTAAAATGTCCAGTGTCTAATTGTCTTTTTGTAATGACTATTTTCAATATGTCTAATGACTATTAATCATATAATATATTCAGTTCTATTACCAAAATAATGTCATATATTATGCCTAATTTAATGTATGTTGCCCAAGTATGTTTATGTTCATGTTTTGAAGGGACGGATTCAAAGGTTCAAAGAGCCTCACACGTCAACCAAAGTAATAAAGTATTAAAATCATGCAGCCTCTGTTGAATACAGAAGAGCATCAGATATTAACAGTTGATGAACCTCCCATGAGTAGTATTTATAAGCAGTGCATTCCTATTCAATTTATATATATATATATATATATATATATATATATATATATATATTATATATAGAGCTGACCTCCGTTTGGAAAACCAAAGTCCAACCGATTCTTCATTGTTCGATTTCGATTTGAATGAAGGATTCACAAAGCTTCTTATTTCTTGTAGGGTGGTGAATTACAATGAAGAGTGAAGCTTCTAAGTTGATTCTGTAATAAAATTGAGCTTCACCGGGATTAATCATGAAGAAGCACTACTCTATGAACTGTTAATTGTGGAATGATACAAATATTGTTACATCGGGGAGTTTTCTGAGATTTGAAGAACCTCAACCTTATGATTTCTATGGAATGTAGTTCAATGTTGTGAGAACGTTTTCAATTTAAAGGATCTATCACTGTGAACTTTCAGTGAAATTGAAGTTATTTGAAAAAATATATATATAATTCAGATTCGTCTCGGAGCACTTTCACAAGAAGTAAGAATACAAAATAATGAAATATGAGATGAGCTGAATTCCGCTTGTAGTATCTCAAATTTCTTGTAGCATTCCAACCCGACCTTATCTTGCACTAATAAATAATTTGCACTGATTGTTTCAAGACAGTACGACGCTTAGCTTGATATTCAGAATATTCAACTAGAAATGTATTCAACATTCTCTCAAGAAGATAGATATTTATCGATGAAATACCTCTCGGATATCAGTTGCAGCATTGTAAGACAGTTAGTCGAGATAGAATAAATTCTGTGTTGGAATGGTGGAGAATATCACGGGGAATGGATTCCTCTTCTTTTGCAGGCTCACTGATTCCCCTCTCCCACTTCCCCTACTGATCATTCCCTTCTCCAGGGAAAAAGCCTCAGACTTTTGAACTCGGCTCCCTTCCCGGCGCAATCGTCCATTCCTCCTATTCCATTTGCTCTGATTATACTTGGCTCGTTCATCTTCTTTCACGTTGATCCTCCCGATGTCTTTTTCGTTTTTGCTTCTCTTTATCAAACATCTTTCTGCGACTTTTCGTGCATCAGGTTATGTCGTCATCTGCTCCAAAGGGTATCGTTGAGACTCCTTCAGACCTCTATTATACCTCATTATGAATTTTAATTAAAACTTTCAGTCCTAGTCCGGCTTCTGGAGTTGAACTTGTCTTTGGACTTTCAAAATTTGCGTTTTTGCTTCACTTGTCATCACCATTTTCGTTCCTGTGTATAGAGCGTTGACTCTCTGCTGCAGTCTGATAATCATGGATTGGAGTTGAATGTCATCCTACAAAGCCAAGAGTTTCATTAGCGTTATATTGAATGTGACTGCTATTTCAAGTCATCCAATTTTCATCTATTTTTACCACGAATGATACAAAGTCCTGTATTTGAGAATAGGAAAAGGGAAGATGACAGTCCACTGTAATGCATCATAGAGAAAAAATAGCATGAGAAAATATTATATAGTATAGATCGTCTATGTTCCAAATTTCAAGCCGATTTCTTGTTAATTCAAACCGATTACTGTCTATTATTACTGTTTTGGTGGGTGAGAGTGTAAGAACGGCACAGTGTGAGAGACTACCTTCATAGATAAAGGATAAGCATAAGTTTATTTATTTTTATAACTATATTTCTTGTCTCTGCTACCTTCTAGCGTCACATATCGTGAAGCAGATAGCTTCACGAGAAAGTACTACTGTACTTTCTACTATTAATCGGCTTTAGGAATTATACATCTCAATGAGGTCTCAAATTCGACAATGAGGCGGTAGAATTTGTAACATAAACGCCCTATACCATAAGATATCTACTTATGATATTTTTTCTACGATTTTATTGAATGACCTTATATGAATCAATTAATCTATTCTATGAACAAATCTACCTCAATGAGATTAAGTGTATTAACAATTACGCTAATGAACAACAACAACAATAATGATAAAGTGAATTGGATTGCGAAATTACTTGATCAGCTATCTCTTTTCTAGATAGTCTCCGCATAATCAAACTCTTGAGAGGATCCTTAAAATCCTCAGCTACGAGGATCCTTATAATCCAAATAATTGGAACTATTCATGGAGTAGAGATATACTTTATCAATGGCTGTATCAGAGCTCCGATAGAAACTATACGGAATATTAGCAGCTCACGTATGTGTCACAGGAACAGTTATTACTGATGAAAAAACAATTATAATTATAATAATACCTAATTTTATCAGAGAACATCTGAAATCACATTTACATTTGGTTTTAGCTTTGCATGTGGCTAATGTGAGTTCTTGAATAGAGAATATATTTCAAGAATACTTATTTCAAATGTTATTATTTGCAATAGAAAAGGAGTAGAATGAATAACAATAATCGTATCATCAAGAGTAGTAGGTTGCAGTGAATCTTGAACTTTGGTATGAGAACTTTGTTGTTCAAACTATTATATTCTTAATCACTTGTAGAGGTGAGAATTCGGTACATAGAGATATGAATACAATATTACTTATACAAGAATGTGAAAACTATATAAAAAACAGAATCATGCTGCTGTATAATTGAGAGTAATCGAGTAGAGTTCTTTAGAGATCCAAATTATGTGGTTGAGCATAAGTACGAGCAAAATCCATGAATGCTGTTCAACTAGAAACTTGATTGTAGAAAAGCAAGTATGCAAATACAATCATGTAAGCATGGTTGAACATGATGATCATCATCCATACCCTTGAAGGTCGTTGAAGATAGCTTTCTAGGAAGAGGGTTATTCAAATAGTTGAAATACCTACCAACTTCTCATGAAGACCAATAGAACTTTGAAATGAAAAGGGAGACCACCACCCCAACACACAAAGGAAATGTTTGCTTCTTGGAAATTGGTAAACTCTGAGGATTAACCTTGTTGCTAAGACGAACTCAGTAGAGGATTAACAAGATGATTCTTCCGAGCTTTGCTTTGCTTTCCTGTACAGTATCACGTAGATTATGGGACGTGTAATACTTAGTTCTTGACTGAGCTCTCATGAGGGCTTTCCCTTGTCAGGAGAGAGACGATCTTCAACATCTTTATGAGAAGGGTGACTTGCTCGAATCGTTCTCTAACATCACTTGAATCAGATGCTCTTCCCTAACAGGAAACCTACTCATTGTTTTTTCTGTTGAAAATTCTCTCACAAAAGTCTATCTTTTCGAGGAAAGTGAAAATTTTACAAGTAGCATCTTTAGACAAAAAACTTCACTTTTCCAAGTAGCATCTTTAGACACAAAACTTCACTTTTTCATGTAGCATCTTTAGACACAAAACTTCACTTCTCCATGTAGCATCTTTAGACACAAAACTTCACTTTTCCAAGAGTCAAACTCTCAATTTCTGGACATCATCAATCGTACAATAATTCTTATCTAAGGCTGGGCGTACACCGATTAGTCAAGACAAGACTAGTCACGTTTAGTCACAATACTTCACATAGTTGCTTATGAAGACATGTCTAATTGCAATGACTAATAAGAGTGTGTTGCGTCATAAGCAACTATGTGAAGTATTGTGACTATGCGTGTCTTGTCTTGTCTTGACTAACTGGTGTGCGCCTAAGTCGCATACAGATTATTCATTATAGACCATTCATGATTTGTGTAATCTTCGATTCCCTCAGTACAACTCTCAATATCAAGTCCCATGTGGTCTAGTGGCTAGGATATCTGGCTTTCACCCAGAAGGCCCGGGTTCGATTCCCGGCATGGGAATTTTTTTTTGTTCGACAAACACTAGTGTATTGTTATACACGTGTAGAGCGAAAAAGTGATTCTTTGCGTTCTGTAATCAGTGCAGCAATGGCCACTTTTCAACGTAACTGTAGGAAAAATTTATTTTCTCCATTCTCAAAAACTCACTCAGTTCACGTTTTAATTTTTATCCCATATGATAATAATTTGTCCAGCTCCGTGATAATCTTTCCATCTGATAAAAATATTTCATAATTAATTTTTTCAATCAAGAATAGTATAATTTCTTCAGCATTATTTAGTTCTTCTATTCATTTTTTATTTCATTTCTAATCACCTATTTTTTTTCAAATGTGAGAATATTGATGCTGATGGGCAGTCATCATAAAAAATATTGAAACCCTACCTCATTGAAATAGACACGGCCAGACATCTGTGTAATGAATGTAATGAATAATCCACTTGTCAGCTGATTGATTATGAATAATAATAATTATTATTCTATAGTCTGATCCTATCTACAAAGTAGATGATATATATATATAAAGTGATATCACAGTATGGAGGAATTCCTTTTCTTTTCATATTATCCTTGAAATGCAAAATTTCAAAAAAACCTTGTTTATACATCGACGCGCAGTTTAAATAGGAATGTTCCTGCCAAATCTCATCGAATTCCATCAACGCGTTAGGCCGTAATCGCGTTACATACAGACAGACAAAAGAAAATCCGAGTTAAAACATAGACCTCACTACGTTCGGTCAATTATATTTTTTAGAATACATTTTTCGAGCTATATTTATTTCTGTAACGAACTACTTGTCAAAAAATAATGATAAAGAGTACTATTATAGTAATTCTATTAAAGCATTTTGTGTGATATCGACTTCTGAGCTTCGAGGAAATGTCTAACTTATCAAGTCCCATGTGGTCTAGTGGCTAGGATATCTGGCTTTCACCCAGAAGGCCCGGGTTCGATTCCCGGCATGGGAAATATTTTTTGTTCGACAAACACACTCTTGTAAAATTGAAATCGTACAAAAAAGTGAGTACATGATGAAGTGAAGATAAATCACTTACATTTTTCAAACCGAGAAATCTTTCTGGCACATCAAATGCTTTTCATATAATCACATTTAATAATATTTTTTTATTTCATACATCCTCTGTTGATTCCAAGAAGTGCATTCCACTTCTATGAATGACAAGCTTTTTAGAATTTCTGAGTTTTTGAACTTGGCAGATAAACTAATGGAGATGTTCTATAATCAGTTAAATATACAAGTATTATTAAAAGAAACAGAAAAATATAATTCAAATAATATGAGTTGTTGAAAGTTGATTATCAACCGTCAAAACACAAGTTAAACCAATCCAATATAGCATTTCTTTTTTGATTCAAGTTTCAAGTTACAAGTTGTATTGTTTACATAAATAAGAAAGAACAAAATACAAAACATCCTACCAGATACCTATAACTAACAATTCAAATATACCACTCCTAAAAGGTTATTGACACTATATTATAATGTGTCATTAATAAAGTGGAAACTAACTTCAAACTTATAAGTACACAACTCATAACAAAATTTTGGAATGATGTAACTGATGATGAGAATTAACCTTAACATGCTATGTGAAAACCGATGCAAACAAAATACTTTTCACAAAAGAGCTTCCGCAAAGCCCTTGTCCGTGAATAGGACAAACATTTGGAGTTTAATAATGGGACATATAAAAAGATACATACACACACGCATTCACACAGTCATCAATATTTAAGAATTGGCACATCAGAGCATTCCCCTCATTACATATTATTATATCTTAGGGCCGGTTTCCGAGCTTGGGATTCAGGAAGTTCTAGACTCCAAACAGCTGGAGCCAGAAAACTGGCCCCCCAAAACTTTCCAAACAATTCGGTCGGAAATTATCCAAAAATTGAAAATAAGAATTCTAAACTTAAAATGAAATCAATTTTGTTTCCTTATTATAACACAAAATTATCGAAAATTCATTATTGAGTGATAGGCTACTCAATAATGATTTAACATTAGCATGGTTTAATAACGTGATTAGTAACACAATAGAGTAATAGCAAATCATGAAACGCAGAGGAGACAACCCTGCAAAGTTGAATGGAAAAAATCCCATATTTTCAGCGTCAATCCTCACTACAAAACGACCCTCGCTTTCGGGAAAGAGGGGTTATGGCACCCACAGTTCAGCCAACCCCTCCAAATCGATGAGAGCCAGTTTTCAATGCCATTAAGTGTCGCCATCCATCGATTAGTAAACCGAATGATTGTATTTTCCGCAACTACCCAGATTGTAGACCGAGGGTGCTGTTTCAACCCCTATAGCGCTAGATGTTCGCCTAAATTAACAAAGAGCTCGATGCCCACAGATTAATACCATTTACATGTTAGGCGTTTGCCTGTCAATTATGCTTGTCAGATCTGGTCATCAGGTGTGTGTGCATGGTCTTCAGCCATAATCTACAAACCATGTTCAGGTTAACATTGGTATGTTTTAGACAAGTCACTCTTGCGTGTTCCTGTTCGTGAGCATGTGGAAATAACTGAGCCCACTTAAACACCTATTCATTAGTAACTATTCTATTTCAGTGATATTATGTTCTTTTTTCATCTTATTGGCTGTTGAACATCAAACAAACAAAAAACTTCAGAGTGGAAATAAATGAGTTGATATTTTTATCATACAGATATTAGAATATTTGTTCATCTTGCATTTTATTTCGACCCTCGATAATGAATGGCATTATAGCCCGTAAGCCCAAAAATGACGTGTCTATTGAAATTATATGAGTTGAATGATACTAGACATCAAATCAAATGCAATCTCAACTTCAAATATATTCTTTGCATATGAAAAAAAATAAATATTTTGAGATAAATAAATAGACACATGTCTCATGTCTTTGATTATTCATTTATCACTCAGTAAATATGAATTTTGTTAGAAAGTATCCAATTTTGCCGTACACTACTTAGAATTTCTCTATTCAAATCAAATAAATAACTTGACAGAGTCATCCAGTCGAATGACTTATCAGTGGAATACTTGAAACCTGGAACATATATTTTCTCATACTTCAGTATCAAAACGAGTCTATCTCCAAAATACTATTGAAATGAATGAATAATATTGGAATAAATTTCATTTCTTGTTAAATGAGTGGAATATAAGATGTTTATCCTAGTAACTCAATTTTTTCCCTGTTCTGTTGGCATAGCAATAACTATTATGCAAGCTCATCGTTCACCTTGATCCCTAAGATCAAAAAAAGCCAATAAGAAATGTCTGAAAACATTCACAAGTTGTTGAAGAATCCAGAAAATTGCGAATTGGTTTGTTTTTGTTTTTTTCAGATTAATTTTTCCATGATGCAGGAATGGATCAAAATCGAGTATTCATTTTAGGAACAAAAGTATTTCCAATCTTACTACAACTTTTGTGATCACTCCTAATTATTTTGGAACTAGTCACCACCTTCTTCCATTAGAGATATCAAACTTCGCGATTTTTTCCATACATTTTTCACTCACTTGCATATTGTGATTGTTGTTTTCAAGTGAACTACAGATCAGACATTCAGTTGTTCTCTGAATGATTTATCATATAGTTGTACTTTCTGTGATTTTTAGTAGCTTTCCTTAGTCTCCAGTATCTCGATATTTTTCAACAATAAAAAAGTTTGTGACACTTTCTCCAATATTTTCCAAAATTTTCTTTAGCCTTCTATTTAAGAATCTTATGGTGAGGAATATGGGCTCACATTAAATGCCAAAAAAACAAAGTATATGGTCATTACAAAGCATGAAATTCCACAAGAGCACCTTTTGGCTGGACAGGATATGATAGAACGGGTAGAGGCATATAACTTTCTGGGAACCTGCGTCAGCTGCAATGCAAGTCACATGCCAGAAATAAAAATGAGAATTGAAAAGGCCAGAGCTGCCTTTGTAAAAATGAGAACACTTCTGTCGGCTCGTGACTTGTCTATTGAGGTTAGGATCCGTCTCTTGAGGTGCTATGTGTTCCCTGTTCTCTTGTATGGGTTGGAAGCATGGACACTAAATAGGGAATGTGAGACCAGACTTCAAGCATTTGAAATGTGGAGCTACCGGCGGATACTCCGTATATCGTGGACAGATAGAGTCACGAACGTAGAAGTTCTCAGAAGAATGGGTAAGCAAACTAGATATTGTGCGTGACATTAAAATACGAAAGTTGACTTACCTTGGACACATTATGAGAGGACCCAAGTACATGATTCTGCACCTCATAATCCAAGGTAAAATAGTTGGTAAGCGCTCGGTGGGACGCAGGAGAATGTCTTGGTTGAGAAACCTGAGGGAAGCGTTTAATTGCACAACCAATGACCTATTTAGAGCGGCTGTGAACAAGGTAAAAATCGCCATGATGATTGCCAACCTCCGAAATGGAGACGGTACTTAGAGAAGAATGGTGTAGAGTATGTGGTGTATATAATCGTGCATTCATCAAATACGAATACACTGATGTTCATTAGAGGAGAACAGAACTGCCACGTAAATTCCCTTGCCTCTTGTATCGTTGGTCTTGAAAAAGTGATTGGATAAAAGTAGACTGCTCGCTCTCACGCGTGCAAAAGCGTATTTTGGAGCTGAAATGAGATCCACTGCTAGTGCGCAGCTTTGAAAGGAATGTTTCAATCTTATACGTCAGTGATTTATTGTCTTCTTTGTCAAAATACAATTGAATCTCACTTTCTTCCTCCATGTGTAGACACTTTGCCTCTACTTGATACTTGAGTGGCATTCTCAGAGACTAATATGTGCCTTATACACGAAAAGAGAGTACATTCTTCCATTATTAAACTTGATCCGGCATCAGAAGACGTTGGGAAAATATTTGGAGAATGTAGGCCTATCCTGGATGGTTTTTACAAAAAATGTTGTTTTTTTTCTTTTGTTTTTGTTTAGTAATTTGTAGAATTTCTTATATTGCATTGCCAATATTTGTAACCTCTAAATTATTCCTAGGGAAACAAAGAGAATACTAACAAACAAAAGATAATGAATTGAGGATTGATTCTAGATCTTCTGATGTAACCTTTTATTCAAAACTCAATAGCTTATTTTTTCACTCATTATTCACAATAATTGTTTCAATAATGAATCAGGATAATTTATTTTGAAGATCCAACTTGAAAACATATTCATCTTCACTTTTTTGCATAAACTAAACAATTGTGTTCGATTTTCATGTATAACTTTGATATCAGGTGCATGAATGCATTCTTTATTTTTATGCATAACCATTTAAAAAACTCTTGAATTAACTATTCAATCATGAAATCTATGTTTTTGAATAACCATTTAGAAAATTTTTGATGAATTCATTCGATCTTGAAAATTCTATTAATAATCGGTAGACAATAGAGAAAAAGCATACTCAATTTGATAGTATAACTTATTTGTGCCAATAGTTTAACTAATAGTTTTTCAACAACCAATGATACTTCGATTTTTGAAAACCGTTGTTCATGATTCTCTTGTAGGGTTCAAGGAATAACACACATCATGTTACAAAAAGCAAATAATGTAACAGTCAGCCAGACCAGCAGTTACTCCTGCTATGAAATGCTCCTATTTCATTTCGATATTGTATCGGATGCAAAGTTATATAAGTTCGACCAGAGTGATCGCAGTAAAGCCAATATTTCGTGTGGGAGAGAGAAAGAATGAGCGAGAGTGAATGGGGTGAGTGCTATGCCATGACAGATGGCTAGAGCCGTGTTTTGTAATATATTGCGAGTGTTATGAGGGAGAAGATAAGGGTGGGAGATGGAAGATACTGGCGAAGAGGTCAGAGTGGGAAGGAGCGAGAGAGAGAGAGAAATTTGAAGAGAATTGTGGGGTAAACGCTGCTCTGCTCAGTTAGGGTTTTCAAGCTCTTTGTGAACAGGAAGCTATTGATTTACTGAGAAGTAGACAGTGCCTTGGGACAGAAAAGTGAGGCTGCCAACATCGAATAGGCAGAAAGGAAGAAGAAAGAAATCGAGCGAGAAATAAAAAATGAAAGCAAATATAGATTTAACGAAGGGTGGAAAGGGAGGGAAAGTTCAAGAGGTACGAAGAAACAGGGAAATTTGAGGACTTGATACCTGTAATGCTAGTGGAAATATTTGACTGATTGTTGGTGCTTTGATAGGATGGGAGAAGTATTTTGAATTCCATCACTAAGGACTTCGGTGAGGAGTTTGTTACTCTTGATGATCCTCATCAAGAGAATCTAATATAGGAGTTCTGGAATGAATTAATAGGACTGAACCTGGTTTCTTCCTCCAATCATTTTTTTTTCATTCCATGATTGTGAATGCATGTTATTGATAGAGGATAAATGATTCAAACAATTTTAATTCTCTTCCTAATCACAAAGTAATGACTCTATTGGTTCGATGGCTCTATTGGTTCAGCTAAGTTCATAACGATGAGAGCTTATCACAGCTTATATTCAGACAGGTAGAAGTCACATGAGGATCCTTATTATCAGAATAGTTTGCCGTTGAGCTGTCAATCTATTATACAACTTGATTACTGATCACTTTATCAACAGATTATAAATTTCCAGAAAATTTCAAGAAGAGTGAATATGATGGTTTTTGGATTGTTTTTGAGTGTCTGGAAATATTTACCGATTCACAAAAACCTATAGTTATTCATGTAATCGTATAATATTTCATGAATAGTACAATTTACTGAGAAATAATACACAAAAAGAGAGATAAAATAGATCAGATGACAGTGAGGTAATGTTAGGAAGAGAGAGCAGGAGACAAGGAGAGAGATGAATTGAAAGCGTGTAATAACAGTGAGTGGCTCACTTGGGTAGAATCGAAGAGGTTGCGGTATGATTATATGAACGTGGAAGGAAGCTCAAGGGACCAGGGTGTTTACGGTAAATGATACAGTGTTAGAGACTGTGTAATTAATTAGGCTCTCCCCGAGAGAGAAACTGGCAGAGAAAGCGAGACAGTTGTTATGGTAACAAGTAATAGCTGTGGGGAGAGAGAGATTCAGTGGCTTTACACTGGGGTTGAGGTCGGTATTTTCCTCGCTTCTGGTCTGGGATGGGATGGGAAAAAGTACAGCGAGCTAGTTCCATATATATTATGTACAACTTGAGAGACCAGAGAGGAATAGATGGAGTGAGAGAGAAAGGGAGCTGGAATAGAATTAGTGGCTCCATCTTTGTATAGATCCTTGTCCGACCCAAGCCAGACCATTTCTTTAGCGCTATGTACTCAGTTTCTCAACTCCCATGATAGGACCACTACAAGCGCACTTATTTACATTACCCTCTGTCCCCGGAGTAATTGTCTGTGGTTCTCAATCTCCTACCGAGTATTCGACAAATCTCTAATGCATCCAATTAAGAGCACATTTTATTCCTATGTGGGAGAGTTGGTTTTGTCGTTCAACTTCATTCTTTAACACAGCGTTTTCTCTACATCTTTTTCCACTAGGATTCTATAGCTGTTATATTTCAATGTGGAGTGAGACAACAAAGGAAATTGAATATTTGTTCAGATATCAAATCAACTATTTAATAACTCAGATCGTGTGATACAAAACCTAGACGAAACCTATTACATTATTAAGAAATATCTGTGAAATTATTTGTTGATCAGTAAATGATAAGATGTACTTTGATAGTTGTCAGATACACCCTGGAAGCTCTGAAAATGTAGTTAGAAGTCCAAAATGGAATTCATGATCAAAGAGATCAAAATGTGATCTCAATACTTTTATGTTTTGCGAGTTTTGTTGAGGAAAGCTTTAAAATTTCAACATCATTTTGCATTGACATCATAATTTTCAAACTATCTAATAGGAAAGATACGTATAAGAGATGCAATTACTCATGATGTAGAAAGAGTTTTATATTCTTAAATATAAAATATACATAGATAAAAACATTAACACAGATTGATCATGATATATTCATTCGATATACTCATCATATAGAACAGGCAGGATTTTCGGCGAGTGAATCATGTGTAGATCATAATATGATATCATATATGGTATATATTATATTTGCAACATATACTCTGCAACAGATCATTCAGAAAAAGTATGCAAAAGCAGGTCAGTGGATATTGCTTTTGTGGACCTTAGGAAAGCCAAAGATACTGTTCCCCGGAAAAAAACTTTGGAAAGCAATGGCAAACCTCGAAATACCTCGACATTTAATCAGTGCCACAATGGAGCTATATGGAAGGAACAGGATTTGTATAAGGATTGGTAAAAACTTGACACATCCATTTGAAACATCAAAAGGTTTGTTGCAGGGTTGCAGCACATCTCCAACTCTGTTCAAGATCTTTATAATGATTCACAGGATTACCTGTTCAGAATTATGGGAAACATAGAATTTTAAGTCTTTTTAAAACTCTGCAAAAAAAAGCTTTCCCAGTACCATCGGTTCTCCAAATGACCTGTAACAAGTGATACAAAAACGATTTGAGAAATTGATTTGAAGTCCTTCCTACCACTCAACCCAACATAATCATCAGATTAAATATATAATACATAAATAATTAATGAAAACGAATTAAACAATGAATTCATCTCAATGACTCAAAACTCTGTAAATAGAATTAAATAGATTCAACGAGTATAATAATTATTAGCAATAGAAAACCATAGCTCTAGATTAATGAACAATCAGATAAAGCAATTGATTCATTTCAATGTCTCAAACATCTATAAATAGAATTAAAGATATTCTAGGAATATCATTTCAATCAATAGAAAACAACCATAGCTCTAATAACAATTGATTGCTGAAATAACATATGATAATGGTTGCAAAATATTATCCACAAATAAGAGTAATTGATTCCTCATGAGTAAGACTTTTCTGTGGATAGGATTTCCAAACAACCTCTCAAATAACACGTAGCGAGTAACACACAACATTATTTACGGATAGCAATTCCTCCCTTATGATTCAGCCCTGCATTGCAAATATGATGAGGGCTGTTGCAGCAGTGGGTGGTTGACAGCATCCCTTACAACAATGTGCCCATCTCAAATTGACTGACTCATTCACTGCCATTCAATCAGTCAGGCACTCGTGAAAAGTTGGAGTAATTCTTTTCCGCCCCCTAGAGGGCGCCTGCGAGAGGGGTGAGCTGATCCATAAGGAGGGTGACAGCGGTTCAACAAAAGCAGGCCGAAAACATATTCGGGGATAACGACGTTCGAAATGGGTACGTGTGTTGGTAAGAGGGTAAGAGGGTGAGAGGGTGAGGAAGAGATCAGCACCGGATTAAAGTGATATTGTGTTTGTAATCTCGGAAGCGAATCGAGATTCTGACCAGTCATCACGGAAACTCAACTCTTGTGGCTGTGATTCACTTTCAACTGTCAGCATTTCTCATGAATGCTTCTCATTCAACCAAAGCTGACAGATGAAAGTGTGCAATCACTTGGCTGCAGAAGCCTGCAGAACTGATCAATAAACACCAAGCGCTGTTTTGGAAAGTTGAATTAAGTGATTGATTCATCAATGGCTTATTATTTCAGTAGCCCACCACTTCCAGATCATTCCAGATCACACTCAATTTGCGAATGAAATCAAAGAGTGATTCAAGCTCATTTTGGAAGGATTTTATTGCGTGTTATTCAAACCATTTGTTTTATAATCATAGAAATGACAAGAAAGTTATCTACTGCAGAGCCTTTGCTCATGATAGCTGAGAATAATAATTATTCTTTTTTGAAATTGAATATCTACTACACTTGAAGATTTCAATTAATTTCTCATGGTCTGGCTTTCTGGATTTCTCGACAGATATTATTATAACAGAATGAATAAACGTTTCTTAGTCCTAATGGATTTGAAATACTTATTTTCATGTTTCACTATTATCACCATCTATTCCCTTTATGTACTGTACAAATAGATTGAAATGGGAAATTTCTATTAACAAAGATCATGACTGTATGATTTATTTTACTTCTCTCGAACCATTTTCATTTGTATGGATAATAGGATTGTTACCTTTCACTTTTAATATCTCTCCTAAAAGTGTGTTGCATGGTTTATCCATTGTCACGGCATATTTTCCAATAAAAATAGAAACAGCTTAAATCAAAAGAATTTTGAAAGTAGGCGCCAATCTCTGAGTACATTATCTCCTATTTTTCGATAACAGAGAGCGCTCCTTTCCATACAGCTGATAGATTGGTCAGCCAAAAACAAAAATATTCCACAGATGATAATATTTTCCAAATTATTGAAAAAATTAAAGTAATTCGAAATAAAATGAAATATCAAATTCCATTCACCACCTATCCTATGTCCTTCCTTAATTTGGCAATAGTGTGTGACGTCACATCTCGGAAGTGCAGTGAATGAAAAATTTTATCGTTTGTCGGGTGTGTGTCGGATCGTGCCGTATGATGATGTGCTGAGAACTGAACGTGGTTCATATGTGAAGGACAGATAACACATATATGTCGCTGTCGTATCGTGTCGACCGTTTTTATGAGGACTATATCTATATATCGGTGAGTTGATCAATAATATATATTATATTGCCAAATTTTCCTGCATAATCCATCACCACCACATGTGTAACTTAGGCCTATTAATTGATGAAGTTATTCGGAGCAATTATGAAATACAATGAACCTTTTAAAATATAAAAATATGGAGCTAATTTGAATTTATTCAATAAAAATAGGCCAAGGTAGTAGTGGATATTTCTAAATTGGGATTTCAATATTATGAAACCCAACACCATCTAACTAATTTCATAACAACGTTATTCCAAATGGTAGAAATAAGGGTTCTCTATTATAGTGCAATTTTGTTCTACTATCGCATTATAAGTGTTCATGACTAGTGGCATATCTTATGTAGCTCCTCATGAAATATTCATGTTGTGAGTTTTATCCAGTAGGAAATCTTAGAACCAAAATGATCCCAAAATGAGTAACTCAAGATTTTTCAAAAATATATAAATCAAGTGAACGTGATTCATAATAATCGAGCATTTGAATGATGAACATTATTTACTTCAGTTAATAAGTTGGTATAAGAAAGTTTAAATCAGTTAGACTAAATAAATAACAAAGTGCTTCTTTCCATTCTGCTTGAAGAGACTCTCCGGAATCAAGTATGTTTTTCATCGACACCTCATTCAAACTCTAATTGGAGATGCACATTGAATGGCACTACTCAACTAATTGGTCATGAACACTAGTAATCAGCTAGTATTCAAGATGAATCACCAAATGATGAGAGTTTGTTGAGAGCAAATATCCATTCACAAGATTTTAAATTTCAGAGATTTCAGGGGAAGATGCACTCGCAAAGAGATTATCTTGCAAAGTCCAGTGCACTGAACTGGATACCTGGAGTTTGCCAATTAATTGCCAAAGCAAACATTCCTCTGAGCATTCTCCTTTTAATTTCACAGTTCCATCGAACTGTCTAGTGCAGCTGTCATTTACTTTATTTCAAAGTTCATTTTCCTTTCTATTCTTTCTGAATTTGTAGATATTCTTCTCCATGGATAGTTTCAAGATCTCAAATTCTGAATTTCCTGTTAGAACTGCATTGCTTTGTTTCTCGCTTCACTAATTTATTTCTTAAACCTCAATTGCATTGGAGGTGATTGAACCAATGTCACTTGAATTATTTTATAATGAATGAACCTCTCTAATTAGATCCTATGCAGCTTCATGAACAATTAACCAGTCATTTTTTCAGTTTTATAAATATTATTTTCCAAAAAAACGAATTGGATTGAATTGAATTGTTGATTATTTCATCAGTTGTAAATATAATGAATTTTGCGCCTTCCTTAGATTGATAAATGTTTTAATAGTGAATGAAATGCGGAAAAGTCAATCATGGCTAATTTCTCCTCACACTGGAGATTCACTATAATACTATTGATCACTTAAAAGCTTGTTCAATGTCCACGAACCTCATTCTATAGGTTTTTCTCCATTTTATAGTTTCTCAATATGGGTGGGAAAATTCAATTTCAATAATAATTGATAAGCAAACTCGCATGAGAATGTATGACGTTCATATTTGTTGCAGCCTACATGTAATACATTATTATTACATTACAATTGAATTATGTATTATTGATAATTTGTTGTACATGTAGTACATTATCATCACATTGCAATTGATTTATTGAAGTGGTAAATTAAACCCAGTTGGTTTAATTTTTTCCCTGAGAGGAAGTCTGTGTGAGAATAATTGACAAATACAGATTTGATTTTGTTTGATTAAAAGACTCATTCAGTTCAGTCATATACATCGACTGGAAAGCTCAATGCAAAAGCACATTGGAACTCAAAAATTGTAATAAACTTCACAGCTATGGATGGAAATTACTGAGATATTGCAATTATTCAAATGCTAATGAATTAATAGTTATTATTGAACGGAAATCCAAATTGTAGGCTGTAAATCACTGACAAAATATTGAGAACAGGGTAAACAGCTAGCTGTTGTCAATATTTGCAAAAGCAGAAGACTTCGAGGTGATATACAGCATTCAATTTGAATTTTCGTTTAATAATAATTATCAATTCACAGCTATGTCTACAGATTTTTACTATTGGAGTTATTAATTCACATCTTGTTCATTTTTGTGACTGAATATTTTGAAGTATAATGAACTACAGTCATATCTTCTTTTGATTACACGTACTATATATGTTGTAGAATAACTTTTTCGCCCCACTTGGATGTAATGAGCTGGTTTATGTGCGTCATATGGAGGCCGAAAGTGATTGTTTTCTGGCCAGGCCGGTAAAATTTTTACGGCCTAGGGCTGTAAAATAACCTTGAAGTCAGCTGATTCTGATTTGATGTGAACGTGTTTACAAAATAGTTTATGAAACGGAATAAGTTTATGCTTCTAGAATTGAATAAAGTATTTTGCAATAAGATACTATCATTTTATTTGGATGAATGAAATACAAATGAGATATTATAAACTATTCAAATTCAATTTTCAGAGTATAATAGAATCTAACCTCAAACCTCCTAGTACTGCGTTTATCACGGAACATAGTGGATAAACAGAATCATTTTATGCTTCTAGAATTCAATAAAGTATTCTGCAATAATATACTATCATTCTATTTGGATGAATAAAATACAGATAAGATATATATTATTATAAACTATTCAAATAATTCGATTTTCAGAGTAGGATAGAACTTCTAACCTAAACTTCCATTGACATTCAGATTGGCCAAATTTCAAGTGTGCTAAAACAGCTGATCAAAAACTTTTCATTATTTGTGTATATCATTCAATAATTAAAACATTTATAATAATATCATCTTATTGTCATTTGGAAGAATAAAAAGTTTAAACTCAACCTCTTACATAATTGAACATAATCTTTTAGGTTATTTAGACAAATCAGAATAAAAAATAAAAATACTTGGACAATTTCCTGATATTCAGATTACCTCAGAATTGCTAGAGCTATGACCTTCCACTTTTGCTTTTGGAAGTCATTAAGGGCTCGTAAAGAACTTAATAGGTTGAGTACCTATCAGATATAAGAGAGTTTGGTTGGAGATTTTTATGAGCACTAATGAAAATCTCAGATTCCTTTGGCTATTCATCGCGCAGATGTAAACTGCAACATTATACCCGGCACTTACAGGAAGGGGTTGAAATTGACGAGATGGTTAGCAGCTGATTTTTGCGTGTGGTAAGAGCGCTTTAACGCGCGCTGGAGATGGTCGCATTATCGCTGACAAGGTCGTAATAACCGAATACATATTAAAGCTTTATACCGCAGGGACCGCAGGCAGAGGGGTGAAAGTTTGCTGCCTCTCCAGACCCTTGCACGCAAATTTCTCATCATATGAAAGGCCTGTTCTGCTGCTGCTCATCCCCAAACACATTCACAATGATTTGTTGTTTCTGCTTTGCATAAATCGTGATAACTTTTTCAGATGATAAATTTATAAGAGGAAAGCTTTCCGGTTGATCAAGTATTTTGTAATCATCAATGATAAAGTTCTTGATAGGGTTTGTATCGATCTTCAATATGGGAGACATACAGAACGTCTCTGCCAATCACAGTGGAATAATTATTTTATATGGGAACGATCATCCTTAAGTACATTTAAAATGATTTGTTGCTCCTGTTTTGTATAAATCGTGATACTTTTTCCAATAATGGATTTAAGGAGTATGAAGTATCATGTAGTCATCAATGATAGAGTTCTTGATAGAGTTTCTATTGAACTTGAATCTGGGAGAGATGGGATACTATAGTGAGGTCTACGTTATAATGTCAGTAGATAAAGATAGGGGGATAGCGATGCCGATTCTCTGCATCAATTAATTATATTTCTACACTGTTAAAAACATGATAGGCATCGTTGTGGACCTAGAAAAGGATAGTACCACCGGCTTTGTCGAATGATAGACAAGGATAGCAAAACCAAAGTTGATCAAATACTGTCATTATAACGTGGACCTCACTATAGTATGACATTCGAATTGATTGGTCAACCAATTAGGATGATGCTGGTTGAGCCTGCTGGTTGAATTGATCTTTATAAACGCGCACTAGCACGGCCAAGACCAAGACCAAGACCAAGACCATGACCAAGACCAAGACCATGACCAAGACCAAGACCATGACCAAGACCAGTACTGTTCTGGAACAGCACGACCACATCCTCGACCAAGACCAAAGTTTTACATTTATAAATGTACTGGTCTGGCATTTGGTCTGTGCGACCAGAGCCTACTGCTGTGGTCGTGCGTTTGTCGTGTCTTGGTCTGACTAGTGCGCGTTGCTCCATATAATTTCGGGTTGTCCTGGCTGCGAGTTCTTGGTCGTGGTCTTGGTCTTGGTCATGGTCTTGGTCTTGGTCATGGTCTTGGTCTTGGTCTTGGCCGTGCTAGTGCGCGTTTACCCTTAGGGGTAAGCATGCATCTATCTGAGTTCAAGAAAAGGTTTCACGTATTTTATTTTCATCTTGAATTGATAGGTCCTCTGACTGATGTGATAAACGTTTCAATTATTCTCGACATTTGACTTCATCTGTTATTCTGAAAGTATAATCTGTAATTTTTCTCCTATTATAGTAGTAGAGACTGATTGAAACTTGAAAAATGTAGGAACAGAGTAGGTATTGGATAGGATCTCTTCCCATGATAATAGATTCTTATTTAGTATCTCTCCAATTATATCTATTTTGCTCAAAATTTTGGCTTTCCATCACATTTCAGCAATGAAACCACGTATTTAAGAATAACTTGAGATCATTCCCTCTTCAAATCATTACATTCTTCTTACATAATAAAGTTGAAATATTTGGAAACTTTTTCTTACTCTCCTTTCACTACATCCAGCTTCATTAATTATGTACATTATCCTTATCGGCGCCAAATAACTCAAGTATGGCGCCATCTTTAAATGTTTACGCTACAATATACTAACAGCTCATTTACACATACCAAACTAAGGCTCAATAATTTCTTGATAGATACGTTGTCTCATGTTTCACCCTCCAAGACGATGCTCTGAATCCTTTTTTTATTATTTTCAGTATATTCCTCTCTTTCTTCCGTAACTTAAATTTCTTCCGTCTCTGTTCTACCTGGCACTATTAAATCATTCACTGAATGCCGTCTGGCTGCCTTCACTAGTCTGCATTTTTTTCTTTATTTGTCTCCCAAACTCATATTTTCAACCGTCCTTGATTTTTTATTAAGGACTCTTTTTCCTCTTCTCGTTTAGTACATCTCCATTTTTGTCACGACAATCACCGATAATTTATCTCCTTTTCAGACGCATAAGTCACACTTTATGTATTCAAACGATGGCTGGAGAAGATTGAAATTCCGATTCGTTGTAACCGAAAAAGCCATTTTGCTTTCGCTGCTGTTAAGAACATTATTTCCATCTTGTTTACAGCTCGAAAATAGCTTCTATGAGAAACCCACACGCAGGATATACGGCTATAAGGTGGTGGATGTGGGACACATACATTTTTATGCTCCCAAAATGATATTTTCCAATGTACCTAGAATACATGTATTCTAGGTAAATTATTGTATTGATATTTTTCATACATTCTCCTCGATTGAATTCTTTTCTATACTCTATGAGAGTGATATCTCTTTGCAATAGCTATTAGCATTGTGTAACGATACTACCCATAGTTTGGTTATTCTATGCTATCAGGATCAACTACTCTATTTTCTTCTATATAAACTGGCTTGTATGTTTTATCTTACCCAAGTGAGATTTCCAACTGCTCAAATCCAAGATACATTGATAAAATAATATAGGCTATCAAACACAATGTTATATTGTGTAGTTTTCCTATTTATTCTAGAATGTGCTAAACTTTGATTTCCACTTGATACTTTGTGAACTTATCCTACTGTTTATGGAATCACTTCTGATATGATTCGAATGAATGATAGAGAACTGAGTACCGTGCAGTCCACTTGACTGAATATTATAATTCCTTTTTTAATTTCAATATGTTGACATAAGAGGGTAAGAGAGTGAAAATGACGTAAGAGAGTAATTTTTCTTTTTTAATAATAATTCTTATTCAATAATTTACAATGTGGAAAACAGTTTGCTGAGATAACTTTAATAACGAAGGAGAGTAATTCTTTTTTTTTCTTGTCTTTAATATTTTACGATATTGAAAACAGTTTTTTACCGGTGGGCTTAGATGATCGACTTATATTTTATTTTGTTCATTTTTTTTCACTTCTTGTCATTTATTTGAATTTATAATATTTTTTCATTTTTTTCTCTTTTTCATATATGTCATTAATTTCTTCTTTGTCTGTGTACTATCAAAATGTTAGAGGATTGCGTACAAAAACCTCGAATCTGTATAAATCTCTTCTAAGTGCAAATTACGATTTGATAGTATTGACTGAGACCTGGTTGCACAACGGCATAATCAGTTGTGAAATTTTTGATGACCGCTACTCTGTCTATCGGAGTGGAAGAGGAGGGGGAGATGGCAGTCGCAGGGGGGGTGGAGTACTTATCGCAGTGAGACTATCATTGCAATCGGAGCTCTGTAGTGAGCTATCTGTAAATGATTATTATTGTTATGATTCCGTAGGGGTTAAACTTAAATCAAATTCAACTGATTATCATATAAATGCTGTCTATATGCCACCTTCCACTCCTTCAAATGTTTTTCTTGGTTACTGTGAATACATTGAATCCTTGAATAGCTTACTCAATGGAAATTTAATGATTATTGGTGATTTCAATTTACCCGAAATTAGCTCTGATACTTATGATCTCTCTTCTGGCTCATGCAAAGCAAAATTTCTTTGTCATTTAATGTCATTCTATGATCTAATTTCTTATAATTCAGTACAAAATGAGCTCGGTAGAACACTGGATATTGTTTTGAGCAACTTTCCAGTTGATGTAGTGAAATGCGATGATCCACTCCTCCCGCAAGACTGTTATCACCCTGCATTATGTGTGGAAGCCTCATATGCGGTGAAGGTGTCAGAGCTCGACTCAAATCGGTCACCCGAATATTCCTATGACTATTCCAAGGGGCACTATCTCGGCCTCTATTGCGAACTCCGCGATTCCAGTTGGGACTCTGTTTTTCGTTGCGGTGATGTTGACTCTGCTGTAGATAATTTTTATGAAGTACTTCACAAAAATTTTTATGAATTTATTCCAAGGAGGAGGCTGAATATATCAAATAATAAGTATCCTCCTTGGTTTACATCTGATATCATATCAGATTTGAAAATAAAAAATAAGTGCTCAAGAAAGAGAAAAACTTCGCCTTATCATGATAATAAATTTAAAACTTTACGCGCATCCCTGAAAAACAGAATTACACTATCTTATGAGGCGTATTTGATTAGAGTTCAAAATGGAATACGACATAATGTAAAAGATTTCTGGAAATACGTCAATTCAAAAAGAAAAACTTCTTTTGTGGAGTCAACCATGACACTGGACGGAGAGTCTTACTCTGGGGCTGATATGGTTAATGGTTTCTCTAAATACTTTCAATCTGTGTATGAGGCTGATACACCTGATGTGCCAATGGGGATTCCGGAGGTGTCTGGGTGCTCATTGTTGGATGGGGGAGTTGGGATGGTTTCTTCCAATGATATTCTGTCTGCTATCAATGGGCTGAGGTCGGGCTGCTCCGAGGGTCCTGATGCGATTCCAACCTTTATTGTCAAGGGCTGTGCTGCAGTCCTTTTAGAGCCATTAACATTCATTTTTAACTTGGCTATAAGGTCGGGTAGATTTCCTTCAAAATGGAAGATTGCAAGAGTTACTCCTGTTTTCAAGTCTGGGATAGGAATGATATTAAAAACTACAGACCAATATCCATTTTGAATTGTTTTTCGAAAGTTTTTGAGAAGCTCCTGCATTCGATTATTTATAAGCAGTGTCAGAGGATTATTGCACCTGAGCAACATGGATTTCTGCCTGGTCGCTCAACTGTGTCCAATCTTATAGTTTTTAGTAGTGAGGTTTCACAATTTTGGATCATGGAGGTCGTACAGATGTTATCTTTACAGATCTATCAAAAGCGTTTGACACCATAAATCATAGACTTCTGATACGGAAACTCAAAGTGTTAGGATTTTGTGTAACAATGGTTAATCTTCTACAGAGTTATCTGGAGGCAAGAATACAGTATGTCAAGATTCACAATTTCAAATCAGAATGCTTTGAGTGTACATCAGGGGTTCCTCAGGGCTCTAACCTTGGTCCACTTCTATTTCTTTTGTTTATTAATGATCTACCATCTACCATCAGAGAATCTTCATGCCTTCTGTATGCAGATGATGTAAATTATATAAAGAAATCAATTATCAAAGAGATTGCTATGATTTGCAGAGGGATATTGATAGTCTGTCTAGATGGTGTGATGAAAATGGACTAAAAATGAATGTGAATAAATGTAAATTCATGAGTTTCACTCGGCAGTCCTCCACTCATGCAGGTGTATACTTTATAAATGGTATTCCATTGGAAAAGGTGGAGTCGTTCAAGGACCTTGGAGTAGTATTCAGCCCAGACCTTTCTTTCAATTCACATATTGATTACATAGTTAACAGAGCCAACCAACAGATGGGTTTCATTTTGAGGACGTGCTCGCCCTTCACTGATGTGGTACCTCTGCTACTCTTATACAAATCAATTGTGAGGAGTCTATTAGAGTATGCATGCGAAGTATGGAATCCTTATCATAATGAACAGATTCACATTCTAGAACGCTTGCAAAACAAATTTTTGAGATGTATGTATTATAAAAAGCACAGGGTTTTCTGTCCCTTTGATTACCCAACCAACTCCCTCAGAAGTATGTTCAATATTAAATCACTGAAAGTAAGACGTGATGTTAAATTACTTGTTTTTCTGTACAATCTGTTAAATAATAAAATTGATTCTTCCTACCTGCTTTCTAAAATTAACATATATATAAATACCATTGCACGACGTTCTGGATTTTCATTTCATATTTCTCGCTCCAGAACGGTAAGACATTATAACTTTCCTTTAAGTAGAGCTCAAAGAATTTTCAATACTTATTCAGAGCACTTGGACATCTTCTGGTTCTCCCTCTCCAAATTCCGAAGGATTTCATATGATTTAGTCTTGTAGTATGTGGTCCATCATTTCGTGATTTGCGCTTGCATTTCTTTTATTCAATTATCCTCATAAAGGCTAGTGGTGGTACACAGACACTTTTCCTCTTGTCTATATACTAGTAATGATTAGAGTTTACTGAAGTATGTGTGCATTTTTTCTTATTGAATTCAGTTAATGTATTTTTATTATTCTATATATGACTGTATATTTCTTCTATTTTTCGTCTTATTTCATTCTCTTAATTCTATAATTAGCTATTTTTATAATTTATTATTTTCTCATATTTTCTATCTTCTTTTTATTGAAAATTGTATTATGTTGGAAATTATTGTATAGTGTGGAGGAGGCAAAATGGGTTTTTTACCTGTTGTCTCCATGAATAAATAAATAAAAATAAATAAATTAATTTTTAAAAAATTTGTATTCAATTATTTTCAAAGGAAAATGACAATTCGAAGTTGTGCCTTAGTTTTTCAAAATCTATGATACATGCCAATATGAGGTGAGTATAGTATCATAGAGTAAAGGAATCTATATTAATGATTATTTCTGTCATCACTGGTAATATTAATCCTGAATAATAACCTATTCCCATCTCACATATGAATTTAGGAGGATTGAATGAAGCATTCAATGAAATCCAGCAAACCATTTTACAAAACCGATTAATATTTGTAATTCAACTCGTATTACTCAAACGTAGGTAGGATCAAATTCCTACTAGTTCGATCACATTCAGTATAAAAATCATTTCCCATATAATCCTGTACAGGTTTTCAAGAACAACAGGATAGATTCTTGTTAATTTGGAAACAAATGGTCAAATGGATTGATTTAATGGAATGCAATATAATCTGTACCCGAATCAAACGCCATCATTCTACTTTTCACATGGGAGTTTTACATTACAAATTGAATACAGTCATATTCATATCGTATTAATAAAAGTGTAAAACTCATTACCGACTCTTTGATAGTTATTGAAATACGACAGAATTCAAATTTATTAGGTCGAGTTCTATTCAAAATCGTCCAATCTTCAAGTACGATCAGATCAAATACAATTTATTCCGATCGAATATGAAAGCAGCTTCACATTGCAAGAGATTGTTACAAACATTTACAAGATAGACGGTTGCATGTGTATGCGAGTAGTATCAGAAACAATATCAATGTGAGTAATACGAGTGGAATAGAGACACATTGATCTAGTGGAGTGATGAGTGAGTGAGACAAGTTGATGGAGTGAGCATTGCTGCAGGGTGTCTGAACACATATATACATGGGAATGCTTATATAGAGGATGTATATAATACGGACTTGGAGTATATATGTATATAATGGAGCTGTCACTTGGATCAATCTGTGGCTGGAGATTTATCACCGCAGCGACTTGGAATAATGTTTGAGTTGAATGCTTAGTAAAGTAGGCGGTATACAGTAATCGCATCATCATTCAATGCTTTCTCCCCATTTGAATCGATGATAATATCGAGTGCTAAACATCATATCAGATATCACAGCTCTTAACTAGGTGAACGTGTTTCAATCAGAAAGATATCGATGAATGTGTTTCGAGTACAAATGAAATATTGTAATTTTCAATTTCTTATAATACTATAATATTGTAGATTTTAGTATAACAGTTTAAGTTTAGCTGGCAATTATGAATTAGTTTTAGTGCTCATAGAGTGCTTCAAGTGAACATGAAGTAGTATATGGACATAATCAAAAGTAAACATGAACCTCTTAGCCTTCATAGCATGACTACATTTTTATTTATTCAAATCAAATCGAATTTATTGCCTTACAAAAAATGTTCACAAATAAATACAGATTACACAATGTAATATTTTAGAATAAGAAATATAATTATTCAACATAATAATATACTAACTAATTCGGCGACACCAGCAAAACCACAATTTGAGTGCCGGTGACGAGTACTAAAACAGAAAACAATACTATTACTTCCAATAGAAAAACTTTGATACAACAAGGTAAGCTAAACTATAATATTATAACTATACAATTCAATCAAGGTGGAAGTAAGGAAAACACATATTTAATATACTGTATGTAAGTTTGATGGCAATACTAGAGAAAAATAAAATAAAATTGTGTTGTAAATTAGGTTGTGAATTATTTTTTTAATTCTCTTCATGATTGAAGAAAAATGAATTTCCCTCCTAATTGAGTGAGCTCCAAAGTTTCCTCCAAACATGAGTGGATCCCATCCCAATTTAACAATTTCGAACTTTTCTCTGTAAGGAGAACCTTATTTGTTAATGCTTTTTCCAATTACAGTATTTGTCAATATTCAGATGCTCAATTCTCAATATATTTGTGTATTCATAAATCAATAAATACACATTTAAAAAGTCTCTATATATTTTTTTCCGATTCGGACTTGATTTAATACTTTCAGCTTCATATAAAAGCATTCCTACAAACAAAACTTGTCATATTTTATCATCGAATTTCTCTAATTTTAATGATTCACGATTCAGTAATCCAGTCTCTTACCATCTATGAATGTATTTTTAATTACAAAAACCACGAGAAAATACATAATATGATTCATATATTTATAAAGATATTTCACCAAACCAGAGTAAAACCAGAGAGTACGTACACTATTGCCTCAAAACAGAGCATGTTTATACTTTTTACACTAACAAGATGTCAGTAAAAATCTAGAAGCCGAAAAAAGTGGATATGATATCTGAAAGGAAAAATTAAAAGCGTGAATGGGTAAGGGGTGAGAAAGAAACAAATGCAAAACAATGACAGAAGGAAGAGAAAGGAATGTTGATAAAGAAGTTTATTATGTAATAGGCCTAATCGATTATTCAGAAGGGATTGCACTAGACATATGATAAAATGAAATTTAATATAAATGGAATGATCCTAGATGAAATGGAAATTGATTAGAAGAACGAAGTTGAAGCAGCTTGAAGACAGAATATAAGGAAATATTGACGAATGAAGGGAAAATAAAGAAACGGAAGAGAATCGGTGGCTTTAAATGGTGAAAAAAGTATGGAATGAGAACAGACAGAACTGAGGATGGGAAAAAATACTCATAAATGAATTTAGACTGCAGTCGAGTGAGAAATTTGAGAGGAGGAAGATAAGACTAATTAATGTGAAACTAAAGTAATGTTAAAGTGTAAGACAGTGAGTATGATAAGAGTATGCACAATAAAAAAATAGAATAAGAGGTCATGTTGATAAAGGAATGTGAGATGAAAATGAAGAAGGATTAAGTGAGAAAAGAAAAAAGGTTAAACAAATCAATGTGGAAGTGTAAGAGAGTGAGTGTGATAGAGTATGAGCAGAAAGAATGAGGAATAGAAAGGAAGGTTGATAAAGGAATGTTAGAAATGAGAAAGGATTGAGTTTGGTGAAGTGAGGAAAGGAAGATAATGGAACGGATTGATTAGAAGCAAAAGAAATAATGTAGTGTAGGAGAGTGAGTGTGATAGAGTATGAGCAGAAAGAATAAGGAATAGAAAGGAACGTTGATAAAGGAATGTTAGAAATGTGAAAGGATTGAGTTTGGTGAAGTGAGGGAAGGAAGATGATGGGACGGATTGATGAGAAGCGAAAGCGAAATAATGTAGTTTAGGAGAGTGAGTGTGATAGAATATGAGTAGGAAGAATGGCTATAATAGGAGGAAATGTTGATAAAGGAATGTGAAGGTAGGAAGCAGGGCGAATAAAAGACGGTGAAGTTGTATCGATCGAACGGTAACCTCGAACCTCGAAAGGTGACTGGCAAGTGGAGACAAGAACCAATCGCTCCCTCTCGTCCGCTTTCCCGCTTTTCCTTGCGATTTGACGTTTTTCCGAGCCCGAGGGAAACTCCGCGGAAAATCCCTTCACGCTCAGCTCACTTGCTAGCAGATATCACGTGACGAGATTCACGACACCCGCTTTATCCGACGCTAATTTGTTTCTTCATCCAATCAGAAGTCTGTTCGCACTTCTAGTGTTATGTGTGATCATCCCCACTACGCCCGGGAATGCCGGTTCGATTCAATGTCAAGCTCTAGCTTGAAATACTGTTGCTCCAGACTACATTCTTGATTTTCGGGAGAGTTCTTTGTTTGATTTTCAAAGCAAATCTGTACGCGTTGGATACTGTTTTTTCATAAATGATTCTTGAGTTATTCTGGTGAGAGTATTTGCATCCAATCATTGAACTTTGAATACTACCAGACTCGTTTCTTGAATTTTATTCAAGGCTTTAGTTTGAATTTAGGTTTGGTTTTGAGGATTTTGATTTTTAGTTCAAACGTAATACATTGGATTTTGCTTTTCACTCCCCTTGCCCTACCTAATACCATGGGTAACGGAAGTATTGCTTTCCAAAATGTTTACGGTACGCCAATTTGAAGTTTAATACATGTTTCAATAACCTCTGAGTCCAACGAAAAAATGTTTGCATTGTCTGCTCTTCTATTTCATACATGAATATATCATTGATTCATACTATTGGAGTGATACTGTTTTCCAACAATTGAGTAATACTACAGAGAGAAGATAGCAAAAGGAGATATCTCGGGTATGGGTCGTTTATGTTTCAAATTTCGAGCCGGTTTTACGTTAACTCAAGCAGATTACTGTCAACTACTGTGTTTTATTACTGTTTTGGCCGGGTGAGATTGTGAGAACGGCGCAGTATGAGAGACTACCAGCGTCACAAAGCTCCACGAAAAATAACTATAAGAGCTTTCGGCTTGAGTTAGCAGTGAAATTTGGAACATAAACGTCCTATACCATGGGATATTTTCTTATGCCATTGTTTCTCTATGGTAATACACAATCAACAAATTCGGGGATGAATTTGTTTTTTTTAGATTGATTTGGATTGAAGAGGCAGGCAGTTTGATACGTGCATATTTCATGGATACGGATTAAATAGGTTCTATTTTAGATCTATTGCGGAGGAGAAGTTCGGATGGAAGGCAAGAAGTGTTCTCATGATAGCAAAGGCGAGTAGAATCGACTGCATTATAATTAACTGGAGCTGCTTGGAGTCCACTTGACGGAGCACCACTTTGTTGCCATTACTGCACACTGCAAGCTACGATTACATTTTCATGGGTCGGCACCACGCATCGCATGGCATATACTCCAATCCAATAATCTCATCTATTATTCTCTCTATCTATATCACTCTCTACTTCTCTCTGTATTCTATCTCCACTCTCTTTCTCTTTCTCTGTCACTCTTTGTCTTTCCTCTCTTTCTCTCTGACCTTCTCTGTCTGAACCATTCTCTCTCACGTAATCTCTCACCCTTCCTATTAATTTGTCGTGTTGTCTGTGATATTCTCTCTTCTCCATGTGTCCAATAACTAGGCGCTCAAACTATGTTACAAGCATCAATTGAGCTTCGCTGCGTATCTTATCAGAGTACAAATTGATGTTGATTTAATTTGTGGTATTTGATCAATTTCTCTTTCAGTACAGTTTCTCAAATTCTTGAAAAATAAATTTCTCTCATAAGAATAGTAACGTGTTCATTGTGAATTCCAAACTACAGTAGAGGAAAAATCATCGATCTACAAATTTATGCATACATCAATGAATTGATCTATTCAAACAGTGATCAACAATAGTATTTAGGACAGAAGAAGACACTCTTCTATCTGAAGAAATAGTCAATAAATGATTAATTTTAATCATAGAATAAAAAATCACCTTACCTGTATGGCCACTCTCTGGTTTAATAATTTACGATATTGGAATGGTAATTTATGTTTGCATTCATCACCTCCGATTTCCAATTGCATTATTTTTGAAATAATTATAATAAGTTCTAATGGAGCACAATAAGCCCTGGGTTGGCAATGCATTTATTCTTTGAAATGAGTTATTGTTAAAATAATTAAGACGATTAATGTGCTTAATAATAATTTTGTACCGTGCCATTCGCTTCATTAAAATATAGGCACAAGCACTCATCCATTCTAGACTGGAAAAACCTGCTCATAGAATCGATATAAATAGAGAGTAGATATGAACATTCGATATTATCTATGAATAATCAATCCAAAACCCCAAAGAAGATTTGCTTTAAACCAAAGCCAATTGTGATGATTACTCCACTCTGGGTTCTAGCTTCTAACGCTGCATCTCTCATGATAGCCGATTTATGTAGTTACATTACAATACTATATTATCAATATTCTAATGTTGCATTCAATCTTCATTGTAATTAATAAGTTTTCATAATATGTGAAATTTGTTGCATAATTAGCTGATATACTGTAATTCATTGTGAATTCGTGTATAAACCAGAATATATTGTAACTTACTTGAATAAATAATTCTAAAATAATTCTAATTCTAAATCAACAGTTGCCAACAGTTAGAATTATTGAATAAACACATTTTTTTCATTATTACAAACTACTGAATAAAAAGACTAAGAAATGTCAAAAAACCACAGATTTATTGATAGTTAGAAACTGCAAACTACAAAATTACTACTAACTACCAAACTACTAAATTACAAACTACAGCCACTTGTGATAAAAAATTAACTTTGAGCGCTCAAGTTATATCATTTTTCACATTACTCAATTTCTCTATATTGTTTCAAAATTAATCAAACTCACAGAATTTGTCAACTTTTCTTGGTTTGTACTGTACTCACGGGTGAACACTAATGAATACAGACTGCCCCAACCATTACGTCATACACTTGATAACGGTCAGTTTGGTGAAGTCTGTTACTGTCACATTTATATACAGCCACGCAACCCGGCATTGAGAGAGGCATCAGTATTGATCAGATTGATAATGACATCAGGGGTTGCCACTCGTTAATAATTCACACGCATATCAAGCCACCGGCCCTAATCAATTAGATCAATTTCGAGATTGGACTTATCTGATCAATTCAATAATAAGCGTCCATTACTGGATTATTGCAGTCCATTAAGCTGATAATCAAGAGCGAGAAGGTCACCTGATAGCTGATACTCTTCTCACCTTTCAGAGGCAATTTTTTTATTAGCTATCACGAATGGATTTCCCAAACATGTTTTCCGCTCTATCCCAGAATAACGTTTTGCACAATATGGATGTCATGCACAGTAGGATAATCAAAAGATTTCATGTGAGGGGATAATGAATTATCTTGATCTCTGAAACAATTGATATATGAAGTCTCCTGCTATTGGATTATTTATTTTTTGTTCGGCATCATGTAAACTGCTACCTGAGGAGAGATATCACAATAATCCTCATAGGAATCACAGGTAAACTTCACCCAATTTAATAATTAATTTTTTTCTCAACTTGGAAATTGCTTTATTGCTGAAAATAGTTGTGTTTAAATGAAAACGTATGTGGAGGGCACTAGTGATTTCTATAATATTAAAACAAATCAAGTTGCCCAGTTAAAATACTCTATCACACAATAGTCCTATTCAACAGACGTAGCTATTTCAAGGTTATTGAAAAGCAAAACTTCACCAGGATTTAAAAATTCATACTATATATATTTATTCATTTATTTATACAATATGACAATTTCCACTGAGTCTAACAAGACTCATAGTGGTACAAAACAAAATAGCACTGTACATGAACAAAGTATAAGTATAAATAATGTGAAACTAAAATTATAATAGATGAGCACAGTGATAATCAATGTAGATTACTCTAAAAGCAAGTAGGAAAGATATAATACCATATAATCTATATTATATTATAATATAAAATACTATACAATCGAAAGAACCAATAATGTAGGAAAAAAGGATAATCATTAACAATCAATATGATAGTAATTTTGTAGCAATACATTTTCAATTTACGAATCTATGGGAGTATTAACGATTGTTATCATAACCTGCACATGATCTTCTCCATCTACTTTAAGTGAACACTGATTCCAGCTTAGACATCACAAGTGAATGCTATGATATTATATCAATGAATCTTAATAATAATCATATCTTAAGGTGCGTACAGACTTTCGCTCTGCTCCGCAACCGAACGTCACTCGAGCAGAGCGATTGATGATCGACCGGGGAGCAAGAGTGGAACGCGAGAAGAGCTAACATCTCCCGTAACGTTCATGATCGGTGCGACTGCAGAGCGGGGGCGGAGCGATTGCGGCGCGATGATGGAACGAGGGCGGTGCGTGCGCGGAGCGGGTTGGAGGCGCGTATATCTGTACGCAGCTTTATAATGATAACTGCTCTGAGATCCTTCAATAAGGCTTGAAGTCTCCATTCATCCTCTAGTTTCAAGATGCTAGTGTAAATTGGATAGTCTAGAATTCATCTGATACTTTGGATTTAGATACCGCAGTGAATTGTTTGCAACATGGTGAATGATGCTCCATGATGCTCCTGTAAAAAAAATGTTTTCGTAAAGTGTACAAGTTAGTAGAAATGATCTTTTATACACTAATTTATCAGCTTGTGTGTTTCTAACTCTGTGATCTATCAATCAAGTTTTCATTGAGTGAAAAAATTCTATAATACTAGAAACCTCTGTACAATGTAGAGATAGCTATAGAGTTATCTATTAGTACACCAATTGAGTCTGACAGTCTCTTTGCGAGGAAGCTAGAGCTTTATTGTATCATTGTGTGCCTGCAGTATCGATTGCCAGGGTACATGATAATTATCTATTCATCACACGTGGCCGATTCAAATCTCTCCGAAGCTCCGAATATTATATGAGACTGAACGTATTGCATCGCAAGTGGCTCTCAGACAAAAGTTGCAGCTGCATTTTTGTGTATCAACTAATAACGTGAGTGCACCGCTCCTCCAATTTTCACGCTGGTCAACAAAAAAAGACTGGGAGTGCTTGTTGGGAATTATTTGAGATGAATTTGGAGTTTGGAATGTTTGTTGTAAATTAAGGCTGAAACGTTTGAGAGAGAGAGATTGATTGATTAAGTGCTTTATTCATGCAGATGAAAATATATACTGGCTTATACACTTATATATATATACAGAGTGTTCAGAAGTAGTGTCGAACATTTCAGGGTATTGTTCCTGGATGATAGGAGACTACAATGTCGTATTCGAAGTGTCCAGAACTCAGCGGTTATCCTTGTAGCTGCAATTCTGTTTTTTCACTTAGGAGTTTTTATCTCAAGAACTAATAATGCTATATTGATCTGAAATTTGGCATGAATATTTATGCTATAAAGACTGAACTTTAGAAAAAAAAATAGAATCCGATGTGAATTTTAAAAATGGCGGGTATTTTAAATTTTTGATTGCAAATTTTACGAGAACCGTTCACTTTACAAGGAATTGAGAAGAGACAAAATAGCAAATTTTATCAAGATTTAAAGGGTGCCTTATTTATTGAGATTGTTCAAAGAATAAGAGAGAAATTGATTCTTTTCGTACTGCATGCATGACCATGAACAAACAAGATCATCTGAAAAAAAATCAGCTAGATGGTCATATGGAGCCATACAGAGTTTCAAAGCTTCATCTTAAATACAATTGGAATTGAAAATTTAATATTGATGAAAAGTGATCATGCAGTAAGAAAAGAATTTATTTCTTTCTTATTCTTTGAACAATCTTAATAAATAAGGTATCCATCAAATCTAGATGAAATTTGCTAACTTTTTTGCCTCTTTTATTTTTTTGTAAAGTGAACGGTTCTCGTGAAATTTGCAATCAAAATCTTTAAATGGCCGCCATTTTGAAAATTTACATCAAAAATGTTTTATTTTACTTTTCAAAGTTGAGTCTTCATAGCATGAATATTCATTCCAAATTTCAGATCAATGAAACATTTCGTTCTTGAGATAAAAATTCCCAAGTGAAATAAACAGAATGACAGCTTCATGGATAACCACTGAGTTTTGGACACTTCAAATAGGACATTATTTGTAGTCTCCTATCATCCAGGAACAATACACTAAAATGTTTGATACTATTTCTGAAACACACTGTATAATAGCTTACAATACGGCTTTAGATGAATATACGTAATATAAACTGAAATGGTAATTATTGAACTGCACATGTTGAGAAAAGAAATTGAATTTAAACATTCCTTCAAAATAATATATTGTTTTGTATCAACATGAATTAGGCGAGAGATAGAGAGAAATGGAAAATAATTTATGGATATAATGTAGATTGATTCATTAAAATGTGAGAGTTTGGAATGGAAAGTAATACTATTTTTTTCGGATTTCATGTATTGCTAAATTGCATGGAACGACAAAATTTTTTTACTTTGAGCCACAAGAAAATGATCATCTTTTTAGTAACTAAAAAGACGAACGGAATCTACAAAAATGGAACTACAAAAATACGCCCATTCATTTTATAAAAAATTATCCGTATTGAAGGAATGAACAAAATATGAATTTACAGTAAACTGATTTCATGTACATATCACGTTTGAAACTGATGTACTACCAAACGTCATTTTGGTATAACATTATTATTACACCCATTACACCAACAATTTATTGTCGATGGTGAACCATTGAACACTTCTCGGCACAGCATGTGATTTGTCATGTGTAATGGAATTCAAGACATACGCATGTCATGAAGATAGAAAATGGCGGTCGGAGAGAAAAAAGGAGAGAAGAAAGGTGATGGAGAAAAATTGGCTGCCAGTGCTGTAGACGCGTCGGCTTGGTTTTCTTTTGTCAGGAGAGAAGAGAAAGAGAGAGTGTGAAGAAGGGAGTGAACGAGAAGAACGAAGAAGTGGTGTGGAGGAGGGATGGTGTATGAGAAGGGGATCATGAGAAATAAGGGGGTAGCAGGAGGTGGTGGAGGAGGAGGAGATGGACGAGTAAAGGATAGGAGGGAAAACGGTTGCTCGCAAAAGGGAGAAGGAATATTATTATTGAATAGCTGAAAAGCGCCTGACAAATGCTCTCTGCTGGTTTGGGAGCGTCAAATATGCTTCACTGGGGGATATAATGCTTAGGAAATAGAATAACACAATGTCGTGCAACTAACGCATTACATTACACAGGAAAATTTGTTCAGCGCTGGGAACAGAGTTATTTGTGCTTGAAGTAGTTTTTCAGGGTCGCGTGGAGGCTTTGTGGATACAATAACTACCGGCACAGGAAGGGATAAACTCAAGGAATGGATCGAATTTGATGGTGTTGTTAATGTCAGTGGTGGTACGGCTGGATTTTTACGGTTGAAAGTCATGGTGGTTCACTGAAAAACCTTTATTTCATCAAAACCTATTAATTTTGAGTTGTACGAGATAAAACTGATAACATTAATTATAGACTGTACAGATTGACTGAAAATAACAACGAACACTTGAGTGTGGTCTTTTCACACTAAGAATAGAATAAGGAAAATTCCATGTAAATATAGGTCGACAGTTCATGAATTCTTTCGTAACTGAGTTAAACAAAAAGCACTTTACATTAGACACATTTTTTATGAGACACAATAATTCACTTAATTGCGGGGAAAAGAATATCAAAATTACTTTTATTTATCAAGATTTTGCTCTATTCAGAAACAAATCAAATGCACATAAAACAAAAATTTTCGAATAAAACTGCGTTTACACCAAAGTTAATGCTTATAATTTAATCATTATAGATTCTATAAAATTGAAGATAACTTATCATACACATGATGAACATAAATATGTGTTTGTCAAGCTTCGTTCAATCTAATAGAATCTATAAGGATTAACTAATTAAAATTTTGTTAATATCTTTGATGTAAACGCAGCTTAACAAATTTGTTTTCCGCTATTCAGATTTGAACTAGCAAATGATCGTATGTAGGATGTAGCCATTGATTCTCCACCACATTGTATGAAAATATACTTTCTTTATATACTTTGATATACGCAATATACTTTGAAGAAATACTTCCTTCTCTACTACAACTAAAGGAACAAAGAGGATCTGTATCGGTTGTCTCATTATCGAGCTCTATTTGACTGATATATTCAATATCTTTGATATATTTATAATGGAAATTGTTGTCAGAAATAGTTTAGACGATGAAACTGGGAGCAATTCACGCTGCTGGTGCTACTACTGCTTCAGCTAGACTCCCACTATCGGTTAGGTGGATGGAAGAGAGCATGGGAGCGTAAAATATCGAAAGCTCACAAGAGAGAGGGAGAAAGTAATTGTGATTGAGCGGGTGGAAGAGAGATGGCCTTTCGAGAATTACGACATTGGAGGGATAGGACAGGAGCCAGTAGTATTGAGAAGGGTCTGAAGAAGATAAGAGTCCATCCACGGTAGCAAGGCGACCCCTCACTGAGTAAATCTGGCGTCGCTTGTAATTAAACCCTTACATCTGGTCTGTTTTATCCCTTCGTGGCTGCTCACAAATCTTCGGTTCAATTTCAGTCCTCGAGCCTTAATATTGAGCGCACGTTTGAATTGCTCGATATCGTTCAGCTATTACAATCCAGATAAAAACGTTTTGCTTTGAATGGTTTAGTACACAATGAAATGGACTATGAGTAACTTTTGAATTGGCAACGAAAGCATAAACGCATTTGACGGTTTTAGTAAGATTTCCCCTCTATAAACAAATCATTTCACAGATTGACAGATGTATTGATCTTCATGAGCTGTATATAGGAAAATGTTCAAGAACTAGAACAATTACACATCATCTCTCAAAAATAATTTTGTTCTATATTTTATGATTGTTCTATATAAGCTCTATCTTCATAACAATATCGTGGTAATACTTTGACATATAATTAAAGTTAACCTTATTTGCTTGTTACTGCTATCTGCTGATATTATCACGCTTGATAGGCAATCTTATGAGTTTTGAAAAAAGAGGTAATATCTACTCACGAGGATCATTCATAAATTATTAAGTATGGAGCGTGAATTTATTATATTCGTTCTATAATGAAAATTTATGTTTATTGATCTATGCTGCTTTATGCTGCTATATTCACTGATCTATTGCTATGCTATGGTATGTGAAAAATGGGACTATTACACTATAGATAACAATACAGCTTTCAAAACTGACCTATGATCTAAAAATTATGCCTAGTTTTGAAAAGGAGTTTTCAACCATATCAGATTCACTGTGCAAATTTCTTCTCAAAATATTCTCTGTCCAAATATATATCTTTTTGCAGGAGACTCAAGTTAAATTCAACTCACAATTCTTTCCAAGATTGGAGTTTTCCATCAAAACACACACATGTCCACATGTCCCCATGACCCACTTTTAATGCGAAGCGGTGATGCCCTAATTAGTGTGGCTAATGGAACGTAAATCTACACATGTTGCCATAATTACTGCGGTAATAGAATTGGGAGCTGGTGTTTCGACTGAAAAGGACCGACAAAAATCAAGTAGGGAACAGTGCTCAGCTCTTTCACATTATCATTCTGGGCAAATAAGGAGGGGTCATTCCCTGGACAATACCACGTAACCCTAACCCGCGCGCTCGCCCAACTTCTCAAAAGCCCTTCTCAAATATTATGGGGTGAGGGTGATGTGCTCGTGCGTGTAAAAACGCGTGCGGCTGTTTGTTTAACGAGCTTTAGTTCTGTTTGTAAAAGATTGATGGTCGAATAGAAGTCTATCAAATAAATTAAATTATTGAAGATTTATTCAAATGAATTGGAGGTTATTGTGATGTCATAACGTATTATTAATTTGCTCTGTAATAAAGTAGTCTATTAAAATTCCATAGAGGCGGGATTCATATAATACCCCATGACTAGTTGGTCAAAGCATTGAATTCTCTTGTGAGTTAGGAATTCATTGATCATTATCACCTTCGTTGATTACCAATCAAGCATACAGTTGGTCAACATGATCACTCTACAAAGGAGTCAAACAAAAAGAATGTTATAATTTGTGCGGCGTTACCTGTAAGTTAGCTGTAAGAATACACTGAATTGAACAACAAATGACTCAAAAAGAATATCATTAATCGAATCCAGCAGCATACGAGGATACGACTATGAAGTACCATATTTCATAATATTTTCATATTCATATAAATATTTACTCGCGTCAAGCAAGTTTGTTATCAACTCATGCTCGAGCATGACTTGTAAAATACTTTTAAGCGATAATTTAGGATAGGCCTGCTTATCTTTGAGAACTCATACATGCATTTCCAGACTGTACTTCATATACAACCGCATACGGTATCTGCTAGTTATCACTACTTCATCCATTTTAAGATTTACTCCATATTGAATTTATGACAATGTTTAGGATCTCATTGTACCATTCCATTGTTATCATTCCACACTATGATAATTAAATACATAAGGATTGGAAGCGTGATATCGAGGAGAATAGTAATACATGAAATCAAAAAGAAATAGGAATAGGATTCTCTTTGGTAATATCAACTGAAAGGTTGAACACTAGGCCCCTTATATTTTATGTCTTCAATTTCATGAGCTACTACTGATATTTATGTATAAACGATTATATTCTGACAATGTTGATTACTGAAGAAGGAGGATAGTGAGCATTCAAAAACAAGAGATAATATTTATTTATTGATTTATTCGAGTATTACAATAGTGCGATAATACCCCTAGCTGTAAGCTATTTGAGGGATATAATAAAAGTAAATCTTTACATAGGCCTACAATAAAAAACAATCAATAACAATAATTATATTTCTCAATTAACCTGATTATATTTCTTCATTTTTGTAACTGATTGTTCTCTTTTGTCCATTGCACCATAAATTATCTTAACTTAGACTGACTTAACCAAACGAAATAAGACTTATAGAAAAAGACTTTACTTGGTAAGCGACAATTAACAAGATAATCACTCTGGGATATCACCTAATGTTACTCACTCTGAACAAAAATATTTATTAAATCATAATATATCTTCATTGAAAAACTAAAATTATTTTAAACTCAAAAAATATAATAGATAGTCAATAAAAAATTCATAAACTCGAATAAACACAACAAACAAAACACAACTCATTTCCTGAAACTAATCAAAATGATTTATCCTTATGAAGTGCACTTTGAGTTTTGTTTGGATCTCATTTTTACTCTGTAAAATTGTCAACTCTAATGGCAATGAATTTAACAGAAATGGTATTCTGAATTCTGGAGCTCTTTTACCATAGGCATTATTATATCTCTGTGTTCTATAATTCCTACGTCTTAATGTATATTCTATTTTGTTCATTTCTCTATATTCTTTCTTATAGTAGTTTCGTGACAAATCTGTGAACCTGGCTAAAGCTTCCACCGACATAATTCCGAACAAGTGACGTTCAACACCATCAAAAAGAGTTTTCATTAATCTTTCTACGGCCCTATGCAGTGGCTGTTTTATATATTTGGGTGCTAAATAATGGATGGTGATTCCGTAGAAGAGAGTGCTCTGCACCATTGAGTAGTAGATCATTCTTTTAGTAGTAATGGGAAAGTGATAGCTAATTCTTGAACATTTATAAAGAGCAGCTCTCATTATTCTCAAAAGTGATTTATTATGGGATCTGAATCTCATATCATCATCAAACATTATCCCTAAATATTTTAAGCTGTCACAAAAATCAAGTTTTTGACAATCACATCCGTTCATGTATGGATTATCTAGACATTCTGCTTTATGACCAATTAACTTAACAAATTCATCCTCATTGACATTACGTCTCTGATTTCGAATACCATTACTTTAGTCTTTTGTAAGTTTATTTTTAAACTATTATTCAAGAAATATTCAATTGCCAAATCCAGATCTTTCTGCATTAAACATAACCCTGCTCCTGAATCTTCATGTATTATATATAAAATATTATCATCAGCATATTGCATAACTCTACTTTTAAATTTCAGGCTTGCGAAATTATTTACATAAATATTGAATAAAATCGGTGATAGTATGCTACCCTGAATCAATCCGCATGATTGTTCATAACTGCTACTAATGTAGGTACCTATTCAAATTTGCAGAGTTCTATCCACGAAATAATTACTGAATAACCTTAGTAGTTTGCCTCCAACACCTATTCTTATGAATTTCTGAATCATGCTTTCATAATTTACAACGTCGAAAGCTCTTGTCAGGTCGGTTGTTAATTTATTTTCATTTAAAGATCTATTGATGTCACCTGTCATATTCTCTAATAAATCAATTGTCGATTTTCCGGGGATAAAACCAAATTGACTCTCATTTATTATTCTATGTATGTTTAGATGTTGTTGCAATCGTGCACCTATGAAATGCTCAAGAATCTTCATGAAAACTGAAACCGAACCCACTGGCCTGTAGCATCCCATATCTTTTTTTGAACATTTTTTGAAGATTGGTCTAAGATGCGTTACCTCCATAAGTGGTGGTATAACTCCAGTCTCAACAATTCTGTTGATTAAGTGTATCAATATCAATCTCAAGTAAAATACATTATTGATTAAATCGTGTGGTTTGATCTTGTCTGGACCTGGTCCTGATTTTCTGTTTAGTCTATTGATGACCCAATAGAGTGATTCTAAGTTCATCTTTTTGAAGTTCATACTTTATCTTTCTCCTACTGTATAATTTCCATAATTAAAACTATGTGCTAAATCAAATTTTGTCCCTTCATCCCATCATTGATGTCCTCAATTGCTGATTTGAAATTATTTTTAAATCCATTATTGCTGGTTTTCGTTTTTTATTGATAAATTGATTGATAATTTCCCAAGTTTTTTTTGTGCTATTAAAGTTTTTAGAAAACAATTTATGGTAATAATTTCTTTTTTTCTATACGAATCTCATTTGTCAGTTCGATTGAGAAAAAAGTGGAAAGAGTAGAAGAAGAAGAAGAAGAAGAAGAAGAAGGAGAAGAAGAAGAAGAAAAAGGAGGAGGAGGAGGAGGAGGAGGAGGAGGAGGAGGAGGAGGAGTAGGAGGAGAAGGAGTAGTATGAGGAGAAGAAGAAGAAGAAGAAGGAGAAGAAGAAGAAGAAGAAAAAGAAGAAGAAGAAGAGAAGAAGAAGAGAAGAAGAAGAAGAGAAGAAGAAGAAGAAGAAGAAGGAGAAGAAGAAGAAGAAGAAAGAAGAAGAAAGAAGAAGAAGAAGAAGAAGAAGAAGAAGAAGAAAAAGAAGAAGAAGAAGAAGAAGAAGAAGAAGAAGAAGAAGAAGAAGAAGAAGAAAAAGAAGAAGAAGAAGAGAAGAAGAAGAAGAAAAAGAAGAAGAAGAAGAAAGAAGAAGAAGAAGAGAACCTGTGACCGCTGCAAAACACCAACATAGAAACAAAAACTATTCTTGAACTTGCCTTGCCTTGCCTCGCGATAGTTGCTGCTTAGCTGCTATGCAATCCATTGCTGCACTTCGCTCAGATACCAAACAACATGGAACGCAGAGAGAATCTTCCTACTCTCCCACTTCCACACTCTAATTCTTTTTCACTCTTGTTCATTCTCTCTTACTCTTATCTTGTTCTATCTCATGTTCTCTTTCTCTCTCACTCTTTTTCTTTAACTTGCTCTCTCTCTTGTACTCTCGCTTGTTCTCACACACACTCACTCATTCTCTCTCTTTTTCTTTCTCTTGTTCACTCTCTTCTTTTCTCTTGTTCTTTCTCTTGTACTCTCCCTTGTATTCTTGCAAGCTCCCTCTCTTTTACACACAGTCATTTCCACTCTATTCCTCAGAGACATCCTTCCCATCCCTCAGTAATCTCTCACTCTGTCTCTCGTCTCATCTGTCTGATCTGTCTCTCTCAGCTGCTCGTGTTTGTACCAGCGCGTGCCAGAGTGGCTCAGCTATTGCCATTATTTTCTTTGTGCTCTTTATGTTGTAGTGGCAAGGCGGCGGGCGTAGCAGTCTTCAATAAAAGCGACCGCGACCTCTTCTTCTAGAAGAGTGGAGAGAATGCACCTGGATGTGGAGAGAAACATAAACAACTGGTTGATGCATTTAAAACTCAAACTGGATGCAGACTGCTTCTGAGATACGTTGCATTTCTATTATGGAATTGAATAGAATAGAATAGAACTTTATTTGCACTTTTGAAGTATAACAACAGAAAATGAGAATGATGCAACTTGAATAATTTGAAAGAAAAAAATAAAATATTATTATCCATCAGAGCCATTAATAAACCACATAGCCACTCAAACTTCGCTGACCATTTTATGATTATTCATTTGGCGCATTTACACAACAAATATCTAGCTCATAAGTCTCAAATGCCTAGATATACACTGTACATTTTCAAATTCTTTTAGATGTTGGTAGTTTTCAGTCAGGAGAACATAAGTTTGTCTGACCGCCATCATTTGCTAGTCCATTTATCGTTACCCAATGTGCACCATGTAGAAGAACTAGCGTTGCACATATTCAAGTTAAAAATCTGATTGCTGGAACAATTTTGAGGTTAAAGAAGGTTAAAACTCAATTTTCACAGAAAAATAATTTTTTTAATCATCTTCACCATTACAAAATTCCGACCATATGATATCAACAGACCACACATACACTGACATAGCCACCAATCAAGAAATCCTCCATATCACCCAAAGAAGCAAAAAAACTCAATGTATTGGAGCAATACGAAATTTACAAGCACACAAAACAGTTTCCCAACTGTCTCCTAAACGATCAAATAAATTTCTCCTCCCACACACTCCTTGACAAAATAGTCCACAATTTATTCAAAATTACCGCCCTACTAAGGCATTCACCAACCCCCACCCCATCATCTTCACCTATTCCTCCACCTTCATCCCTTACCACACATAACCTTGACGTTAGAGTAAGTTTCTCTGTTTGATGATGACCTACACCAGGTCCAAACGATCGTCACTACCAGGTGACATTTTCACTTCATAAGTGTTTTTAAAATTCAAGTTTAATTTTAATGATAAAAAAGTATGGTTATGCAACATGGAGAAGTTATTCTCACAGTATTTTACCCTCTCAGACAAATTTCTATTAGGCATAATCTATTGAGAGAAATATGTTATACGGCCTGGTTGTGCAAAAACCTGTTATGTGAATCATGATCAAATATCAGAAGAACCAATCAGAGAAGGCTGTTTTGAAAAGAAGGATACCCTGATTGGTTCTAGTTGCATTCAATCTTTATTCAAATTCAACAGGCTTTTTGTGCAGCCAGGCCCACATATTAATAACAATTTATTTATTTTTTCTCCTCACAAGATAATTTGTATCTATAAATAAATGAATTATATTTATTTTGAGACTGAATTAATTGTTGTCTACTTGCGATGATGAAGAGATGAAAAGAGAATAATGAAGAGATATCAGAATGATTATTCATTCATTGTGATGTGCAAATAAAAAACACAAAAACATAATAAAAAATAAAAAGGAAGTAAAATCTAATTTTTCTACGCGCATTGATACATTCTGTACACTTGAGCCGAATCTGACAACTCTAATAATACGGTTCATAATGATTCAATTTAATTTAACTATTGATTAGTATTTCAGTCATGTAATAGTGGATACAGTAGAAGATGAATTAGTCACTGGTCACTGAACCTGAATTTGAATTTGAATTTGAAATTGGTATTCATTGCAAATATTACAACAGTCAAAGAACTATATGATTATTCTACGGGTGTTTTAATTTGAAATTCTTACTTCCATCGATCAATCAATTCTAGATGAGAATTTAAATCACTTCTCGCCTCTTGCAGGGAACGATGAGTTGAATATCAATTATTGATGACAAAGAATAGTATCGATTGCTGACTGCTACTCAAATTGAGTATTTTTGTACTCGAATATTTATCATTTTACAATGAAGCCTAATATATTTTCCAATATAATGAAATATTTTTCATCAAATTTTGTCCTTCTGTACTCCTTCAATAATGAGTTATTATTGAACAATCTTTATTATTTCTCACTTCCAATATATTTTTAAAATGATGAAATATTTCTCATCAAATTTCGCCCTCCTGTACTCCTCCATTGATGAGTTATTATTGAACAATCTTTATTATTTCTTTAATCTTTATTAATCTTTATTATTGTAATATTTTGTGTATTATTTATTATTGTAAATTGTAAAGTGTGTCAATAAATGAACTTGAACTTGAACTTATTTCTCACTTCCAATCATATTTTCTCGTTTTTGGATAATAAAAATTTGTAATTTCTCTCCATGATTCATGATTTAATTATTTTTTCCCTATCATACGTTTTTTCTCCTGATTGAATGAATTTCAATTCAATCAATCCAAAAAATAATCACTTTTAATAATCACTCTTCACTCATAACTGGAGGATCAAAAACTATTGAGGCAGAGATTATTCATTACTAATGCCTATTCATTGACATCACTCACAACATCAAGCATTCAGCATTCCGGTGATAATCAAAGGAGAAACATTCACTAATATGAAACAAATATGGCTTCTCCTCAGAATAGATCATTATAAATATTATGAGATACAAACACCCGTCACATAAATTTTAGAGAAAACAGGGTTTATCCATAATTCATAATCCTTTCACTGATATTACAGCACGTTTAAATCCCTTCTTCTAAGTTATTTGAGATTTTTGGATGGAGAAACTCTGCGTTAAACAGTTATTTTTGTTCTTGTAGGATGGGCAGGTTTTGTGGTTATCGTACGTACCATTTGCTCAAACCAGAAATAAATATGTCATCTTGAGCTGGATAAGCTAAGAACAAGTTTCCAACATTAATTCCTTTTAAGAAGCTATTTAAGGAGTTCTACTGTGATTTACAAATACTGCCAATAAACAACAAGTTCCAATATTTTCACTATCACTCTAAAAATGGTCACATTTTTTACTTACTTTATTTTAACAGTTAGATAGCAAGAGTAGTCGTTCGTTTGTACTTGGAAATGTCGAAGACTGTATGAATTTCTATTACTGCATTTCAATCCTCTATGTAACGACGATATTCTATGTTATTACGGCGTATTATACTGAAACCTCCTTTCACAAACTACAACTTTACTGAAATTTTTGTCATAGAAATTTTACAATAGAATGAATTTATATTGTTTTGTCACATGATTTAACATTAACAAAGCAATAATTGTGATCAATGTAAGACACACATTATTTAAATTTAAAGGCATACTTTACCAATAGCAGTTTCTGCTATTTAGCAGTTTCTGTTCCTCTCTCTGTCCAGCTTTTAATTTGAAGTATCACGTGTATTGATTTTCATACAGGAATGTTTCTCGATTATCATTATTGAATTACATTGAATCAATAAGAACTATAATACTGTATATTAATAAATCAATTATTATACAGTTGATTGATAGTTGAGGTCTGAGATTTGATTTGAAGTCAACGGTTTTAGCATTTAAGGCGAATCGCGACAATAGATTTTCAAGGGATCTTACAGGAGTGGTTCCTATTTGAATTGCGCGTCGATGCATACGAAATGTTTTCCTTCTTTTGAATTTGCATTTTAAGGATGATATGAAAGGAATAGAAATTTCCTACCTATTACAATATTACTGTAATAATCAAACTATATAAGTATTCATAATTGCATGCATCATTGCCCCGTTATCAAATTGGGTTCTTGCTATTCTAACTGATATAACTAATCATTCAATGCATTGCAATAATTAATTGACACATGCAATTGATAACGTTAAAGAAGCATGGTAACATCATCCTTGTTATTTCAGATAGAATAGCAAGAAGAACCCGATTTTGATAACGGGCTGGCTACAAACAACAGGCTCTCTCCAACAAACAATACTGTTATATTGCGTGATAAGGCTTTGTGAATTGAATTCAGTCGGCTGAGCCCAAAGCACCTTAGCAACAATGTCGTAGACAAAACGCCAAACGGCCTGTGAAGACGATACCAATCACATTGGTCAAGTTGAGCATTTCGGCCGCCAGATAGCGTCAAGTTCGCGACTTGAGTTCGTTTTCGAAGCTACTTGAGTCACGATTTGTTGATGGAATGAGGGGGAAGGGGAAGGGAGAGAGAATTTGAAGCAGTGAACAAAGCCGTTACAGATTACAGTTTGGGTTGTGGCGTGAAGTTTATATGATACTTGTTCTCTGGCCGACTGCCAGGTTTATTAGGTTGATCAACCTTCTGTCTCTTGAAACACGAGAGAGAGAGAGAGAGAGACAGTGAGTGAGGAAGAAGGGATTAAACCAGAAAATTCGAAGAAGGAATGAAATAATTATGATGTAAGATAAGGATAGATGCATGGTAGGAAGAGTATACACTTGGGTGATAGGAAATATATGTAGAGGCTGCAAAGAGAATGATGAGAAATATTTTCATTCATAATCATTCTGTACCAATAATAATAATAGACTAGTAGAACCAAAATACGTCTTGAAGAAGTGTGATGCGTATTGAAACTGATCAGAAAGAGAGTAGGAATCAAAGAAGGAATAGTGATCTGAAAATTAAAGAAATATGCAGCATGAATCAATGTACTGTAATTGTACTATGGAAGCTATTATGAGAAATCCTGAATTTTCCACCATTCTATTATCAAATGGAATGGAATATCATATTGATATAAAATTACATTAGAAGCTATAATTATTCATCTAGAAACAAAGAGAATTGTAACAGAATAAATAAGGTTAGAAATGGCAAAATCAGGAACAGTGTTTATGAGGTAAAGGAAAAAATGGAGACAATAATGGGACGACACATAGGGTGGAAGTGATCTACAACTGAATAAAATCTATGCTTACTCTAGCTACATAACAGAATGAGGTCACGTTGAATGTTGAGCAGAGAGAAGGCAACAATGATGAGAAAATGAAGGAAGATAGCGTCTGAGTGGGAGAAGTAGGGGCCAGAGAAGAGATTAGAAGAGACAGTGAAATATATCAATCGAACAGGCTAGAAGAAGTGAGGAAGATCGGAGAAATTGAGAACTTTTGATAGGAAGAAAGAGAGGAAAAAAGATAAGGAAGGAGAGAGATCTGAGAGTCTACAAGAAGTACAAAATGAGACTAAATTACAGACTGTAATGTCTGCTAGTATATCTTGTCAGCAGATTGTTGCCAGCTTCATAATCTGTTATTTCTCTGCATCTCAAGTTCATGTTGTGCAGGAGTAAGTTCAATCTCTGCAAAAATAAATGCTTCCTGGATCGTGACTTTAATGTTTTACAGCTATTTCTGAGATGCAGTTGCATGTGGAGAGTAGGGTTTAATAATTGGTGAATAATTATAATATGTATTCTAAACTTAGGCTCGGTTTACATGTAATGGGAGTATTTAGCAACGATAATTTTAGTGGATATGTTAAGAGAGCCAACCTTGTTAATGTGATGTAAACATGAAATAACTGGTAGTCGAGTTCAGTCATTTGGAGCTACTACTAGTCACTGGAAATATAGTGTCGATAGTTTACTGGATGGTTTCACCTCGAATCAAAATTATTCATATTTCACCATGTATATTGTACTATCACTGCAAAATATTCAACAATAAAACTATTTGGAGTATGTCACTCATTATAGGAATTGCATCTCTTCCCCCTCTTCAAATATTTACAAAGTCCAGTGAACTTATAATAAATAAAGATGGAAATAATCGTTAGCATAATTTATATCGTGCTTGCTGCTTCTTGAAAACAAAAGAAAAGTACATACAAAATAATAAAGCAATATATCTTGCATACAAGTCTCCATACCTTCATATCTTCATACAACTCTTTTAATACCATTTATCAACTTAAAACTAAGAAGCGGTTTGATTAGAGCTGCATATTATTGAATGTTTTTCGAAATTACTTAATTGAATGATATGGTTCTCCTATGTAAAATTTATTATTTCATGAAATAATGGAATCAAGGTGTAGCACTTTATCTCTATGAACCCTAAGAAGGTCTTTTACTCTTTATTGCGTCATGATCAAAGTGAAATCGTATGAAAAAGTTTGATTCACTTGAGTTTTAAAATTTGATGCCCTTTGATAAATGTCGTGTATTTGTGACAATCAGACGAAACTCACTGTTGAGTCTGGCTTGAAAATATAGATTGGTACATGGAAAGTTCTCTCGAGCCAGACTCGCCAGTTCCTGGAATCTTCTATCTGAGAATGTGCGACGCATACAAACTATCCCATACACGTTTCCCTGGGATACAGTGAACACCCAACTGTTCTACTGGCGAACCGTCATTGCCATAGAAATCTGGAATTTCCACTGTCTCCTTGTTATTCGCGCTGCAAACTGGATTTCAACAATGTAGGCCCAACTCCCTTTTCCATTCGTACAGAATGTGCTTTCTTCCGTCCCTGAAGGTTCTTCCCAACTTTGCATCGAGTTGCTTTGAATGCATTCTCCACCAAGCTTTTACTTATTTTTCATGAAAGTCTTATAGATTTGAAGCTACCGTAGGAACGAATAAGATTTTGGTTAACCAGCTTACCTCTGGACTGGAGTTCGTATTGAAATGAAACTGATGCAAAGCATAGTCTGATAAGTGAAGGAAGCTTTGATATCCTATTGATAAAACGAATCGAAAATCACTTGATATACAATGAGTCATTCAACCACTCTCATCGATTGCTCATGATACTGTCATCCTCTCTTTTATTGGAATCAAATATGTTATTGTGAACCAGAATAAAAGTTTATTGAGTTTGAACTTTGAATATATATTGGAGTATGTTATTAGATACTCTATTTAGTTCTTTGATGATTAAAAAATCAACTCTTTCAATACAAGTGCATTCATTCATGACTTTTACCCAATATGGTTTATTTTCTTGATATTATTATTATACCTATTATTATTATTCTATTGGTATAATCATTTTTATTTAATGTATTAACCTCTTCTTGAAACAAGGTCATTGGTAAAATCATTTTTATTCAATATATTAGCCTCTTCTTGAAACAATGTCGGCTCATTTATTATAGATAGATAACATAGAAAAGTATAAAACTTCTCTGATTCATAGATAAAATTGATAAGATATGAAAATATTCACTCAAATATCTATCGAATCTGTATCTAATGGAAATAAATTGACAGAAAGTTAGCACATTGAGATTTAGATAGGAATCAAAGTCCATTGTGCTCTTATTGTGCAAGTGTTTCCTCAATAAGATCAATAAGGGTAATGGTTTTCATATCAAATCGTATAGTTCACACTGTACGTGCAAACTTGAGTAGCATTGCTTTCTGTGTGGGAACAAAGAACCCATTTTGTTTGGAAGCAACAAATCGATCAGTATCACGCTACGCTTATTATTTTCACGATAAGCGCGATACTAATATTTATATCATGAGGTCGACTCAGCGCTGCTTGCATTGAGAGAGACTTGATTAAAGGTAGTTAATAGATTGAGTGGGAAGGAAGGCAGGGTTGCGCCTATCATGCGAGGGTGTTCAAGTGGCAAGGTGAGGGTGGTGGAGGGGAGAACGGTAATAAGAATAAGGAGGATTGAGAAGTGGTTGGTTGGGTTTGGTTAGGTTTCAGACAGAATAAGGCATGATAAGAGAGATAAAGTCGGGGTTTGTGGGTGGTTGTGACTGGGGGATGTTTCCCCCTGACTGTAAGGGTAGTTTGTTCCTATTGCCGCCCTCCACCACTCACCTCATCCACAGTAAGGGTATTGATCCCGTCGCTCACCCTTTCTAATCCTACAACCGCTACAACGGGCATCCGTGAAATCATGCGCTCTTTTCCTCTCTCTTACCCTCATAATCCTAATCTCTCTACCCTTGTCATACACCTTTCTCAACCTTGTAATCTGTCTCTCTCTTGTCCTTGGCCACTGTTTATCGGTGGGACCCTCTCGCTCGCTCTCTCACGTTATCATGGAATCCAGTCTTGTACCTCAAGCGTCTCTTCAGCACGGCGGACTCGGGCCAAGTCAATCCGTTCTGTGAGCTTGCCAGTCGAGTCGACCCATGCGTCTCTTTACCCAATGTTCTTGTTGCTTATTGCACTGCTTCTTCTCCTCCTCTTTTCTGTACTAGTTACTTTCTATCTTCACACTTTGTTCTATTTTGTAACTTGACAGTTTCGTAGGAGATAGAAATGTATGATAAATAAATTACAAATAAAATAAGAATGTATTTTCACTGAAAGAAATGAAGAGAGATGGATAAAAACGAAGAAAAAATAATTCTCACTCCATGGACTTACACCTCTCCCAACACTAACAATTATTGACGATATAAATTGATTGCTGACATCAACTTTCAACGATAGATTAACGACGTGTGAATAAGAAAGAAACAAATCGTATATTCAAAATAAATATAATAATTTATGAGGAGAATTAAGACTGAAGAGACAAGAAATAGTGAAGAGCGAGTCAAGGAGCTTTATTTTAACTGGGAGAAGGAAAGGGATATGAAGCAAAATAGAGCAAGTATCAGTTGTTCCTCATTGGAATAACACCTTGTAACTTGTGTTGGTGAGATAGCTTATCATTGATTAGAGTTATTTATCTATACATGATTCAATATTCACTGGCTTATACACTAATTTTTCATTGAATGATGGTATCGCTAATATTATTCAACGAATTTTGCAAAGTAGAAGAAAATTAATCAATGAGAATGAAGATTGAATGCAATTAGAATGGAGATAATATAAAATATTGTGATGTAACTTCAAAAATCGGCGGTGTTTCAACAAATAATTATTGTCAATTCTCTAAAAAGAATATAAAATAATATCATTCCCATCAACACACTGCCGAGATTCATGAGAGAGAAAAAAACTAAGAGAAATGATGAATGATTATATGAATTTAGGAAAAAAGACTAGGGGAAAAATACTAAGGCAAGAAAGTAGAGGAAATGAGGAGAAATATTTTGGGAGAATTTCTCAGAGTTGGAATGATACAAAATATTCAGGAAGATAATCATCACCTCTGTAAAATTTTCAATAATTGTTGATTCTGTCATTTCGGAGATGGAATTATAACCAAAGGGGAATGATGTGTAGATGATAATCATGAAAGACTTGAGGTGAAATAATTTTGTAACAGACTTGAATGTTTAAAATGAAAATACGGGAACATTTGAAAATAAATAAGGGTGAAAAAGAACAAGGGAGAAAAGAGCAGCATAACCATGCAGGGGAGCAAATGAAATACGAAGAGAAAAGGAATAAAAAAGAGTGAATACAGAGAGAGAGGGTGAGTGAGAGAGAGTGAAAGCGAAGCCCAACAGTGTAACGCCGCTTGGCTTGGAGAGATAATTTGTGTAGGCCGTTCTGTGTTTGTGTTAATACAGGTTGCTCTTGGTGGTGTTAAAGTGTACATTGCCCCTCTCACTCATTTACGCACTCTCTCATTCATACTCTCGTTCTCCCTCTCACTCACTCCTGCACGCTCTCTCCCTCTCGTTATCTATTAATCATCCATCCTCTACCTCTTTTGCACCAACACAAACACACACAAACACGTACAAATTTGAGCGACATCCTGACGGCAAAAGCATTGTTGTGTGTGTGTGTGTGTGTGTGGTGTGTGTGTGTGTGTGTGTGTGTGTGTGTGTGTGATTGTGGAGCATATTTCCACACACACAGGTAAGTGGAAAATAAGGGAGAGAAAGATAATAGTGGATGAGAATGTGGTAGAGCACGGTAGAACGAGAGACACTGCTAAGGGTGGGCGGTGTTGTCTTTCTGGTGGTATGTGTGTGTGTTTCAGGGGGCAGTTCACCCACACCCACTACCCTTACCCCCGTTTATTCTCCGTCATTGGAACCAGGGGCCAGTACTCAACCGTTTCCGCAGCATGTTTAATTTTGCATGTACTGTATTTACTGAACTCAGCCTTCACTCCACGGTACTACTGTCTGCTATCATGCAGCAAACCCTCACTCTCTCTCACTCTCTCTTTCCCCTTCTCTCAATCATCCTCTCTCTTCCTTCCACCCTATCTTCTCCTTTCTACAGTCATTCCATCGAATATATGCCACACCACCTGCTTGCAATGCCACCGATTATACGCTGACAGTGTTTTGGCATTGATTTGCTACCTACAGTTCCATACACTGGGATTCACTACAAACGGTCAGCATCTCTTATGAATAACATCTACACTTCCCATTAGTGCTGACAGTTTGAGGTGAATGGGGCCATAGCGTGCGCGACATACTGATTTGATAGAATGGAACTTCATTGGCGAGAGAGTGTATGACCGGCGCTGAAAAAACAAACGGAATGCCTGTGCAATTCATCAGGCAACATTTCAACAGTTTCAGGCTGCTGGAACATATTCGAACACACCGTATGGTGGTGTAGTGGTTGGGTTGCACTCTGTGGGTTGGTCATCTGTCAGGATCAATTATATTTTATGTTGTCTTTCACACTCCTCAGTTCGATTTCATGCAAAGGATTAAACTTGTGCTGGTATGAGTGCATATCAGGTATTTCGCACTCATTCATTCACATATTGCATATGGAATTGAGCTCTGGGGTAACACGTCTCTGCAGAACATATAGAATAAGATATTCATTCTGCAAATGCATGCTATTAGGTGTTTAGTGGGATTGGGGTTCAATCATCCTTGTCGAGATTATTTTAAAAGGCTGTGCATACTCACTGTACCTTGTATTTTTATTTTTAAAACTTTATTATATGTGGTTCAGAATATGGGAAGTTTAACGACCACATTCATACTTTACAAGAAACAGGAACAACTTTATCGTTCAGCCTCACAGGCTAGCTCTTTTTGAGAAAAAACTAGCTATATAGGGACAAAATTTCTGAACAATCCATCGAGAGGATAGTACCAGAGACAAATAATTTTAGTATCTTCACTCTATTGAGCTCTATTAAACGGTATATCCACACTGTGATAGTTATTAATTCAGTTGAACCATAGAGAAACAATAGCGTAAGTAGATATCCCATGGTATAGGGCATTTATGTTTCAACTTTTACTGTTAACTCAAGCCGATTACCATCGATTATTGTAGATTTTTACTGTTTTGTTGGGGTGAGAGTGTATGAACGGCACAATATGAGAGACTACCAGCGTCACACACCTTTTTGGGGAAAAAATACGTGGACTATCGGCTTGAGATAACAGTAAAAGTTGCAACATAAACGCCCTATACCATGAGATATCTACTTACGCTATTGTTTCTCTATGGTTGAACATCATGGAAAAAGCTTGTTTGTTATCATGACACCCAGCTTCAAGAGTTCTGATCTTTGATTATAAAATTATATTGAAGATTTAGATTTCAATAACCATTCCTCCATCAATCAAGGAACATCACTTCACTTCTCTCTTCTTACTTACTTTTCTTGCTTGAGATATTTCTGTTGTTCGGGTTTATTTTTGTTTTACTTATGGAACGCTTGTTCCATACACAAGTACCTACACCAGTAGGTATTAGAGAAGTGCGAGTAAAGATATGAATCAAATACAAGAGTGATGATCGTAACATTGTAATGAATTAATATTGGAATGACAATATAGGAAAGAAAATCTGATAGTCCTTTGTCTATTTGAATTTTAAAATAATATAATTAATGATATTTCTAGCTATATCTAATGCTAACGAGCAAATAGCTTCCATTGTTTGTAGACACAAGTTTATTCTCAATATTCACTCAAAAGCGTTGAAGATTTGTTGGCTTTGCAAACCTCTTGATCTCTCTCCCTCTCCAATCTCCCACCACTTCTGGCAAACATCTTCAAATCTCACCGTCTTGTTCAATACAACAATAATAATGAAAATCGGAGGGCACAAACGATGTAATTGTCCTCTCTCTCACTCTCTCACTCGCTCTCTCTCTCGCTCTCCACCACTCAAGCTCAAGTGAAGCGGAAGGAATCCCAATAATGACGCATAACTTTGTAACAATTTCGACAAGCACACAGCACAGCCTCAACAACGAGTTACACCGAACAATAAAGTTATCCTCGATTCTCCACTTTCAGCCAGATGGAAGATACAGCGGCCCACCATCATAATGCAGCCGTATTTTATCGTCACAGCGTTACCGTAGTTGCTTTTGTGAGTTGTTACGTAATTATCGAGTCACCGTTGATGGAAGGTGCGCTCACTTATCCCGTTTTATGGTCTGTAACAACCACAGAAAACTTATTAATTCGACTTTATAGTAAGAATTTCAAAATGAGATTAATAACTGCACATTCTCCAGGTTCTACAAATAATTGATGAGATCAATGTAGTTTAAATTTAAATATCTTTTAATATGTCCTCATATTGATCTGAATCTGTGATAAATGATAAATATTATTAACCACCCATTTAATCGTTTGAACTTATTTGAATTCGATTCGATTACAGTGAACGGTATAATATTGAAATAATGATATTATTAAAAAAGCTCCATGTATTATCCTCTTGATATTGGAAGTGATATTATATTATGACATACCATACATATATTAGTAACTTACTGCTATGTTGATATCCTCTATTTATATTATAAAATTGAGGATAAAAACAAAGGCCCGGATGCACAAAATCCAAGTAGGGTTGGAAAAAAATTTCGGCCCCCTATAGGCTTTACCTAGTGGAAATTGTAGAAGTGGGGGTGTGTTATTTTTTGAGGGGCTCATACAGGGAAAGGTTTGTAACCCACTGCAAAAGCCTGTCAAATTTCGATCATTATCAAATTCCACGAGAACCAATAAGAGAATGGTTTTTGAGAAGAATGCTTCTCTGATTGGTAGGATTTGATCGGAATTTAAAAATAACAGACCTTTGTGCATGCTGGTGATAATATTTATTTATTTATGTTTTCCGATTGGTATCAATAGTCTATTTATTCCAATATTTCAGATTAGCTTATTTGTGATTGTAACAAGAACTTTCCACCTGGAATGCAACAATCTGGAGTACTGTTTAAGGGAATATTATGAGACTTGAATAAAATAGTCTATGTACTATTGTAGTAAATATGATATTGCGATAGATCTACACAAACAGGAAGTTTACACATCACATGGTTTTTATTTTGGTAAAAATAAAAATTCTAGTAAGTAGTACTTCCTGCATTGTCTTCTAACATCTTCTAGTCTGCCCAAAATCCAACCACATATTCGGTAAGGTACTATAAAAAAATAATATAATACTGATTTTAGAATTGCAGGCGATAAACTGTTGGATGATGAGCTCAGTTATTAGAATTTATAATTCAAATGAAATCAAGAGAGAGACAATGCATTTTCCCATGTCTTAGACTTTTGGTTTTCTTCCAACAATCTTGTCAGTACCGCATTAATGATTCAAACGATAATTTATTCATTAACAATTACAAATCATAATCAAAATATGATTGGGAGAATACAACAGGCATAGCCCAAAAATGTCTTCTCCCAATTTTTTACAAATAAAAGTTTCAAAAAAGAATGAGGTTAGATTTCACTTTCCACTTCAAAAAGTTCAATTCACACTTCAAGACTAATGGCTAAACAAGAAATTTTAATATTTTAAAACTAATCAAAAAAAATATTTCACTCAAATCTCTACAATTTACAATTTTTTGAGTAATTTTGCAAAATTTTGAGCCAGATAAGGAACCCAACTTCACAGTACATCTATCCAGTCAAGAACAATAGAATAAAATATGAATTTGATATGCAATCGACTAGAATGACTGCCAATAAACGTTGACTAATGTTTTTATAAGTTTTACAACGTTGTCTAAATTTCGAAGTGGTTCATCAAAGATCATCATAACTTAATTTACGACATCTCATCCTCTCTTATTACTCTCCGATGCTCCTTTGCTGTAGACAAATCTCAACCTGCTCCAGGCTGGAGCCTCTTTCGCGTTCGATAATCGCCTCAAAGATTGAACAAGATCACAGCCATTAATTCTGTGACCTGGCAATTAACCGTTGTGCGCATGCGCCTACCTGTGGTTGAAAGAGTGTTGATCCCTTGACTAGCTGCGAACACCTAACCTGGGTGTTTAGTGTGAACATTAATCAAGTGGATGTTCACAACCTCGTTAGAAGATCTTGAACGGTCACACGCGATTAAGCCCATTTAATAACAGGCCACTCTTTATGGCTAATCTTTCATAGTTATTAACCACTTAACGTCCCCCGTTGATGCCCAACATCACTGCACTTCTATGCTCGTCCAATCCAACCGCTACTTTGTGGTTTTTCTGAACTTGCATTCATTTGTGAAAAAATTTAATTGATCTGCAGAGATGAGAGTACTGGATCAAAGATACAAATCAAGTTATTACTGCAACTGAAAAACAATAATTTCTGCTAAAGATTGAATGACGCTCAGAATATAGATAAAAGTATATAATGGTAGAGATCTGTATAATTATTTATTCCAGTATAACTTATGTAATACAAGATACAAACAAACATTTGTTGTATCTGTAATAATATAAAAATATCATAATATGTGATTTATAATACAGCATAAGCTATAATGTTGTAAGATGATATGGTCTCCCATATATATTCAGTGAAACTTGATATACAGGAGATTTGTTCGTTCTACGAATATAAGATTTGCAAACTCAAGTTATTCACGTTTTAAGTTTTATCAAGTTATTCACATATTTTTATATAGTTCGTAAGCTTTCTGGATAGCTCTGCACAGTTTTGAGAAGCTCTATTCAATTATTTACAGTATTGTTCTTGATGGTAAATTGGTGATAATCTTTGATGGTGAGTTCATTTTGCCATAGTTTGATTTAGCTTGGGAAGTATTTCCTGTTAGTTAATGACAACAACTGCTTATTCGTCGTCTAGGGTTTGCTCAAAGCGTATATGCTTAAGTTTATAGAGCCTCTTGAATGATGCTATGGTGTTCCACTCTAACCAATAATCTAGTTCTCTCTTTAATTGAAATTTCAATATGTTATTCATTTATTCATACATTATATTTATTCATTTATACAATGATAGATACAATATCATTCAACTGTGAATGATTGGGAAAGGAACAACAGGCTTTAAGCCCAAAACTGTTCCTTTAATATAAATTTTTATTTATTTATTTAATATATAATATTTATTTCTACCTACCTACCTAATACGCGGGTTTTTACAGCCTTCCCGGCCGTTTCCCGCACTCAACACGCCATCTGCCTCTATCTCTCCATACGTCTTGTTGGATGCCCCTGCTCTCCATGGCCTCTTCTATGTTTTGCTGCCAAACCGTTCGTGGTCGTCCTCGTTTCCTCCTCTCAGCCGGAATCCACTCATATACCTTCCTTGGTATGCGACTGGTGCTCATTTTTCTGAGATGTCCGTACCACTGCAGTTGTTTCTCCTCCACCTCATCCACCACTGACCTGTCCAATTTCATTTTCTCCCTTATAACCTCATTTCTCACCCTATCTCTCAAGGTCAGCTGGCAACATCTCCTCCAGTAATTCATCTCCATAGCCAATAATCTTTGTTTTAGTCTCTTGGTTAATGTCCATACTTCCGCCCCATAAGTTACACAACTCATCACAATTGTTTTGAAAACCTGTTTCTTTACTCTTTCAGATATATCATCCGTCCAAAGTATTGAATGTAGCTTCCTGGTTAAAACTCTCCCCTTTTTATATTTATTTTTATGTTCGCATAATATATAACACAAAGAAACCAGAAACATATATAAATGGAATTAAGTTGTCTTCAAAACAGAGTCTTCAAAAACTGGAGTTTCCAAAATGTGAAAGTCTCTAACAATTAATTCAAGCACTCAATCTGTTCGACAGAATCTGAGTACTAATTTGACAACTGATTTTCGACATATTTTTGAATTCACAGAGGGTGTTGAGGATCACTACCACTCCAAGGAATTGTTACAATCAACTAAGTGCAAGCAGAGATCAATATTATAAGGAGAGCAAAACGCAAGAAGACATCGCTTCTGAATCAATTCATCATTCGCCTTGCGATTTTACATTACTTTCGACAAATATTCATACTCAATAGGGGAGAAAATGGTATTGCGAGCGGAAAAAAGAAGTGTTGGGAGGGGGGGAGAGAAAGGTTGATGGAGAAACGCGGAAGAGGAGAGGAAGATATGAAAATGGAGGAGGAAGAGAGAAACATAATGATGAGGAGAGGTGGAAAGAGCAGCGAACGCCTCAGTTTTTGCCAGACGAAGCGCAAAGACTGAATAACAAGATTTAGAACCCGATATCTGAAATCTATATCACGGAGTAGACGACGCTCCCCAAAGACTTTTTCCCCCGAACTAATTGAGGGCTTCGAAGCCCCCTCGTTGATAACTGTGAAGTGATGATGCGGGAGCACCAGAAGAAGAAGAACAAGGTATGATGAAGAAGAGGGGAAGTGGTCACGAAGGAGTGAGGAGGATGGAGTGAATAACAGTGAAGGAAGGAAAGCTTGTAAGAGTTCTAAGCAATAATGGAAGACTTGGAAGAGGGGGAGTAGGAAGAAGAAAACAAGAATAAGACGATTAGATTAGATTGGATTAGATCTCTCTATTTATGTATGTTAAAAAAAACAATCACTTCAATAATCGCCCATATGGACCTCTAGGGTCTGTATTTGGGTCGATGTTACAGTTACAATATTTACTGGCTTATACACTAATTTACATTAAATGACGGTAATGCTTATTATTCAACGAATTTTACAAAGTATGATAAATTAATCAATGAGAATAAAGATTGAATGCAATATTAGAATAACGATGATATAATATTGTGATGTAACTTCATAAATCGGCGGTGTTTCAAGAAATAATTGTCGATTCTCCAAGAAGGATATAAAATTATATCCTTCCCATCAACACACGACCAAGTAAGAGACAGATGACAGAGACGAGGAAGAAAAAGAAACATTGGACGATTGTTATGAGCTTATACTGTATAAATTTATTTAATTGTAGGCAAATCTAAAGATACGGAAGTCATTGATTAGGAAAATAATAATAACAAGAGCAGGGAGAAGAAAGATAGAATCATGAACAGAGAAAACAAAAATAATGAGTGAGAGAAGAGAGAGGAGTGAAGGGAGCAAAAAGAATTAAATTTGAATGAATATATTGGAAAAGAAGTCAAGGGAGGACTCGAGTGAGTGAGATACAGAGAATAACATAAAATAAGAAAATCGAAATAGAAATCGAAAATAATAAATAACTACGAAAAGGAGAGCATGATGAAGTTAACAATGAAAAAAACGAATGAATAGAATCAGAAAAGTGAAGGAAAAAGGTAGAGAAGTAGGCGAAAGAGAAGAAGATGAAGCAGAAGAGTAGATACTCTTCAGAACAGTACAGAAGTACTGTTAAAGAAGGATAATAAGAAGTAAGAAAATTTATAAATTGAACGAAAATTAATGAAAGAAGGGTTCAAGAAGGTAAAATGGATTAGAGGTATGTGAATTTCTGAAGAGGGGATGGAGAATAAGATGGAAATAAGAACGGGAAAAGTGAGAGAATTTCTGTATAATAAAAGAAAACTGAGTGTCCTTTTGTCTGCTATGCATCAACATTACGATCCATTGCCTTTACCAGCCCTCACCCATAGCTATCTTTCCCCGTCACTGAAAACCTGACAACCCTCTTACTAAATCGAATCCCCTCTGTCCCTCCCCCACCCAAACCACCACCATACTAGAGTGTGATTGCTGCACACACTTTCATTAGGCTCACCAACCCCCTTAAAATCCCCCTAACCCCTGCACCATCGTTCTACCCTCAATTAGTTCAACTGAAAGTATTGGTTTATCGACAACGCTCAACTCCAATTGAAACAACTCAATTTGCGCGCGCACGCCCGTTAATCAATTAATTGTCACGCTTTCGAATAGGTGTTGACTTTTATCAGTCGACTGTTTCTTGCCCGGTTACAGCCAATCAACACCTACCCAGCAACTACTGGCTTCAACAGCTGGATGGATGGCTGAAACTGATTGGGAGACTGGATCATACTATAGTTGGGACTGATGAGTTACTTGAAACTAAATTAATTTAACTAAACTTATGAGTTAAATCGAACTGAATTGTTCAGTTGTATTGCATGACCATACTAAACTTATACCATAGAGAAAATATTACATTGTATAGAGCGTTTATGATCCAAATATCACTGTTAACTCAAGCTGATAGACCACGTAGTTCTTCTTCGTGAAGCTATGTGACACTGGTAGTCTCTCATACTGTACACTTGGGCTCAACTCATACTTACGCGACTCAGGTCGAGAAGAGACTCTAGTCGAGAGCATGTGTTTTCAAATGGTGACGTCGCAGGACTGTAGGATCGACTGGTCTGAGTGTCACCATTTGGAAACACATGCTCTCGACCTGAGTCGCGTAAGTGTGAGTTGAGCCTTACACTCTCACACGGCCAAAACATTTATAATCGATAATAGTCAACAGTGATCGGCTAGGGGTATTTTCTTATGCTATATTTCATCTGTTTTCCTCTAATTCCGAATTGTAGTACATTGCATTCCCGAACTTACATTACAATTACCAAGTCGGAAGTTATAGCAAAGAGAGCTCCAATTAGATAGTTAGTCATAGCTCACTTGAAAACCTCTCCAAATATTGAATTTATTTTCGTTTTTCAATGAGTCTTCTGTATTGAACAGTATAAAATCCACGTCTTGGAAGCTAACTAAGGGTGGGCACATACCAGTTAGTCAAGACAAGACTAGTCACGATTAGTCACAGTACTTCACATGGTTGCTTATGACGCAACACTCACCGATTAGTCATTGCAATTAGACATGTCTTCATAAGCAACTATGTAAAGTATTGTGACTGAATGATTCTTGTCTTTTCTTGACTAACTGGTGTGTGCCTAGCCTAAGCTAAAAGGAGAATTTATTCAGTGTAATTTTTTTGCAAATTAAACACAATCATTCATTAGTACAATAATTCAGAAGTTTAGTATCTTCTGTTAAAGCAAGGAAGAACTTTCAAATAGATGGACTTGTATTAGAAGTATTTCAGTCTTGAAGATCACTGCGAAGTTCTCTGAGCATTCGAATCACAATATCAATGAAACAAGCAATTTATAAAAGCAGTTCAACTTCTATCAAAAAGCACATTGGAATTTTGGACAGTTGGAAATCTAGTAAGATGAACGTGAAGAGAGGTGGTAAGTGTAGGGGAAGATGGTCAAGAAAGGAAGATGTGGAGAAGAAGGTCGAGAAGGGGAGAAGAAGGAGCAGGAAGAAGATGATGAAGAAGAAGAAGAAGACGACGACGAAGAAGAAAAAGGAGAACGAGCGGCTCCTAAGAAGTCGTAAGTAGACAAGGAAGAATCAAGCTGTAGTCTGAAACTCTCATACCTCGACTTACCCCATTCAAAGCCAAGCAATGCAGTAAGATCCACCCCTGCCTCAATAAAGGGGATGAAACCCCTACTATACCGCCTTTGTTCCAGAGCGCTGCTCCACAAATCCCTCACCCCCTCTCCACTTCTTTCTCCTACCCTCTTCGCAACTCGGTAAATGGATCCGGGTAGCCGAAGACCTAAATAAACCCTTCAAATTATTTACATAACACTGTACCCTCATTTGTGTGCGACGCGTTTATATGTAAATTGCTCGACGCGTAACAACGTATTGTACGCGAGAATATGTAGTGCAATTTTGCAAGTTTTCATATAAATTCAAAAAGCTATGAATAGCGTTTCACTGGGAGTTATTATTATTATCATCAAGGAGAGTGTCTACAAGAGGAGTGGAGTGAATGTGTGAAGTTGAAAACTATGAACAAGTCATAAGATCCTCATGGTTCACAAATTGAGTTCAACTCCAATTATCATCACAACAGAATATGACTCTCAATCCTAAGCGGTACAGCATTTCTATAATCATTATTCATAATTGACTTTCGTCTGAAAAAAATCTGACATATTTTGTATGAACGTGATCAGTAAATTTAAAGCTATCTGGAAAGCAAAAGCTTGAACTGTTCTGAGCTAATGGAGAAAGAATTTGCCTCATATTCATTTATTGGAAAAAATCTGACTGTTAGTCGTTCCTTTTAATAGCAAAAAGAGATTTAATAATGAGCAGTTCGTGATGGAAAACAGCATTGAAGGAGAATATGGTTTTCTGTACAGTTGCAAAACTCTTCAATTGATAGGATTCATCAAATTTGTTAGGAGAAACAAATTACAGATCATAGCTAAATGCATTGATTACATAACAGAAACACAAACCCAGGCTACTGATTGACATGATCAGTGGCACAAAAACACTTGAGACAATAATTTGAAAACATATAACTGTATATTCTCACAGATAATTGAACGTCAGTATAACAAATTGAAATAATTGGAAGTATTAACAGCACAGTGTTGATCAAGGAAAAGAATTACCTCAAATCTGCAATACTAGGCAATACTGCCCAGTAGAACCATTTCCATTATTCAATTCAACTTTTTAAAGGAGCTAAAGACTGTACAAAGAAGTAAAAAAGTCAAGATTTTTCACCTGGTTTCTGTAAACAAGAGACATTCTGTTTTGAAATTTGATTTGAATGGGAAATTCTTAATCAAACTTTTTGATAGATACGGAGGATCAATGTTGGGGATCTATTGCGATCATAATTACTTTCTCATCGCATCACTCATCAAATAATTGTTTCACTTCTCCTACATTGTTTCTTCTTGATGTTATCAATAAACTTAATAATTAATTTTGGATGGTACTACATTTTGACAAAAGGAATTTCAAATCAAATTTGAGTTTCTATTCGCCATTAAATTACAAATCAACATATTGATGCTAGTTCTAGTTCTCACCTTGGGAGTCTACATTAATCATTTTCATATATTTTCTTTAAGGAACTAAGTGATAATTATATACTTTGAACGGAGTAAATCTTTATTATTCAAATCCATCCTTGTCCTTTCTCTTCCCCAAAATCTCGTTCTTTTGTCTGTTCGACACCCCTCAGTCTTATCGCTCTTTTGCAAGTCTCTTGCATCCTCCCTCTGACTTACTCACTTGAAATCATGAAATAACGTTCTTCTTCTTTTCTTCTTCATCATCATCATCATCATCATCTTCTTCTTCTTCTTCTTCTTCTTCTTCTTCTTCTTCTCTTCTTCTTCTTCTTCTTCTCTTCTTCTTCTTCTTCTTCTTCTTCTTCTTCTTCGTCAGTTTCTTGGCAATGAGAACGGCAATGATGGATAAGAAGTAAACGTTCCATAAAATTCATTCCTTGGAAATCTTTTGCTACCGGCATTCATGAATTACAATAAGTTGGCAAGTGAACTTCCCGAGTAATATGAGAAATGTTCTTATTCAAATGTCGCAGTGTAAATTCAGAGTGCCGCTGAATGCATGCGGATTGCACAGATCACAATTGAGAAGTTCTTCGGTGAAAAGCGTTTTTCAGATGCGGTACTCAATTCCAGGAAACAATTCAGATCATTTGTCGTATTACAACGGTAGCAATCTCGTTATTCACATTCCTGCAGGTTTTATAATGGAAATGTGTCATTGCAATGTAAAGGGCAATAAAAATGTGATTCGTTTTTTCTGTGATTGAGTACACACAGTTAAAGGTCACGTGGTGTGGGGAAGAAAAATGAATGAAGAGGAAATATTTCCATGTATCTCTCAGGAAGTCATGTTTTCTCTTTAACCTTTCAACGAGTTTCTTCTTCTTTTAAACATATTGCATGGCGTTGACTGGAATTATTTCCATAAAGAAGAGAATATTCACAACCACTACATATTCACTGATTATTATGAACACTGTTAACCAGGATTCATTGACTAGAAGGGCCCTACAAAATATTTCTTAACAAACGATAATAATTATTACTGGAGGACGAGATATTGATCAAAGTAGTTCTGAGTGATTTTCAAATTGATGTGACATTTGTATTGAGTGAGTGGAAGTTTTATTATCATTTATCCTTATTTTCAATATTCTATTCATATTCTATCAGTGAATCATAGAGTAGTGAGGTATTTTTTTCAAAACAAAAAAACGTTTCTTTGGAGAGATGAGCATTTTGGTAGGTTGGTGAGGTTGAGTGGTAGAGAGGACTTAAAAGTCCTAACTCCGCCTAATAAAGAATTTTTTCATTTCATTTCATTTCATTTCATTTTGTGTAATGAACCATATGCAGAATCAATAGAATAGACACAGGAGTCGATTGACATTTATTAAGCGTTCATTTCATTTCAAGCGTTGATTGGTTCATCGATACTTTTCTCCAGTGTCTTCTGACTTCAATTAGTTGATGATAATAGTACTCGTTGATGGTCCCCGTGCAAACAGCTGATGTCACAACATGCACAAAACTATGTCTAAGATCTCTGAAATGGAAACTAGTAGTTCTGTGAACAGTAGAACTCGCGCTCAGTAAGTTACATTGACCTGTTGTTATGTTTTCTCAAAGATTAATAAATAATTAATCAATTTAAAATGTCTAGAAAAAATCCTAAATAATCATAGAGCTTTCTGTCCTATCGTACCGTGACATGTCGTCCCGGAATGTGAGTGTGAGCGCTGTTATCAGGTCTGGCTGCAACTGACTACAACGTTGATGAAAATAATTATACATTTTCAAGATGTTCTATGTTTTTGATGGGGTAATATTATAGTCAACTGTCTACTAACATTGATGGAAAGATTATATTTTCAAGATGTTCTTTGTTTTTGAACGGGTAGTATTATAGTCCACTGAACAGCTGATTTATGATAAATAATTCTATAGTCTGATTTTTACTCTAATATTGGCGTATGAAGGAGGCTCCTTTTTCCTTTCATATTTTATTTTATATTATTCTTATATATATTTTACATATTTTATATTCCTTTCATATTATCCTTGAAATGCAAAATTTCCAAATACCTTGTATAAACGTCGACGCGCAATTTAAAAAGGAACATACCTGTCAAATTTCATGAAAATCTATTACCGCGTTTCGCCGTAAATGCGCAACATATGAACATATAAACATTTAAACATTCAAACATAAAGAGAAATGCCAAACCGTCGACTTGAATCTTAGACCTCACTTCGCTCGGTCAATTATTTGATAAAAAGGAACAAAGTTGATCAGATCTTTCATTCAACATACTCATCAAAGTTTGAATGTTATTCGATCATCCGTAGCTTGAATATTGTAGGCATAATCAATATGAAAATTTCGAATATGTTTTCATCATGAAGAATTCGATCGTTTTCCAAAATACCTATTTCTACTCATGATTGTGTATTTTCCAACAACACAAGCAAAGCACGATATATTTCCGAACGAAAACAATCAGAACTCATTCACAATATTCATTCCCTATGAATTGTAACATTTTAATCAAGCCCTTCACTTTACAACATCCAGGACCCCGAAATACTTTTGCAAAAGTTCAAAGTTTTCCAAAGCATGTCATTTCATTATTACGAGAGGCACCAAACAATCGTTCATCTCCAACATGGCTACAATACCCTGGATCACAGACAAATTGTAGCTGTCACAATGTTTATGAGTTAGGAACAAAGCAAAGCCGAGTCTAATAAATTCATCGCTGGCCAGTAAATGTACAATGAAATTGAACAAGAAACAGAGAAAATCACTCAGCGCCGTTCTTTGTGTGTGCGTGCGAACGTGTAAAATTGAATTTCACGCGACAAACTATAAATGACGACAAAGTCGGACAGTCAGGACTGGTGGTGTTATAATTTCCCCAACATACAGAGTCCAGTCCAGAAAGTGTCATTTAGTGTGTGTTTGAAATACACTCGACAATGTTATGCGCATTTGAAGGCTGTGTCGTTGAGCTCTCGGGAATATAATAAAATCCAACACATCTCTTTGTAATCAGTGGCATGCACCTCTGCTCACGCACTGCTCTCTGTTTATGATGTTCTCCAAGATGATTGAACTATAAATCAAGTCGTTTACTGTTTCATATCTTACAATGCACCGTACTTAAACCAGTCGACAGTATAGTTAATACACTGACTAACACAAGAAATGCGTCTGTTTTTCTGAACTGTGGATCAGCTTTTATTCATGTTACTTCTCTATTTTTCTGCACTTCGCAACCAGTACTAATCTCCGGTGCTTTTTGTGGGATTCGAAGCTCGCATACCGAAGATAGCGTGTTCCCATCTCATATGAAAAATTACACCTCCATCTTTACTACCATTGTTTATCAGTCATACACTCTGTGCACATCATAAATCCGATCTTCTGCTCTTTCCATAAGTATTACTTATAATAGTTGCATTCTTTGAAAGGAAAATTCACATTGTAGAGATAACTTCATAAGATATACATTATCTTAAAAGGGACGTATTTCCTTGCTCACCGTTTTATCAACCATGAATAATGAATCTTTTTTAATGTAGAGTGAACGCAAATATAGCGGATTACAGTTAAAATAGCATGAAATATTTCAATATTAGACAACATAATAATAAGAGACGCAGATCTTGATGAATTCATTGAAATTTGCCAAGTGCAGGATATTGAATTCGATAAGTCAAATATAGACTGTAACAGTCATAGAAGAAAATATTCTTATAAAATCCCATAAATATTTTTCAATTATACAGGAAAAATTATGCAACTCATTCATTTCTGAAAAATTAGTGATAAAACTGTCTCTCAAAAGATGTATAACTCTACATTGTTTCTTTACTTTGAATTGTATTTATTTCAATAAGTAAATTGACAATCAAATTGAAATAATGTCTGACCATGAGGGAAGGCAGTAAAATTTAATCACGTTTAGTGATGATAACGAATCTCACTTCAACTCCATTAGATTTCAAACTCATCAAAATAAACAATAATGATTCTTGATTTATACCTAACATTCAATTATGGAAATTCCAATGAGTTATATCAGATTATCTGAAAGTCAAGAAAAATTATTATCATCGTGATGAATTACTAGCAGGAGTACAGAGAACCTTCATAAATATTTCATTGCTTATGAAACAGAGTATTATTCGAATGCATAATAAACTGCATAGGATCAGTCTTATTGATCTGGATAGATTCCAATAGCAGTCACAGCTGTTTACATCTCTTTTCGCGATGCCGAATACTTTCTGTCCAAATAGAATTGGTCGCCATCCAACTGCCAGATGTTGAATACACACCCATCTTATCTGCATTCATCTGCATATAGTAGCTCACGTTCATAGAGTAGCACGGGCTCACTATTTGAGTATTGCCTGCCAATCATCAAGAATGAGGATCAAGGTTTGTCGGTTTATTTGTTAATATCGGGGCACCGAGCTTCGCTCGTTATTTAATTATTGATAAACAGAGCACAATTCTTCAAAATGATTGGGGAAGGACAAACAGGCACAGCCCAAAACTGTTTCTTCCCCGAATTTTGATTTATACACTATAAGTGGTCAAAAAGTAGGTTATGTTTCACACACTTGAATTCAGGTCCAATTTTCAGTCAAAATATTGAAAAACAGAAAAGTTCTAATTTAGATTGTTTACAAACCTAATTGAATAACAAAATAACACTCACTAATCACTTAAAACTGTAAAATAATTAGACTATTAACTTTGAATATTATGATATACTTTAATTTAGAGTGATAAACCATGTCATGTCAACAAATCAGATAGAGTCTATTAAAATATTTTTAGATAATATTTCTCGCGAGATACGGTAAGCTGTTTGAATGATTACACAGCTGATCTCCCACACAGGTACACTCATCTTCTGTTATCGACAGACGACGAATCTGTTCCTTCAAGGATGAATTATCCTTTTAATGTCCTTGAGAGAGTTTTTCCAGGAATGAGACCCAGTGCAATCGAATCTATATATTATAAAGCTGCTATGTACTGAATTTCGTGAGAATCGTTAGAGCCGTTTTCGAGATCCGGTGAAATACAAGCATATAAAAATCTAAACATCCAAACATCTAAACATATTATATAAACGGAAATTGCTCGTTTAATAGTATAGGATGATTGATTTGAATGTTATAGTTACTGATGACACCAGGCACCAAGAAACATGTACTGGTACTTTATTATTACCTACATAAATTAAAACACATCAAGAGTTGAAAATGACAGTGAATACAATCTTGAAAAATACTTTATTGAACCAGGAAAATAGATTATCTGAAATAGATTAGCTAAATGATGCCATGCACAAATGAAATATAAAAACGGTAATTATATTACAAGAGCTCATCTTATTAGGTATTCCAATGTACTCTTTAAGTACTATATTTTTATCATTAACTCGTGTAATTTGAGCCCCCTCAATTACCTTTGATGCCACTTCCATGACTTTGGAGTTTTAGAATAAGATGAACAGATTTTTGTGTAACAGAAAAATGGATTTATTCATGTGCAGTGAAAATAGAAGATGACGGATAACGACAATATCATGAATGATTCACCATTCCATGAAATGATGCTTCTATAGAGTGATTTCTTCTCACCTAGGATGAGATACTGATCAGAAATAAGATCGAAAGGTCTTTAGAGGATGTATCTAAATAAGATCGAAAAGTATTTAGAGGATGTATCTAAATAAGATCATACTAAGAAGAATTTACGGTCCCGTTCAGATTAATGAGCAGCAATGGCGAATAAGAAAAAATGAGGAAATAGAAGCATTAATAAAAGGAGAAAATATAGTACGCTTCATTAAAGCCCAAAGAATAAGGTGGTTGGGGCATGTGATGAGGATGAGTGAGGCTAGAATGCCGAAAATAGTTTTAATAGCAAGTTGCACAGCAGAAGAAAGAAAGGTAGGCCAAGGAACAGGTGGGTGGACCAAGTGATGGATGACCTGAGAAAGATGGGGGTAAGAGGATGGAAGGAAAGAGCCATGAACAGGGAAGAATGGAGGTGTGTTGTGAAGGAGGCCAGAGCTCACCTAGGGCTGTAGCGCCGGATAAAGAAAGATCTAAATAAGATTATTCTACTTCTCAAACTAATCTTTACTAAATACAACTAGCAATTGAAAATTAGTTGGGAAGAATAGTTGAGAATAGGGAGCATTCCATATGGATTAAGTGGAAATGAAAGTGATATTTTGAGTCTTCTTAATCATCATGAAACTTAGATCGACCATAATTTCAAAATTGCTCACTGATAAATCATAACAATAGCAAATTAGTTGAGTAAGATAGTTGAAAATAGGGAGCATTCCATATGGATTAAGTGGAAATGAAAGTGATATTTCAAGTCTTCTTAATCATCATGAAACTTAGATCGACCATACATTCTAAATTTCTCATTGATAAATCACAAAAATTTCTTGTATCAAAGATCAAACTTTCGTTTAAAATATATAAATTTCTGATAGAATAGCAATATCAATATGAATTAAAAAGGAATCAAACATTGAATCAATCATCAATCGATTGTGGTCATCCACAAAGTATTAGATCACAGTACAATCCCCGAAAAATCTGTTTTTGTATAGCGTTGAAGAGCAATAGTTATAAAGTGGGAGACTACTGAGAGTTGGAGAGAATGAATTGGTTGGGGGAAACACAAGCTTTGATGATGATGATGTTGATGATGATTATGGTGACGGTGATGATGATACCCAGTGAACTGCGGTCCAATGTGTTAACGCACGCAAATGCACGTACCTTACACACAAATACATAAATTTCAGTAATGGCGGCCACGCCTATCATCCCTTTCCTCTCATTTTCCCTCTTCCTCACCTACTCATCCTTCTCTCCTCCTCTCTTCCTCACCGTCACCTCCTCACCGACGAATTGCTGCAGGCTATATGAGGCTAGCCGGTTGACTTCCATATGTGAGCTTGAATACATGGGGCTGCCTTCCGCCAATTTGAAATCGTATACACGTATTAATGGGCCGCTCACAGCGAAAGAGTGAGAAGGGATGAAAGAGAGAGTGAGTGGGTGAGTGAGAAAGTGTCACAGTCTAGCGCGATAGCCAATTTAATTATTGGCCAACAAATTACCACGCAAACCTCTGTGAGGGATCACTTCTCATGAGTAGGTTGGCTTCATTGTTCATATATTAGTGACATTCTATTGTAATGATCGCTGTTAATAATGTGATTACATGTCTCATTTATGATATTATTCGATTGGAGAAAATATTGAAATTTGTGCCGAATTACCATTATCATTATAATTTCGTATTGATGAATTTGTATTCAAATTATTTTCTGTTGCAGTATCAATTATTTGTCTAGATTTGCACAAGATTAAGAGTTTATTTTCCCACTCCAATGTTCTGAATCATAAATTTGTTGGAGATGAATTTGTAGTTTAGATCAAGGATTGGTTCAATGTCTAAACTCCCTCTTCATTCACGAGACAAACTTGTTTAATGCTTTCTTCGCGTGATGTAATTGGGTATTTCTATACCCTGTCTTGTTCCCATCAAAAGTCCTTATTATGATTTATTCCTCTCCATATTTCCCATTAAACCTTTAATCAAGGTTTGTATACCACGTAACACTAGTGTCCGGTCTCACCGGATTCGAACATGATCAAATCAAGTATGCTTTACAACGAGTGCACATGAAAATTCGAAGATATGATTTTAATGAAATAGTAACTATCGATAATTCCGATGCACTTAAATCATTCCTGCCTTGATCATGTTCAAGTATCTTGTCCGGGCTTGGTGGAACCGGGCATGACATTTTTTAAATGTTCCATGCTACTCGTAACACTTTTCCAACTCCATCCAAAGGTAAGTAACCAAAAACCAAGAAACGTTTGTATTCTTTTGAAAAGTTCATATTCAACATCCTACTCTAACTTTTCTAACTGCATCCAAAGGTAACTCACCAACTTACACAACTCAAGTCCAGTTACGCGAACTAAACTTAAAACACAACTCAAGTTAATGTCCAGCTGAAACAGTTACGCGAGCAATGTTCAAGCGAAATTTGTAGACCACTTGAAAGACACCTACATGGGGTGCAATAAAATGTTAGCCGTGTTCTTGTAGGTATGGACTTGGTGATGCATGAGTATAAATGGTGCAGGTAACAGGCATTCAGTGAATGGGTCAGTGAAACGTGACTGCACTGAGACTCAGAAATCTCTCTCATTCTCATTTCCTCTCGCTCTCTTTCACTCTCACCACCTCCTTCACTCACATACTCTCTCTCTCTCTAACAATATCTCTCTCCTTGCTCCTCCTCCTTCCCATTCTAATCTAATTCCTCGCTCACTCAATCTCTCTCTCTTCTACTAAGAACAAAACGACCTCCTTGAGCGGCCAAGAAGCATGTAGAGCCACTTGGAATATTGTGGTCAACGATCTTCAGCTCTTTACCCCTCTTATTAGATGCAAAGCATATGCAAACGCGCTGCCTATTGTTCTGCTATTTCATACAATGTCCCTGTTTATTTGCCTTCGCCTTGTTCGGTCAATAAACATTCTACACTGTCGTCAACAAGGGGAAATGTGAATATCCAATATCCATCACCGGTCTGACACGGAATTGAAAGATATTCTTGTGCGATAAGGCGAATAGATAAGATGATATATGATCGTGATTTGGAGAACTCGCTTGTCACGTTCTATTATCTAAGACATTGTGAACAAGAATTTGGAATCTAGGGTTAAAGCAGCAGAATAACGTGAAAAATGAGAGATTGGTATGAACTGGACCATTCACGTTGATAATTCAATGAATTCTGTCTCTCTCTATCGATCACAATCTATTCAAGTTGAGGACAATATAATCAGATTTTATATTGATGTTTGTTTTTATTGAAGTAAGCACATAGATTTAGTTTCAAGATAGTTTAGAAAGATTTAGATGCAGTTTTAGATTATTTTGTTCGCGGATAGAACGAGAATTAATAAATTGTACAGAGTTAGGATATGTTTCATTGTTAAAATGTTATAATCATTATGAGAAAAACAAAATGATTCTATGTTTGGATGATAAATTCCCCAATTAAGTGTATGTAAATCTGATCTTACGGAACAATCCTAGCATTATAATTAGACGGATATTATATTGATGGAGCAATACAGAGATATTTGGAAAATACACCGTGTGCCGAGAAGGTTAGGAAGTTGGAATTTTCCCAGAATATGTTTAGAGCCTACTTTCTCAACTGTGTAAAATTTAAAAAAGTTCGGTGCATGAATGGGCACGTAATATAAAATTAAACTTGTAAACCTCCTCGTGGGACACATTGTATAATGTCATAGCACAGATGAGAGAATACAGTTTCTTTCTTCTGTGATCATAGTGTCTCCATCAGTGTGACCAATCCGTTATGCATTATTATTTCATCTTTCCATTACTATTCATTCAAGTGACAAAATGACATTCAGAACAAATTTTTGTTATGAAGAAACACCTTTATTTTTGATAGCATGCACAATTTACCCTTCAATTTCAACTTAGGATGTCTTGATATTATTGGTGTATATTTATGTTATCTCCCGCCATTTCAGCAATAAAATAGTTTCAATAAACTAATTGTGTTAACAATACTGTAATAGTGTGATATTGAGAGGGTAGTATTGTAGTTGTTTTTGTGTATCTTATATTGTTTTTCAGGTTTTTGAACTGAAATGAACTTTGATTTTACTGTTTGTTGAACCCTGCGTTTTTAGTGTGAGAATTGACTCTGTCTTGTTTGAATTTGCTAACTGTTGCTTAGTTGTCGAAATTAAAGCAATTTTCGTGCATTTTTCAAATGCAGTTTCAATTTCTTGTCGAAAAAGCTACTGTATTTGGGAATTGTACGACCATTGACCTTTTTGCAGCTTTGGCTTTTCCACTGGAAGTTATGCTCAAAGCTCGTGGAGGGGGAATAATTTTCAGTGAAAAGGCCTCAGTTGGAATTGAGACGCGAACGAAAAACATGTAACGGTGTGCAAGCCTCGGTCCTCTGAATGGGGCCCATTTCCCATTCAGAGGGACAAATTGTTAAGTTTTCAGTAATTTTTATCTAGTGGAATAGGAAACCAATTTTATATTGTTCTTCAACATTTTTTATAACTTCTGTAATCTGACCAGGCTACAATCTTAATCTTGTGTAATCTGAAACCTGGTTTGTACAAGCATAGACAAAAGCATAATGTTCAATAAAAGCATAGAAGCATAATGTTTGTGCTTTTCATTTGTTATTTATTTACAATGCAAATGACACTAATGTAATAACATTGAAAGATGAAATAATAAGGTAGTCCTTGTGCTATTTTTCTTCCAAATTATAAGTGACAAAGTCCAAGATAAGGTTAGAATTTCACAATTTCAGAATTTGGCGATCTTGAAGAATAAGTGATTGTGCAATATTTTCTTTTTGGTAGAAGTATCAATAATCAGTATTTTGTGATGAAATGTATGCTAAGAGAAATCTCTTATTTGATGTATCTGTAATAACCAAGACCTAAAACTCATATTAAGTTGTTCAATAATTTTCTACTAAAGAACAGATATTGTTGAGTGTGATATCACACCAGGTGAACGAAAAGTTCAGTCAAAACATACCCATGACCATATTCTTCTATTCACCGTGATTTGGTATAATTACTTGGGTCAATAATATTTCATTTCATGGAAATAGAGAGGCACTTTGGGAGCATTCATAATATATGTTAAAAACGTGCTAACAGCTTCAAACTATGAGAAGCATCAGATGAATTTCCACTTGGGGATGATCAACAAGTGATTATTTTGAAGAGAAACTTTCCTCTCTCAAATCTGAAATATAATAATTCAAACCATTTTGTTCCCTCACCCGACAAATTCTATCTGATTTCAGAGCTCACATCAAAACTTACATCCAGAGAATTGCAGTGATATTGCTGGTGGAAAATGGTGCAGTAGTTTGATAATATTTGAAGCTCTTAACACAACATTTTCATCAAAATTTACACCTGAAAATTCAGCAATAACTTCCTTCTCATTCATTATTTTTGTGAAGAATTTAGATAATGTATCCATCCCAGTGGCTTTTTTGTTTGATTGATTGATTGAAAAAATCTTTATTCATAAACATGTAAAAATACATATGAATAGTGGCACAGAATACTAAGGCTTTCTCACGCGTAAGTTTGTGAGACAAACCATAGAATTTATCTGATATACATCTTTCATTCAACATTCAATAAATCACGAATTTATAATTTGTTATCATTAGAAATATCCTGAAAGTAATATTACTAAACTACCTTGACCTATTCTTCTCTTTTGTTCTGAGGTGGTTTCTGTAAAATTAACATTTCAAGGATAACAAGAAACAACGTTCAATCTATATCCATTGTTTTATCCAATACTCAATGTTGAGTATTCATAGATATTACTTGAACCAGAGACAAATGAATATCCAACTATCAATGAGCTAATATTTAGTATTCTATTCTCTCTGCTTGAACACAGGAACGCCGTGTTATTGCAGCCAGAGATTTGTTGGATACATTCCTAAATTAATTCATCAGATAATCATGATGAGAGAGAATTTGTTGGTAGAATCGTGGAAACATTTTGATTGATTGCCATGAAGTGGAGTTACATAAATAATGAATTGAATAATCAATTTTCTCCAATTACTATCATGGTATTTCAAATTTATTTATTTATTTTTGCCAAAATACAAGATACATGAGACAAAATTTAAATTATAATAAATCTTTGACACAGCCAGCAAAGTCAGACTTGTGCGCTAGCTGTGAGTTCGTAGAACAGTAGAAAACAAAAGAATTGAAAAAACAAAAAGAAGACAAGATAAATGAAAAAAAGTAGCCTACTAATAGTAATTCTAATGAATACAATGATGAAGAAAAAATATGAAATAATTTCGTGTTGACATTATATCCACTAGGTGATAAACAAGAAAAAATCAAATACAATTAATCTTCTAATGAAATAAATAAGGAAAAATACAAGAAAAAAATATAGAATAAATTAATTATAAAGAATAACATAATACAATTATAAATAAATATACAATTAAATTGTATTCATAATTTTATTATTTCTTTAACCAATAGTGTTACTTTGAGGCCCAATCCGCCTACTGTGCTAAGTGCATGTAACTAAGAAATGTTTTCTTCTTTTGCAGAAGTGGTACCAGGTGATTCTCTGCTTTGCTAGAAACCAGTCACACTGGTTGCAAACCTGAAGCATTGTGCTGGTTATTGTACAGCATTCTGGAATAAGAAGACGGATTATCGAGTTTCTACCTTCTCTCAATTTGCTTCAAATTTATTGAACCAGTCATAATAGATCAAACTCTACCATTGTCATGACAAGCAACGTATAAAAAGTGAGAGTTGAAGATTTATATCATTGTTTACAAATATTTCTATTGGGCTCATATAGCGTTTGATCAATTTACTTTACTAAGGAAGATTGATTGACATGGAAAGTCATCCTTGTATGGAATATGAGGGAAAATATTATGAGTTTGTGAGATTTTTGCAAAGTATATTTTTCATTCCATCCATTAAATTTGATGACAACTGAACTGGGAGGTGTGAACTTTTTATCATCATTTACATACATTTATTGGAATTTGAAAGTGATACAGTGCAGCCTTCATTTCTGGAAATGAAAATATTTCTGTTATCCGGAAATAAGAATATATTAGAGAGAAATCTACTGATCTAAATACATCACACTATCCTCCTCAGTTCCTATCCTCCTATCAATGCTCCTAAGCTTAAGCTCTATTTATTCATTTTATTATTTATCCATGAATACAATATTAGACATATCAATATGATTTGCTCTGTTTATTCCAATGATCATATGAATAAGAGTTTATTCATTCGCGTTAGATTTACAAGTTACAAGAATGCTATTTGCAAAAACGGTTATGAAATCTGTATTTCTTATTCATTTTATTATTTATCCGTAAATACAATCTTAGAATTATATATATGATTTGCTCTGTTTATCAAAATGATCATATAAATAAGAGTTTATTCATTCCCGTCAGATTTACAAGTTACAAGAATGGTATTTGCAAAAACTGTTATAAAATCTGGTGCGAGTTGTGCAACCTTCGGTCCTGCAACTGTAGTTGAGCTGAACCCACTCCTTTTAAAATAGAGGACGGCGACGGTTCTTAATTACTGGAATACTCTAGCTGACTTTCTCTACTAGCATACTTTTTCAACAAACTCGCATTCCTTCATTGGAAAATTTGGAGGTTAGCAATGATCTTTCAACTTCTAACTAGTAGAAATATTCGAAGGACGCATATTAATAAATTCAAGAATCAACTGGTTATGTTATTAATTATAAATTATAGTGTGGGCATATCAAATAGAAGAATATTAAATCTCACAACACAGTTTTATTCAAGTTTGTAGACAAATTATCATTATGAGAATATTGGAAAATTTTTAAACCAAAAAAATAGAATAAGGTGACCAATGAATGAATAATTTAATGGAGTTGTATAAAATATGATATACATATTATGTTCTATAAACAAGCACAATCGTCTTTTCTCTCTTAAGGGCTACTTTTCAATATAAAAATATAAAAATCTGAGTACAGGCACAATCCTATGATTACTCGATCATCATAATGCTTTACTAAGAGTCAACTCACAAAACCCCAAATCCGTTTTGACAATATTAACAGATCAGAAGAAGATGAAAAACATTATAAAATACTCTTCAGTTGAAGAGAACGTTGAAACACAAGAGCTATGACTTATGACCTATGAAATTGTCTTATTTCTGTATCTTTATTTAGATTGTATACATTAAAAAGGCGTATGCAATTGAAGATGAATCTTATTTTGAACCAAATAAAACTACTTACAAAACATTAGAGACAACACTATTATTTCTCGTATCTCAGAAAATTTATGACAACATTGAGAAATGTTTTCTTTGAAAACATCATGTATCGAGTAATGAATAGTATGCCTTTGAACATCCTTTGCATATTTTGACCCCAGTGCTAAACAGTTTGTGATCAGTGTTCAGTGTTGAGAAAAAATGAGATTCATTTGAAACATTGTTGTACTTTCAAGCCTATTTATTGAGTGTTTTCTTCGCCTGAAATAGTGAATATATATTTCAAACTGATGAGGTTTTGATAAGGAGCGAGAAATGCGGATCGAGTCAAAATTTTTAATTGAATGAATCGAGGCTCGTTGAGAGTTAACTCTTTGACAGAGTCAAGCGTCCGACCAAAGTAAATTCAATTAATTCCACGAGCTGATTGGATTCCAACGCAACGGATTTGCTTTCAAACTTACTCCTCATCAAGGAGGGTATCAATATCATTCCAACTTGAAAAACCTTGATTTGGAATGTCACCGGAAGGTATCAAATTTCATTATTTACCTCTAGGGTTTCCTACAAACTAACTACCTGTTACCACAAGATACTGTGATGAAACTTTTGAATAAATCTCATGAAAGGAGAGAATCAACCAGAAAAATTGTAATTACCCTTATAGAATGAAAGATCTGCTAAAGGAATAGTTGGCATCCGAGCGATAAGACTTCCTTATCAACAGCTGAGTATAAGATAAGAGTACCGTTCTGTACTGCGCATTTTTTCAGAGAATTATTTAATAAAATTATAATTATTTGCAGATTAAGTACAAATCATTTATGAATTGCTCATTGAACTTTTGGAGGTTACACTGTTGTTTACAATTGATCAGATGTTTTTGTAGCAGCTCATACGCAGCTGACTGACTCAATATAATTATCATAAAATGTCATGCCAGGTTTTCATGCAAGCTGTAATATTATTTCTAAAATTAAGAACTATTAATAAAGAACCAAGAATTTCAAATAAAGAATAAAATGTATGTATTATTGTTGAAACTATTTATTATTCACGAAATTATATTATAATGTCAAGTATTATTGTAACTAACTAGGTCATAGCATGAATATTGTATTATTGATAGGAGCAGCAAAAATTAATTATAACAGTCTCAAACATAATAATTGTGCAGGAATATTAAATTATTAATTATTGATTCAACTGAAAAACATGGTGAATGAATCTCTTTGGCAAGTCTAAGCCAATCATATGTCATAGAAATAGCACCAAAAGGGTGATCGTTTGAAAACATCATATGTTAATCTGTTATCAGACAACAAACCTGCATTATCATATATGCTAGTGCATGTACACTGTATAGAGGAACTCTATCTAGAGAATTAAGCAGTTTAAAGAATTATGCGAATCAAGTTATTATTGTAATTAAAGGAATTATATTTTACTGCTTGCCACTGATGTCATGCCTACGTCATAATCATTCTACCAATGGCAAATTTTCATGCAAATTAATTACACAGAAATTCTCAGAAAAAAGGTTCTAGCCAGAAGGCTTAGAAGAAGACACGGCACTTCCCTTTTAAAATCCTCACCAGTAAGACCACAAAGGAACCACGACCGCCAAGGAATGAAATTTGGGGTCCCAATCTACGCTTAGAAAGAAATTACAGTGCAGAAAATATAAAATTTTCTTCGTTAAATTAATGGCCACTCCGACAAGCGCTTATAACCATTAAGATCCTAGATTTTATTAAATATAGAATTTATAAGAACTTGTAGTAGATTAACTATCCTCCGCTGCCAGAACCACGACCCCGAGCAAAATTTTAAAAAATATTTCATAATTTATTCTCACCATTTTTCAAAAACTGTTAAATTTATCAATCATAAAATTCTGTTGAATCATGCATGGTGTCATGCAAGTACAAGAAAATTTCTAATCATTTTTGTTAATGTTAAACTATTTTCAATCTGTAATTCAAGCTCTATATCTGCACTGTCAAACCATATATTTTATTATATTATATTCCAATTTTGTCAATTCGCCTTCTGAGTTCGATTATTTCTTAAGCCCGTCAATTATTGTGTCTGATACGTTCTACATTATCAAGAACCGATCGAATACGATCATTGAAATAATTGAATTAAGCTGGATATTGGAACAGATCTAAGTGGATGTAGTGTGTGGGGTCAGATCGAGATTACCTATTCTCTGTCCTTACCAGCTCATATATCAGCTTTCAACTGTACAGCAGATGCAACTGGAGATCATATAATTTCCTACAATAGAGCAGAAAACCCGACAAGACTATGTTCTCGAAATATATTCCGAACGATATCTGGTCCCAGTACCCTATCTTAATCCTTCGGAACTTATTAGAGACACAGTCCCGTAAATTATCTACTTCGGGATCTTTGCTCGACCTGTATGATTTTGTATGTTGTTTCATCACAGGTAATAGTTCTAAGATATCCATATTCAGTGTTTAGCAACCGCTACACTGCTGTTAAAAATTTTTATCATTATACAATCTGTCATAAGAAGAATCAAGGGTGAGTGAGTGTTTATGCCTCCGCGATTCAGACAATTGTATCGAATCTTTTAGTGAATCAATCAGTCTGGTACTCACTTAGCGTCCACACACGCATTTTCGAAATTTATAACCTCAATACTGGTGACTCAGTACAAGATTCATTATACGTGTATCGACCTATCCTTGGAGGTGAGAGTGACTCCCCCAGGAAAAGCTTTACAATACCTGTAACAATAATTGTCAATACCTAATGCAATCAAAAGTCTTTTCTTGGTTTTACCCTAGACTAACTAGTATAGCTAATATTACACCTCAATATCTAGTGCTAATTCAAACAACCGTAGTAATATTTAAGTAGTATATAGTTATAACAGATCAGCATCATCATAAAACGTGTGCTAGATATAATACAGTATAGCTAATAATTATAAAATCTTACTAACAACAGCTTGTTTCAATTTCAATTTTATTGATGTCATGCATTGTACAATAATACAATATTGACACAAGTCAAATACATAGTCACATTGGTAAATTACATTGTAAAAAATATTAAGATATTTAAATAACAAAAAATAGTTCAATTCGCTGCCAAGATGACAAGGATCACATCATTTTAAAAATTTCTCAATTCAAAAAGTTCCATTATACTGTAATAGTATAATTTCGCATCTAGGGCCGAAAATGAGACTTTTCCGGCTCGAAATCGGTTTTTGATTCCGAGGCCGTAGGCCGAGGACTAGAAAAGATTGAGAGCCGGAAAAAAATTTTTGCCCATGGTGAGAACGTTATTTTTCGCCACACAGAAAAATAAACAATATAAATATGAGAATAATAATTGTTTATTAGGCACTTCTGAAAGCAAAACAGGAAGGTCATAGCTCTAGCAAATCTGAGGTAATCTGAATATCAGGAAATTTTCCAAGTATTTTTATTTTTTATTCTGATTTGTCTAAATTTCCTAAAAGATTATGTTCAATTATGTAAGAGGTTGAGTTTATACTTTTTATTCTTCCAAATGACAATAAGATGATAGTACTATAAATGTTTTGATTCTTGAATAATAAACACAAATAATGAAAAGTTTTTTGATCAGCTGTTTTAGCACACTTGAAATTTGGCCAATCTGAATGTCAACGTCAACAATGCTTGTTTAGGTTAAGTTTAGGTTAGAAGTTCTATCCTATTCTGAAAATCGAATTTGAATAGTTTATAATATATATCTTATCTGTATTTTATTCATCCAAATAAAATGATAGTATCTTATTGCAGAATACCTATTCAATTCTAGAAGCATAAACTGATTCCATTTCATAAACTATTTTGTAAACACGTTCACATCAAATCAGAATCAGCTGACTTCAAAGGTTATTTTACAGCCCTAGGACCGTAAAACTTTTACCGGCCTGGTCAGAAAACAATCATTTTCGGCCTCCATATGACGCACGAAAACCAGCTCATTACATCCAAGTGGGGCGAAAAAATTTTTCCGGCCTGGTCGGAAAACAATCACGTTCGGCCTCCATATGATGCACGAAAACCAGCTCATTACATCCAAGTGGGGCGAAAAAGGATTTTTCGATCAGCCAATCCTTCAACTTAATCTTCAACAAAACTTTAGAATCAATCTCAGATATAACAGGTGGGAGAAAGTTCAATATTTTCCTGCTCATGTGATCAGGACTACCTTGGAAAAAGACGTTCTATGAGCATCTAGTCTTAGAGCATTCCTAGACCTCGTGTTGTATCCCTGTATATCTGATCCTCTAGCTGTGTTGATCGGAACTATCTAAATTCAACTAGTTATATTATAACAAAGCAGCATGATAATATGTGTGCTAAATACAATACTATCAACTTATTATCGCAAGTACTGTAAGTACAGAGGGCTGATGAAGCTCTTGCTTAGGACTGAAATACATTCCTCATTACTCATCAATAAGTAAGTGTTTTTTTCTAAATATTCTAGTGGAAACACAATGCCTAGACTAAGTTCTAATAAGTTAATCTAAGTTAATCTTACATATCACCAACTATATTCAACTTTGTTAGTACCGTAGTTATATCATAAAAGGTGTATTAGATCTAATACTATCAACATCAATCCCCAATGTACTAAAGCTTATCTAACATCTTACTATATAATATAGTTGATGTGAACTAGCTATACTTAAAATACTTACAATGCCTTGTCAATACCTAATGTAATCACCATAAACTAACTAGTATGGCTAATCTTATATCTCAATATTTCATGTTAATTCATGTTAACTACTACCGTAGTTATATTTAATTAGTATATAGTTGTAAAAGATCAGCATTACCAACAAAAGTGTAGCCTACTAGAAAGATACAATAGAGAATAGAGTTAATCTGAACTAGTTATACAAAGCTGCATGATCATATGTGTGCTAAATACAACACTATTAACTTATTATTTTTTCTTAAAGTAATCGCCCACTAATATTTCTGAAGTGAAAAGAGGGCAGACGTTCTAAGTTGAAACAAAAGTTGCATAAATAATAAAAGTTTCCAGCCGCTAAGTTTTCCCTGCGAAGACAATCGAGAAGGTAGGTAGTTCTGTGAGAGAGCTTTCGTGCAGTTAACAGGTTGCGTGACACTGTCTACCTGCTCAGTATATATGTACATATAATTATATGCTATGTACATGTACCTTCTTAGTGACACTTTTCAGTTATAAGCTTCCGGTTGTAACCGTGAAGCGTTGCAATATACTTGGAGCAGTAAATACGAAACTATTTGATGGACGCCTGCCTTGACTTGAGCACGATACTCGGCATGGATTTTCTCAACTTGAGCTCTCTTATCCAAGGATACGTTCAATTCAAATGCTGATTTTTATCACGATTCTGCATCGTTTACATAATCGTATCACTGTATTACTTGGATTCATTGTTTGAATTGCATCCAGACCGTTTTTCTCATACACTGTGAATCGCATTTTATATTCAGTTCAAAGTGTGGATAGTCTAGACTGGGATGAAGTGCTGATGGAAAGTTGTCGTTTATTAAAAGAGATTGGAAGTCCATCTTCAATAAAACCATAAATTCACAACGTGGAATAAATTCGTATTCGAGCCTTTGATTATGTTATTGATTATTTTATTTATTCATCTGAGACAAAAAACATAATCATGATATTATTGGAAATGAAAAAACGTATTATTGTGAAGAGTTTACTCTGGATAATAATGAATAATAAAATTAAATTTGAAAAACCTTTGTTCCAGGAGCTATGATTGAAGAATAGTACTGTATTTTCAGATTAGAATTGAATACTCAAGTACTGTACTACATTTTTAGTATCAATTCAACATTACTTAAGGAATCATTAATCTCTATTTTAAAAATTCAAGGATCTACTCCTCCAAACAAATCTCTCCACTTTTTCTGTTGCTGTGTTTATCATCAAAGTGTATCTGTTTGTTTGAGCCTATCAAAAATAAAACTACTACAGTCATTGTAGTTCTAAATTTATTTCTCTTTTATATTATATCTACATTGTTAATTGCTGATTTTATTGAAATCTTAAATTTGACATCTTGTCTCTCATAATAATTTATCTGGAAATTAATATTTATCATCGATTTTATAACATTACTTGAAACCCATTTGAAAATCCACTTATATTTGTAAGATTGTTCAATCATTTGTAATATATATTTCACAAGCGTCTATATTTTGTTGTCTTGTGTTGGCAGTGTATATTCTAAATAGAATTTCCAGTTTATCATCATGGGCAATATGGACCAAGGTTCATGGTATGATGAGTAGAATTCAATATTGATTCCGGTAAACAGTCAAGTATACAGAGTTATTATACGTACAGTGTTGTAAATAATTCAGCGTCCTGACTTCACTAAGTAACTACAACTCCACATTAAACACGTGCTTTGATGAGGTTGATCTCGAAAAGTCGGTCGCCTCACTCACTCACTCTTTCTCACTATTTTCTAGCCGGATCCCTCATTCTCTCACTCTTGCTTTTCGCGGAATCGTAGAGGCGTTTCAAAATCGAGCAGCCTTTCATAACGAAGAGAGCCGCTTTGATGGTGAAAAGCAGAACGTGATGGAAAGGGAGTGGGGAGTGGGGAGAAGGCTTTTCTTGGAGGCGGAACGTTTGTCAGATGGAGTCGAGGGGTAGTGGCAAGGAAGAAGGTGAAATGAAGGAGTTGGGAAATTTAGGGAGGTTCTAGGATGTTAGCGTTTCTGTTTCGTTGAGGAGGATTCCAGGGATGGGAGAGGAAGTGAGTATGGCCTAGAAAGTTTCGCCTTCTGAAAAGTTGTGGCACTTAACTCTCAACTTTCTAAGGGTTTGAAGGGGTAAAGACATCTATACAACTACTACACACACACACATTTACAACACATATACCATCTATATACAAAACTCCGGAACCCTCTCCTTCTCTCGAACAACTTGTATAGGTTCTTTCTCCCTCTTGAATCTCTCATCGTGAATTTCCTGAAGCTTTTCTTTGCTGTAACGCTCGGATTCCCGTTAGCGTACTGTTTACAAACACCCGGAATACAGCGTCACCTAATGTCAAATGTGGCAGACGGCTACGTTTTCATATCCAGATTCTGCTTGGAACGAGTGGTGTCAAGCTCTGAAAGCAAAACAGATTTGACTTTGCCACGAATGAAAATACAATTCATGACATGATGGTGGTGTAACTAATACTCGAATGAATGTAACAGTATTGTGGGACGTTATTATTCATATGATCTCAGGTTTACCTGACTACTCTGGAAATTCATACCGGTACAATATGCAATGTCAAGTTTTTTTTCCATTTATACATTGCAATCTAGTCTAAAAAGACTAATTGGCAATTTTTTCTAATATGATAAAGAGTTTAATTGATAACTAACTTGAGATTTAGAGGTATTAAAAATAAAAAAAAATAAATTATCATGTATTATAGATACACATTTAAATTTACATACTGTATGCAAGGACAAGTTGAACATGGATACGTAATGAGTATTTGTTTGATACAACAATAAAAATAGAACAGTAGGCTTCTATGGAGCTGATGTGATGAGCGTCAAAGTCATGGATGTGATCAACTTAGAAACTGAATATGATAGATTTGAGGTAAATGGATGGCTGGGGTGGTAATGATAGATCAATAATGGAGTTGTAACCATAAACAGATAATAAATAAATAATAATATCGTGTGACCTGGCTGACTCAGGTCTGGTGTCAGAGTTTTCAGGTCGCAACTGATCAATTTCAGGGCCTCTGACTTAGCCTAACGACTGATTTCTAGGCACCCGGGACCGACGGCTTGGCTTAACGTGTCCATCCGAAACACGGGAGTGGCCCGAGAAAAATATCTTGCCCGGGATGGGATTCGAACCCGGGCCTTTGGATTACAAAGCCAGCATCTAATCCACTCGACTACGGCCACTCCATGAACAGATAGGAACATTATTATAGTGGGTTGCGAAATAGTAAATTTTATGATCTCGAGACAGATAGAATTTGACGCCGCCCTATTGTAGGAAAAAATTGAGATCACAGGAAAGACCTTGTATATTAAACTGTATGAATCATACTGCTCTCTTAGCATTATACGGACTTTTCACGCCTGAAAAGTGATCAGAATTGTTTAATCACATGAATGATTGACTACATGTCGTTGTTTAAAACATCAAAATAGTGTTACAGTTGTGTTGTAAGTGATGTTGTGGTACTTTATCATAATAAAAACAAAAATTTAAATTGTCAACCACTTTTTATGCAATAAAATGTGGTTGACAATTTAAATTTACGTTTTCATCAAAATAGTGTGTTAATAAATTTCAGTTTTGAATGGATCAAGAACTCATCATCTTCCAAGTTCTACAGTCGAAATTGTATAATTCATACCGATATTTCAATAAAAAAACAAAATATTCATTCATAGGATGGGTTGAGAATGTATACAACAATATTGGAAACTTCATATTTATGTAGTAACATGTAATGATCTCATACATTATTCTACATTATTTGAATGCTTTTCATGTTTTTTGAAAGCCTTGTGGGAGTTGAGTAAAAATGTTGAGTCATGATGAGTAGTGGATGATTAAAAAACCTAGTTTGATAACGTAGCCGATATCATTCTGATAAACGAGTCCCAGTGATAACTTCATCGATATTAAGAAACGGTATTCTTGATCAAAGAAACGACTTTCACTGCTCATCATTAGAGAGTCATTAACAGATCCATTACCTCCACTTTTGTCGGTTGGAATTAAATGAAGCTCATCTCATTTCATTAGTCAGAGTTCAGCATCTTGATTGATACCTCGAGGGCTTCTATGATCTTGTTTCCAGCTTAGCCAGAGAGGTACACAAATCGAATCGATGTAATCATTATAATCATCCAAATTTAGTGATTGAGATCAACATCAAGTAATGTTTCAATTTACATTTTTATTTAATAGGATAAAATATAATAATATTTGATTTGATGATGAGAATAATATTTTATTTTGTTCCAGTCACGATATTCGGTAATCTTGGATTTCTCCGATTATTCATCTCGACTGAAACACTGCAAAAAATAATTAATGATATATTTAATTTAAATTGCATGTGTTATTGTTCAGATTTCAATCGTAGACAATGTTATATCATTTATTATGTTTGTCATACATACTTTACATTTAAGATGAGACAATAAATTATCGGTTTCGAGACAAAAAATTAGAATGATTTGGGTTTTTTCAATAGCATTTTCTTCCAGTATGAAGAGACAGTAAATGTTAGAATTTATCACTCATTACAGACATCTACTTCATAAAGAGGAGGAGACTAGTTTTTCAGGCACAGACATTAACATTCATGTAGATAGCTTGAATGCTTTAATTTGAAATTAGAATATTATTGATGGCTGCACGAAAAAACTCCGATCAGGTCTTCATGTATGATGAATATCGATTTTAAAAGACTAAATTCTGAATCTAGTTCACCTTCCAAAGATCGTAGTATTCTTGTGAATCTAGTTTTACACTTTTTCATACACTCAATGGGGAAAAAATTCTCAACTACGAAACCATTCAATGTTCTCTCTTCTCAAATTATTAGTCTCCATAAAATAACATAGATGGATGCCTTACATGAGTATATTCAGTTATAGACTCTGGCTTCCTATTCCAATACCTATTGAACTTACTTATATCATAGTCATGATATAACTTACTCATTTTTCATACTAACACAAATCTAATTCCAACCACCTCGTCCTTTATGTATGGTTTACGAGCTCCACTGGATAAAATAATCAAGTTCTTACAGTTCTATGGGATTACGAACCACAAATTATAAATGACTGATTGGATTTCTACTAGATAGCAGATTGTAAGATTGATTAATGATATTTAGAAGATACCGTATTATTTATTACATTTATTACTCGTATATTATTTATTAATATTGTAACAAGTGACGAATGGAAAAGTTTGTTCAGCAGACTCTCAAAGAAAGATTTTCCATTCATCAATTCATCCATTTTTCTTTTTTCCAAATCATTCATCTTATAAGATATAAATGCCCGAGAGTATTCAACTCAATTGTGTATAATTGAACCAATGAATGATAAGTTATTCAACAGATAACGGTGAGTATTAAATTGTTACAGACATTTTCAAAACGTCAGTATTATCTATTTGTGGACTGATTAGGAAAGTTCATATCCGAGTGATGGCACCAAGCAATCATTTACGATGAAGAGTGATAAATTTCGGCATTTGGGCGTTTCGGCGGAAGAAGGACTCTCTAATTGCACGGAACAAAATCAATTAATTATTAATTGAAAATGGGGTGTCACTAGTCACTTGTTGTGTTGGGAGCTCAGAGCTATGGAAAGTCGCAACAGAAGGCAACGGGGGAGATAATGAGAATGAGTGGGAGAGAGAGAAAGTGATGGAGAGGAGGAGAGAAAGGAGAAGAGAAAGCAGTTGATAAGCAATCAATATCTGGCCGTGCTATCGCGTGTTTACGTTCAGAGGGTTGAAAGGGAAGAGGATGAGAAGGGGGAGGGATTGATAGCGGTTTGATGGCAATGACACACAACTCACTCAGTGTGAAGAGAGGAAAAGAAGAGAGAAAAGAGTGAGCGAATAAATATTGTGGAGAACCAGAGTGACTGGTGAAAATGGAGAGAGAGACCTTGTGGAAAAAGTTGATTGATTGGAGCTTTTCTTTTGTGGTCGGTTCTGAATGGCAGATATGTTGATAAAAATTAACTGAATAGCTTCAATGATACAAAAGGTTAGTTGACCTGCTATGAGGGAAAGTGGAGATTAAATGGCAATATTGACGGGAGGTTTGTGAATGAATACGAGGTGATTGAATAATAAAATAAACAATTACTTATAAATGCGAAAGAAAATCACTGCAAATTATGTTTTGAAAGTGTGCATAGTACATATAGGCTAGTACAGTCGAACCTCTCTAAAACGAACCTCCACTTAACGAAATCCTCTACACAACGAATTTTTACCTGGTGCCATGACATTTTAGAGTTTTTGCTGCTTATTTAGTTACCTTATTTAATGAATTTCGGACCTCTCAACAACAAAGTTTTCTCTTGACTTCCAACATACAAAGTGTAGTGTGCATAGGAAGCAGACGGTCATTTTCAAGGAATTCTTTAGTTTCAGCAGCAAGGTCAATAAACTAAAAATAATGGCAATTCAGGTAGGAAGAACATAGGGTGGTAGACAGTCAATAGAGGGTGAAACACATGTCGGAAATTAAATTCCAAGAGCTTATTCCAAGAGTCATTATTGTAGACCAGGCAGGTGAACGACTGGACTTTCCCATTCTTGCTTTTGTCACACATTCACAATTCTTTGAACTGACTATGATGATGATGATGATGACTGTGACGAACCTGAGGAGAAGAATCCGTCAGATCAAGAAGTTCTAGAGGCTTTCAAAATATTATCAGGCAAGGATTAAAACTGGAAAATAGTGTACCAGACATGTACGACTGTTTGAATCTGTTTTATTCAAATGCAAAATTCAACCGATATTACTCACTTTTTCAAATATAAAACAAAAAAATAGGAAATCTGAGTTATTATAGTATTTATAGTGAAGTTATTGACAAAATAACCGTATTCTGCGTTCCATCTAATAGTAGTGTAAAAAGTTGAAAAATATTGCTACAGAGTATGTACTTTGATTAGGCTAAGCTCTACTAATAGTTGAGTAGACTAATAGCTTAATAGTAGAGTTTACTTATTACATTCTACAAATATTAAAAAAACATGTTTCTTCAACAGCATGAATTTTCAAATTTCCATAATTATATTGGCTTAATAGGTATCCTACCTACGTTCGCGATGTTCGTTTCATGTACCATATTCATTTATTTACCGCCGTGATACGATATTATAAGATCCATAGGATCGTGGCAGTTTTCTTGACAGCATCTCTCAATAACGAATACCTCTCGGCAGCGAATTTTTTCCCGGATAATCGACTTCGTTATACAGAGGTTCGACTGTATATGGTAAATTATATATGGTAAGCTATATACTTTTTTATAGTATAGAATGTGAAATTTCAAGATTATCAGAATATCAATCAAAATCAAATCAAATCAACATTTTTTATTCGCAATTCAAACAATTGAGGGTGTTGCCAAACCCGAAGGTTTTTCGGCGGGTGCCCAGTTACAAAGAAAAATTAGTTACAAAAGATGAATATACTTAGACAAAATAAATATGACACTTTAAAGATTTTAAGTATAAGATGAAAGAAAACAAATACATAGTGTGAAAGGGAAATAATAATTCTTAATTCGATAATTATTACGAATTATTGATGAATTTGGAAAGATAAAGAATATCTGAACAACTATTTGTCAAAATTTTGTTATAGTTTTGGCACTGTTCAACCTTGTAAATATTAAGAAAACACTTACGTTTTGACAAATTGAGGAATGCATTATTTAATGAAAGTAACAGTGTCAAAACTACAACAAAGTTATCATATAGTGTTTCGTCATGGAAAACAATTGCATAGAAATATTGCCAAGTTATGTTTTGATCCTATTAAGTTTTTCACAAGGTTAGTGAAGAACACAATCATCATCAATATGGAAAATGCATCAACTTCTTTTATTGCTGGCAAATTCATAGATGAAAGTGCTTCATTGATTGATACGTTACTCAGTCTCAAGTATAGCCTGAGGTGGTTAATCGAGGTAACTGATTAATATTACCATGGTTTAATTGGCTCCAATACCCAGAATTGAAACTGAAGGGTCCTATGGCAGTCAATGAGAGTGAGTGAGACCATAGGCTGAGGAGAGAGACAATTGGCTTTATCGGAAATTACTTTCGAATTAGCAAATTGTTAGCGGCTTGAGAGGTCTCTCACCTCTCTCTTGCTCCATATCTCTCTTAAACTCACGCTCTCTCTCTCTCTCTTCCATTCACAGTCTTTGTCTCGCTCAGTCTCTGCTGAAGAGCTGAGGTCCCCTGAGGTTGTGAGGTTGGTTGTAGCCAAAGCTTAAGGGTCGATTTGGGAGCCAACTTCACTACCAACTAGGAATCATACAATTCAGAGCTAAGTCTCGAACGGACATTCCGAGTCAGTGCAGTGTGCACCCCTCGACTAGATTGAAATCTAATGGACGCGTTTCCACTCCTGAGGACAGTGCTCATCTTCTGATTAAGTCCTATCATATTCGGATTATACAGATTCCAGATTACAATCTCCTGATCTCGATTATGCAATTTTCAAAATTATAAGATTGTCGTCTATGAATCTTTCCTGGTTGTCTAAATCTATTATAGATGGGATGGATTTGATGTATGTCTGATTCTCTTATTGATAGATTTTTCATTTAGGGTTTTTTATCATTTTCAAATATAAGATGATTGAGAACTCAAATGAAATTTTAAAGAAATGCAGATGATCCAAATCAACGTTATAGGACTTTCAATATCCTCCGACTCATTTTTTGAAAACCATGAAAAAATTATATTACTTCTTCACGCGTCTGTCCATGGACTACAATAAATTATCGTACTGATATCATTTTTATGAATAATCATTATTGGATACCTAAATTAGAATCTTCCCTTCGTTAAGTATGTATAGAACATATACTTGATTGAATATTCTTAATTGTAATTCACCTGTTAATATACACCAATTTTCAATTAACTAAATGTCTTTTAAACTCAACTCAGTTCTTACTGAGATGAGCATGGAAGTAGATAATCAATGATAAACCTTGAATGATTTTTTTTCAATCGAAATTCTGTAATTCTCATATTATGTTTATATCCAGTAACGAAACAGTCAGTATTTCATCGTACCAAACAAATCCACACTCGCCATCAATATGTTTTCTTTTTAGATGAAAAAAATGATTATGTGTATACTGGTCATTGAAACAGTGAGCAAACATCGGCTAATTTTTTGATGTTGTGCGAAGGGATGCATGCACTCAACACTCAACAGGTCTCATCACCAATGCACCACCGGTTCATTTTTGATTAGCGGGGTGAAGCCGGCAGGATCCGACATTTTACGACCAAGTAAACGTCATAATTCACTTGTTTATCTGTCACGGTCTTGCAAACATGGCACTGTCACAAACACCAAACCGAAAAGAGGGGAAATAGCGAGGATATCGATTCTAGGGGAAAGAATCCCTCGTGATGAGGGAAAAAATGTTTTATAGGGTCGCATGATTAATTTGTAGTACTGACCCTCGACAGTAAGAATATAAAAGCTAATGCAAAGTTCGCGTGACTGGCTGAAATATAACGCCAACAGGGAAATTCCATAACTTCTTAATAAAAAATGTGCAGGACTGTGTGATTGATAGACCCGGCCAAACTGATTGGCGAGAATTTTCCTTATCATCACTTACCCCCAATTCATCTCTGCAATCATCCCTAAACGAAACTACCACACGTGCAAACCAGATTTTGTACTTTTCTAAATATTTATTCCCGGAAATTCTCCGCTGTCACAGGAGAATGAAAAATGGAAGTTGGATTCGCGTGTTGGGAAATGAAAAATAAAGCTTGTCTAGAATGGAATTCTAGTTTCAACTTGCCATAACTTAATCAAATTTGACTAGTGTTTTGTGGAGAATTTGGAACTGTGATACGCTTTGTTACAAATCCAGATGTTGATATTGGATCGATTGTACATTTTTACGGGAAAACAAACATTTATATTTCATTCTAATATGTTCAATTTCATTCAATTTACTAGAATATATTGAAATTAATTATAATCTGGTTAGAGAAATAGTTTTAAAATCTTCACAGATTTTATTTGTTCAAACTTCATCCATCTCTATTATAAATTTGGTTGTGACCCAATGAGCTACGAAATCATCACTCTTACAAATTGAAATCAACACAACAAATCAATTTATCAGGTATTTCGTCATTCTGACAAGAACAGTTCTGGCTTATCTTAGTATCAAAATACCACTTAGAATCAAGAGAACACAATCCAAAGTTCATATTCCAAAAAAGCAATGTTACAAAAGTACACCTATATGACTGTCATCAACATCAACTTTCGACTCAAACTGATAATGGTACAACCTACTCTTATTCCGTCATAGTTTAAGCATTGAAAGCTTCCACATCATATTGACGAAGTCATACGAAACTTCGATAGTCATACGGAACTTGATTCATACAATAAGTACATTATCAAAGTGATAGGGAGAGAAAAAAAGATAAATATCTAGAGAGATACTACAGTGGAATTGTATTATAAATATTTTGATTCTATTCATCTACCTATCGTTATTCATAATGTGACTAAAATTCCACTCACCAATAATTAAAAAAAGGGTATGGTTAACTATCCCATGAGTATCACAAAGTAGGAAGTATGACGTAGAAGTGGAATTAAAAGTATGTCATAACATTAGTAACGTGATTCAGTTCCCCTTGCTTTTTCCTGATTGTTATCATAATTTGAATTTATAGATTACATTCATCAATCTATACAGCTTACTTTGTTTTCTCTTCCTCATCCAGAAAGGATATTATTTATCCCAGAGGTTTTTACAACAAGGAGTTTCAACCAAATGAGGGTGAATGAATACCATCCCACCCCACATCCACCCCATCGCGCCAGGACAAGAGCAATTTCATTTTTTCAGCTTCACAATAGGCATTTTATTTCCTCACCAACCCTCCACAACGCTGCTTGTAGAGTCAATCCCACAGGGACTACCCTCTCTGCAGATAAATGGCAAATCCTCAAACGCATATTTTTCCACGAGTTAAAAATTCGTTGAATTAAATTTTTTGGTCTGGTCAGCTCTTAATTATCAATGATGTTCTAAACTGGAGTTATTATTCATCAGGATCAAGTAATTCTTGTAATTCACCAGAGAATGTAGTTTTACAATGAAATTTTATTCATCATTCTATTCTTCTCTACTGTGATTTGAACCGTGACTATCTTCTTACTAAATATGTAATTCTAACACAAAATATGAAAAAATTAGGTTACACCTTCATTATTATTATCGAAGATAAGCGTTTTATACAAGTCTTGAAATTTGAAGCTGAAATCACTACTTCTCTTTTTCAGAATATTGAATAATTTGGCTTGAATATGAGTCTGAAACTCATCTTTCACATTCGAAAGCATATTCTGAGAAAACTTAAAATAGCCTCTTCATTCTAATAAGGTATGGATACCCCTCTCTCTCCAAATGCTTCGTATTTCTTAGGATGTGTTTCCAACGATTGTTCATCATAATGTATTTAACAGAGTCAAATAGTCTTCAGAATATTGAATAATTTGGCTTGAATATGAGTCTGAAACTCCTCTTTCACATTTGAAAGCATATTCTGAGAAAACTTAAAATAGTTAGAAACTCTTCATTCTAATAAGGTATGGATACCCCTCTCTCTTCAAATGCTTCGTATTTCTTAGGATGTGTTGCCAACGATTCTTCATCATAATGTATTTAACAGAGTCAAAATACTAGGACAATCATAATTAACAAATATTGTTGATCATCAGCAATAAAACAAAATATTGAGGAAGCCATAAACATACGGGAGTAAAATTTTACTATAAATATTTTAATTATACTGTATTTATCTATCTATTGTTACTAATAATGTGGCTGGCCAAGATTTAACATTCTACTAGAAATTAATAAACGATAATAAACTATCTCATAAATTTTACAAAGTATAAACTCCTAAACTGAAGAACATGAACATGTGATGAACAATTTGATGACGATGTGATATTGCACCTACATTCGCATAGAACGGGGATGTAGACCTAAATTAATGGTACATCCATTCATGAAAAAGTATGAGCCTTTCGAGTGTAATCTGTTGAAGAGACAGGGCAGCCAAGCAGTGAACCAGACGCTGAAGGGAAGACGTCCCCCGGCCGCATTGAATCTGAGCAGGCGTCCAATCATTTGTAAATTCATGCCGTCACCACACCCCCCTCCCCGCAAACGATCTCAGCCAAGTAGTTGAACAGACCAGTTTACGGGGCTTGATCGGTTTATGCCGGGCTGGACGGACAAGCGAGGGTGAGTCTAGTAATACACGAACACACCCACAGAGTGCGTTAGTCGAGAGTTGAATTTCATTCTGGCAAAAAAGCGGGCACCGCTACTGCACTCTGCACTGCACTCCCCTTGTTAACACCCTCGACTGATTTATTTATCCAGCGTCGCTTTATTGGCTGTCAGGTCGGGGGCTGTCAGCTCTCAGCCCCGCGGCGTCTGCTTCCCTCCATCATGGATGCTGTTTGGCCTCTGCTCTGCTCTGCCATTGTCCTCTTTTCTACATTCATTAGAGTTTAGAGTTGAATGAGCCAAAAGATTATCGTATTATAGAATTGGTGTTGGTTTTACCTCTGAGGTAAATAAAAATGAGTGGCTTTGCTTTGTTTATAATCGTATTGACATTATCAGACTGCTGAAGTTGAGAATGCTTTTAGGGGAAGAAATATTGTGATATGAAGTATCACAATACTTCTTATTTATTTTCTTGTACCACTGTTGTTAATTGGTGAATAAATTTGATTTGATTTGAAGTTGTCTTGGTGTTATCTCTTTATGATATTTGATTGTCTACAATGAATTTATTCATTTATTTAATCATATACAAATACAATCCAGGTAAAAACAACAGGCATTTGCACAAAACTGCCTTAAAAACACAGTCTAGAGGTTATGCATTATAATTAATAAAATGCTATATATAATTTGCCTGAAGGAAGCATTCAACTGCACGTCACAGGAGCTCTTCCGAGCAGCAGTTAACAAAGTTAGAATTGCCTTGATGTTAGCAACCTCCATAATGGTGAAGGTACCTAAAAAGAGGGAATAATTCAAAATCAATAAAGTTAAATCCAGATAGCATTGTCTTTTCAATGCAATGAATTCCATTGATGTCTGAGAATTCATAGTATGAGAAGATGAGAATGATTCAGAATGTTTCGGATGGACAGCGTTATAACTAAAAGCATAGAATAAAACAATCTTACCTACCTATTAATGTCCTCTGCTAAAAGTTCTAGATGAATTTGAAATTCACTATAAAATGGAAAAAACTTATTGCTGTTGAATATTCAAGTCCATCATCGATCTGTGAAGGTTCCTTAAAATGTATTGTTTGTTTGTTGTAGATATTTTTCTCGGGTCACTCCCGTGTTTCGGGTTGGAACGTTCAGCTGTCGGTCCCGGGTGTCAAAAACAGTCGTTAGGTTATGTCAGAGGCCCTGAAATTGATCTTGTGCGACCTGAAAACTTTTACACCAAACCTGGCCAGCCAGGTCACTCGATATTATATGGGAATGATAGAAATAGCATTACTAATATTTACTAGTGATAATGGAAATAGGTAGACCAATATTCACGCTTGAGGATTGAAACATCATCTCTAGGACATTATACTATTCGTAACCTCACTTCCCCAGAAGAAATCAGAGCCACCTACCATCAATTATGACAAGGAAATTCGACAAGCTCTGTTCTACCACTGGCCCATCAATATTTATAAGCTCTCAATTACAGAAACAAACGCTAGGTGATCTTTTATTCAAACGGATGAGTCGAACCGCTCACACTCGGCTCGAAACTGTTTGATAGTGTATGCAGTAAAGGCAGCAAGAATCTAAGGTAAGGTAGGCAGTTGCTGTTTGTAATTGAGAAGCTAAGTCCGTGTTCAAGTACTTCCGCTTATTATGGCGGATAGCTCTCTCACAAGCGCTGTCTTTCTTCCTCACTCAAACTCTCTCACTCACAAACTTACTCTCTTTATCTCTCTGCAGTTCTGCCTATTCCACAACCTATCTTACTACTGAAGCTAAAGGTCGCTGGTAACTAAGTATCTTGTATTCTTTTCTTGCTGGGTAGAAAAGCAAGCCTTGAGCTTGACTATGTAGCTAAGGTGAAACCTTCTTTCGCATTTGTTTTGTAAGGAATTTGTTGAGTTTTCTTTGCAATGAATTTGTTCTAGAGAAAAAGTAAGCCTTGAGCTTGACTGTGTAGCTTAGTTAGAATCTTTTTTTCGCATTTGAATTGGATTCAACTGAGAGTTCTTCAATGAATTTGAACTGAAGATTCGTTTGAAGAGTTATCTTAAGTTTACTTCCAGTCTTAAGCTGCGTTTACACCAAAGTTAATAACAAAATGTTGATAATTTAATCCTTATAGATTCAATTGGATTCAACATAACTTATCATACACATGATAAACATGTGTGTTTGTAAAGTTCCATTCAATCTTATAGAATCTATAAGGATAAAGTTATTAACATTTTGTCAATAACTTTGGTGTAAACCCAGCTTTACTCGATTCATTTAATATGGGTGGCTGTTAAAACTGGTTGTTAAATCAATAAACTATTAGACTTGATAAGTGATCAATACAGAATACAAATCCCGAGTTCAATCATATTTTGCAGTAAGGAGTTGCATGGGACTCATCCCTATTCCATTCATGAGTCAGTTGTGACGGATTACCCCACAAGGCACAATTTCACATCTGATAATGCAGTTCTGATTTTCAATTGTAAAAATTCAACAGCAAATTCTTGGTTCCAAACCTTCCACTCGAAATAGATTAATATGTTACACTTACTAACTTGTATTCTTAACTTGTTCTCTCCTACTTACTATAATTATTCATACTCAACAAACTCTGGATTAAATGGAGAACACTTTATCTTGTGATTCTCATATCGCCGATATGGAAGGAATCAGCTGCAATCGTCTACTCATATACCAAAATCATAAATTGAATGTAAAATGTCGATTAGGTGGTTTGAGAAATTATTTTTTTTCATTTGTTCAATTATTTTGCTCCACTGCACAATTGACTTAGAAACAGAGATGGCTTGAGACTAAATATTTGTGGATTTTTATAAGTCTTACATGATCATAAAAGAGGATATTTCTTTGCAAATGAATTTTTTATAGAGTGAAAGTAAACCTGACTATGAAGCTGTGAAGTATGAAAATTTCTCATTCATAAGGTACAGTGTTTTACACATTTATTATTTATTGCTTAGTTCATTGACATTCACAAATCATAATTATCATGTATAATATAATTGGGAGAAGTTAACAGGCTTAGCCCAAAAACTGTCTTCTCCCAAATGTTTAAAAATAAAAGTTCCAAAAAAGAACATTAGATACTACTCATGTGAATCAATATGAGTCATGAATATCGGCTACTGTATCAGGAGCAAATGAGAAATACTCTTGTCAACTGATTCTATTTCATGCTAATAAACAAATATATTGGATATAGTACGTAATCGATGACAGTACTCCAACACATTATTTATTCATCCGTTTCAATCAGAACACTTGTCAGACGGCATTCAAATAAGCGAACCCTCACTACAGCAGTTCAGCATGTACAGTTTATAGTAAACAGAGGCTCCCCTTCCCTAATCGCCCTGCCGAATTCACCCACTGTCAAATGAAAACTTCCACTTATTGATCGGGAGTAGGCCAACTACAGACTGAGTTAAACGCGGTCAATGTTATTAGTACGTGGTTCAAATAGAATGGCGGTCACTGAGTCAGGGCCTTTTAACTTCAGACGTCGCTTTCAAAGCAAAGCACACGTCACACTATTTGTTGGCAGCGTACTTTGCTATGGGTGCAGGGAGTGTTATGCTCCAACTCAAAGCACTTTGATAACTTTTACTTTCGAATTGATCACACCCAAGTCTTGACTGTTGCCTGTGTATATTCCTCAACACAAGTATCTCACTACATTTCTTGTAGATCCAGCTGTTACGTAACTTGAAAAATTATGATGCTGTACACCATTTAGAGTGAATATTTATACTATAAAGAGAGTCTATATTCGGAATACATTCTACAGACAGTGAAAGAAGAATGCATAATTATATTTATTATATTTCCAATTATGAGCTATGCTCCTAATTTTGCAGACAAAGTTCATTCTTTAGCAAGCAATATTGTATTCTTTGACTACACTACGCATTCTTGTTGAATTCAATATTTTATTATTGTTATTCTGTAATGTACTTGTCATTCAATAAAGATTTATTCATTTTTGCCAGTTCATATAGCCAAGTGAATCTGCAAAGAGTGAATATAAAGTATAAATAATAATTGTAATTTGTATTTCTATTTGATTATATGATGTCATTCCGAGCATTTCATCAATAACTTCTGACTTTTTGTCAAGATTTTATCACAGTTTTGACGATCTATATAGTCAAATAAGGAGACAGGCCGTTTGAACTTATTTTGGTTGTTGAGTGAAGGGTGATGACGTATATGGTAGCATATTGTTACGTTATTACTGGCCGTACTACAGTTGATAGTACTACAGTAGCCCTACTATGATATGGTTGTAAAAGTAGTTCATCTTTTAGAGGAAGTGACGTTTGAATATTTCCTATCAACGGGAATTTAAGATTCGCTTGTGATGGATTCACAGTGGGTTTTATATTAATGAATAAGCATCTCAGTCTGTCAACCTATTTGCTATCTCTATCCTACAAAGTAGAAACCAATGATTGCAATCAGCTACAGTATCATTGTTGATAATCTGTATGCAATAAAGAATCCTCCTCCTGAAAATTTAGAGCATTGCGTATTTTATTATTCCAATTCCTATTTTTGAGTACTCCGTTATTATCTAAGAAGTGATGTGATCAATAAGATAAATTATGCAGTAGGATAAATCTTGCAATAAGATAAATGATTGAAGAAATAAGATGGGAATATGAAATAATTAACAATTATTATATTGAATAGTGCTTTTTATCAAGATAAATAGTGATCAGACAGTTACAAGTTGGTCAGGATTATGAAAATAAACTATCTGAGTGTAATAATTCATATAGGTGATATCTTAGAGAAACTATAGTTTTGAAATAGTTTTTCTACGGTGATGTCTGTTGATATATCCAGATAATATGTTCATATATTATAATCACAATATTTATTGCGAGAAGAACGTTGATTAATCTTGGTCAATAATTACTAATGTAGATTACTAATTATTTTTCGATTAATGTAGTCGCATAGTTGTTCTAGATTTCTGAATCTTATTATTCAGTAGTTGAATGATTCACTGAACTGTGAACTCGCGCTACTGTATACATTCTCTACAATGTCAACGTCGGTGTGGTTCAATCAGATGAAATCGATTACGGTTCTACTAAGTATCCTCGAAAACTTGAGGCTATGATACCGATCTCCGGTGCTCTATGGTCTGAGGTCTATAGACTAGAACAACTCAAAATGAATGTCGGTTAGTGCTGGCTACGAAGATTGCAACCATCTAGGGCTTGTTTTCTATTATACTAGCATTCTATTATTCTATTTCTTCAAAGGCAGCAACAGCAACCATCGCGGAGAATGAAAAGGGCCGTAGGGCGGTTTTTGTAAAAGGGCTGCGGAAGCATCAAAAAGGGCGTCTCTTTCGTTTTTTAGAGGGTTGACGCTCGGGGATGAAGGCGGCAGGCGGCAGTGAGTTCAGTGGATGTTTAATGAATAATTTGTGAGGCAGCAGACTTTCAGAGGTAGGGAAAAACAGTGGCTCAGTAAATGATTCTGGTGTAATTATTCGATGAGCCCTTAGTTATTGTAATTAGGGTGAGTTGCGATTCGGAACTTCCACTTTTTAAGGGCTCAAGCTAGAAGATCTACTCTATTGTAATGGATTGATTGAAATGACTATTTTGGTCTCATCTTCTCTTGAAAAGACTTGTCTCCGTATCTATGATATCAATTTATACTGAGAAATGACGAGTCTATTGTAACTTGGATTTATCATGAGGAAACAAAATATAGTGTAGCGTCATATCCTACTATAGCAATTTCTGTATTTATATATATCTGGTTATTTTTATATCTGGCTATTTTTATATCTGGCTTTTTTATATCTAGTTATTTATGTTTAACGGATCTCGGAAACGGCTCTAACGATTTTCACGAAATTTGGAACATAGTAGTTTTATGATATAAAGATTCGATTGCACTAGGTCTCATCCTTGGGAAAACTCGCTGAACGACATTAAAAGGATAATTCATCCTTGGCTGAAACAGCTGTGGATAGTAAAAAAGTGAGTATGTGGAAAATCATAGTATCGCATCCCCGAAACTCATAAGATAACGTAAAGCCAGTTGTGAAATATAAACACGATTATTTTAGAGAATTGTGTTCTGTTTATCAATAAATAAAAATAACGAGCGAAGCTCGGTGCCCCGATATTGAGTATAATCAGTCTAGCAACACACACATCGATTTCTGTTCGTGCGATATTTTCCCGTCCTTACAGAATTCTATTAGATTGAACAGATGATTTCAAACAGATGATGTTTGTCAAGTTCCGTTTAATCTGATAGAGTTTATAAGGACGGCTAAACATCGTACGAACAAAAATCTATGTGTGTTTGCGGGGCTTTAGCCATGTGAAGTTATTCTAATGAATGGGCTAAATTTCAGAAAAGTGAAAACAACCCTATTTTGGATTTTTAAAATTTTAATTACATTTGGGAGAAGAATCGCCTAGTACAAAGAGTAGCCTTAGTTTTCCTCTCCAGGACAGTGCTTTCTTGAAAAAATTGAAAAATAATGAAGTATTTTTAAGATTTTATTGTAATAGATTTTAGTATCTATCTGATTGTAACTAGTAGTTCTGTGAACAGTAGACCTCACGTAGTATCTAATCCACAAGTACCAGATTGAAACTATAGACCTTATGGAAATACAGCAATAGACTGGCTTCTCCACACATCTATGTAATCACTTGTCAGCTGATTTATGATGAATAATTCTATAGTCTGATTTTTACTCTAATATTGGCGTATGAAGGAGGCTCCTTTTTCCTTTTATATTATCATTGAAATGCAATATTTCCAAAAACCTTGTATATACGTCGACGCGCAATCAAAAAAGGAACATACCTGTCAAATTTCATGTATATCTATTACCGCGCTTCGCCATTATGCGCAACATATAAACATATAAACATTCAAACATTTAAACATTAAGAGAAATGCCAAACCGTCGACTTGAATCTTATACCTCATTTCACTCGGTCAATGACGATGAGGCAAACACAGTTTATAAAACTCAAGTCAAAACTGCTCAACACATAAACACAGTACCGGTCCACAATAATAATTATAGTATGCTAGTAACATTCAATAATTTACAAATTGGAATAACGATTGTCCAACTTTCTTTGTTCGCCTGTTTTACATAACAATGCCGAAGGGAATCATGTGCTAAAGGTCATCGAATGTTATGAATCTGATTTCTTCTGCTATTTCATTTCGAAGTCACGGTAAGTTGCAGAATTGATTTGTTCCAATACACATTTACCATGGAATAATCCATATTCAGTGTGGTGAATGGTCAACATAGTGTATAATGGCCATTTCAATGGTCTGGCAATTATTATCGAGAGACTCACTTTGAACGGTCAGTTTGCCCTTTGAGTATAGTCATTAATGCTTCCCATTTAACGAATGCTGTCAGTAAATCTCACTTTAGCTGAGACCGTTTTCCGGGTCCGATCCAATGCTAATTATAATTGCCGTTGAATCACTATTCAAAGCTATCATGCAATCTCTGCCACTGCCATCAGTATTAGAATAACTTCCGACTTCTCTGCTGCTACTCATTTTTTCAGCTCTATTGCAAATTTCCTCTCCAATACCAATATTCTTATCCTTAGCTGTTCCTTTTCATTTATCTTTTCTCTTCTCCTACTCTATCTCATTCATTCACATCATCTTCTTCCACTACCCTTGTTTCTATACTACTGTTTCGGTATTATATCTCAGACTATAAATAATGTTGTAATATTATGTACTATAGTATGAATTCAATGACAAGTTATTAAAAAATTGAAAAACAACTCTATAAATTTGATGTTAAAAACAGATTAGGCTCAATTCTTGTTTCAAGGAAATATCAACGCACATCTTATTATAAATGGAGATATCCCATATTTTGCAAAAGGATGATAAGCCAATCCCATAATAATCCTTATAGTAGTCGTTTTATTAAAAAATTTAGACAATTCTTGTCTGATTTTTGTTTCGAGATCAAGACACAATTCATATCAATGTTTGATGAATTTGCTGTTATTAGGCTGACTTTTTACTTTTCTTGTATCAATTTTCAACTTTTTAAATGTTTTCCAAGTATTTTATGGGAATGGCTTATCATCCTTTTGCAAAATGGGATATCTCAATTTATAATAAGACATGTGTTGATATTATCTTTAGATTCTCAACTTCTGATAATTTATCAAGGATATTTAAACAAAATATTGTGATTGGTAATGATCCTAATTGTCACTACTTCCATCATTGGAATGTATGTAATCGAATATTTTATAGCTGACTGACTGGTTATATGAAGGATGTATAGTGGTTGGATGCAATGGAACTTGATCATTTTAGACAATTTGGATTATTCCCATCAGATAGTCCCAATAGATAAAGGTCTTCCAGGATAAAATCGTTTTTCAAATTGAATGAATAGAAAGAATATTTTCTGAATACATCATGAATTGTGGCCCTTATTCAATGAATTCAAGTGAGAAATGTGAGAAAGTCATAAATTTGAATAAAAATTGGATTGAATATCAAATAAAATTGAGGCATTTGGAAATGAATGTCATTTTCACTAGAAATAATGAATAAAATCATGAAAGCTGAATAAGAGACGGCTTCAAGACTTAAGATTCTAGAATAGATTAATAATATACACCTTGCTCATAATATTAACTTCATTCTGAAACTCAATTTCCAAGATAAGTTAGTTACTGCGTACAGAAAGTGGCTTCCAAAAGATCATTCTACCATTTTCACGAAATACGAATTTCTTAGAATGCAGCTCGTTAGCGGGTAGAAACAGTGGCATTCAAAATGATCATTCAAGCATTTCATAATATTCCTTAGAATCCGCATAATACAGTATAAGCCACTTCTTAATTTCAGACTGTATAAGCACAGCATGTGCTTGGGAGCAAGCCAAAATCTTGCTTTCACATTGCTTTACATTTCGTTTTTCATTCGCTGGTTTATTGAGTGCAAAGCAGGGCTAGAGAAGGGCTAAAGCGCCCTTTTACTTCCATTCAGTGGCAGTCTAGAGCGCGATATATCCCTTCTTTTATCCCTTGGCATTATGAGAAAGAAAATGAGGGCTGTACGTCTCGACTGCAAACTCAATTACTTCCATTCATACAGGTTGACAAGCGCACAAAGGAGCCAACAATAATATTTGTAACGTAATTCCGGCCCTCATCTTGAGAGTTGAGGAACAAATATGGAATCTCTTGGGAAAAAATCGTTGACATTTTTTTTGTCACCATGGGGCACGCGATGTGGTGTTTTGGACCACTATATTCAGATTACAGATTATGTCTGGTGTTTTCAAGGATATTTCAAGGATTGAAAAGAGAGTATAGGCTGAAATTCATATTGGTACAAAGCAGGATACAAATTTAATAGATTATCAAAATTTATCATAAAAATTAATTGAGTAGTTTCAAACCTAAATGTAGGAACAATATTTATCATTGTCAATGCAATTATTTTGTTTGTGACAATAAAACATTCTTGATTCTATTAATTTATTTGTCGAATAACGCAGGTGATTTGAGATTCATTCATTATTATAGGTACTATATAGTGAAATTGATCTCTTTAGATAGAAATAACTTTATATCAAGATATGGAAGGAATAATGACATGTATAACCAATTCTTGACTTTCTCAGAAGACATTGCATGAAAATGATCATTCATTTCCATTCATGACTTTGATAATTTTCTTTTTCGGAAGAGCTTTATTGGATGAAAATTATCATCCATTCCCACTCCAGTATATAATGAAAATTTATTAATATAAATTAGCTTAATCTGTTACAGAGTGATGATACTTACACTTCAACTCTTGTTTCAGAAGGTGAAATTGGATAATTCAATAAAAAATATTCTCGATCATACATTTTTACAAATTCATTATTTATCTTTAATCTTAGGACTCTTGTATGTGAGTAGAAAAGTAAATTTAATAAGAATAATCTCTCTGAATAATATTATTTTGACCTTCTATTTTGTTTTTCCATGACTAAACTTCATCACGAAGATTGCAAGATATAAATCAGTACAAATTTACCTTTAAAAGTGAACACCAAATGATATGATGTTGACCTTCCATTCTTTTTCAAAACTTCATCATGAAAATTGTAAGAGATAATCCAGTACAATTTTACCTTTGAATCCTCCACATCTGCATATCCAATATCTGCATATAAACCTCACTGAGTAACAGTGATAATCAGACTTATCAACATCTCTCCAATTAGAGTTACATTCAAGTTGTCTTGGATTTATTGAAATAATCCAACAGATTCATGTCCAAGTTCAATAACTCAGGTCAATACCATTACGCCGACGCCAGAAGGAGCAACGGTATAATTTAATGGCAATGAAAATTGTTGAAATAAAAAAGTTCCAACTTTTTACATGGAATATTGAACTGCAGCCCGCTAACAAGTTGAAATCCGGATTTTGCAGGCGAGAGCAAGAAATGTAAAGACGAGAATTGCACACTAGATATACATGTGTAGTGGTATATATGTGTATAATTTCTGTATGATACCAGTCTGCATTTTCTGGTTTTGCTCCAACCTACAGAGCGGTGAGGCAGTCACTGTCAAGATTCTAAACCGCCTTGAGAAAGGCCAACGCCTCAGGCAAGGCCGTTTCGAGTTATATCATGGTATCCAATCATATTTGAAATTGTTCTTTCAAAAATGAATCAATTTCATTCAAGAGATTATAATAACCCACTGCATAAGCATGCAAGCAAATAGTAGATTTCAATATGTATTTGGAATTTGTTAGCAATTTCAATGAGGAGATACAGTGGAGAATAAGTTTTTATAAAACGAGAATGAAGCATTCTCCGTGACGAAAATGATGATGCTCAGGAATATAAAAAAGTGAAATTCAGGAATATACATGATACTCCTGATGATTTTATTAAATTTCATATTAGTCACGGTTAATATTCCTTAAGTATTTATGATTCTTATAATATAATATAGTACAATGATATTTATTATTGGAATCGCAAAATTCACACATTATTGGCTCTTGCATCCAATTTATTATTCTTTGTTCATCGGTTATAAATTTACTTTTCACATGAAATGGATAACTACAATAACTCTATCCAATAAGAATTTGAATTGTTCAGAACGAAGAGATCTTCGAGCATCTTTACGAGATAGACCGTAGCAAACCAGCTACCGCATCCAACAAAAAGCTGGTTTACTGTACCAGCTTCTGTATTCCAACAAATCTCGTGCACTTGGAAATATAATTGGATTAAATTGAACTTCACAAAACAATTTCTAACAGACAAGGCAATTTCTTTTAAGATTAATTTGGCTGGAACCGTCTGTAGCCTACAGTACTAATGTACAATAAGAATCTGATTTGAAGGTCGTACAATACTCCCCAAACGATAAAAATTTGTTGAATAAGGATTAATATTGTGGAATTTTTCCATAATTGAGAAAAACAAAGTTTCATTTTAGTTGGTTTCAACACGAAACTGCAGTCCTGTGTATGATTAATGTGGATGTAGCAAGAATAAAAGTGTATTTTTTCAATCTCCGAACGATTAAATACATTGAAATCATGAATTATTATTATCCTTTGGTAAACTGTACTTGATAAAGTTATTTTTCATTAGTTTTGGCATCGAAGTTTTTACTCATCCAAATCATACATTCTTTCCAAAAATAATACTGTAAAAGGAAATTCCATTTTCAAGTAAGATGTCTCTTCAAGGAAGATGACATTGGTTCATCATTTCAACCTCTTGATAGATAGAATTATCAATTTTGTCTCAGAATAGTCTTACACACTTTAATTATGATTTATTGGACGATTACATTACAATCATTCTAGCATCCAGATGAAGAAATTGAAATAATTACTTATCCTATATTAACTACAAGATCTACTTCAGGTTCTTCAGAAGTCTTCTATTTCTTATGCATTCATTCATTATTTTGAATCAACTGGAATAGATGAGTGGGTGAAGAAATACTGTTAAAATAGAAAGTGTACAGTAAATTAGTTGTAAGAGAAGGAATTAGATGAAAAGCCCAAATCATTTACAATCATTCAAGCATAAATCATAGAAATGATTTAGAGAGGAACAACATTATCAACTCTATACAGTTCCTCTTTCGAATTTTAAGAAATTGGTAACCAAGTGGGAAACACTCTATCCAGTAATCCTGGTAGATCACATAAAGCATCTTACCACATCTGACTGGAATGCAGGCAGTCTGTTTCCATTATTTGAGAAAGCAGTGTGGTTGTGCAAAGTGCCTCTTGCCTGGCTGTGAACAGGCCTGACCTGGCCTAACATGACCCTACTCCCCAGGCCTCAGCAGCTCTAGTACCTTGACACACATTTGTGGCGGTGGCGCTGCCAATTCGTAATACTGCAGTCCAACGGCGCAACGGCACTCGGCACCACACTAATCGCCCAGCGCAATTCCACAAAAATCTTACGTCATTACAGATTATACGCCCCGTACAATCGACATGCCTGTCTAATCTGTCCATTAAGACCTCTAAAATAGCACTTTCCTTGGAAAATCTCTCCTATTTTTGCGATTTCTATCAAATTGATGTATTGATCTTTGATTGAAAATTTTTATTCTACAATGAACAAGTATAATGGTTAAGTTTCTAGTACATAATATGACAGTATTTGTTGCCTATGATCACCTATTCATCAGTTTATCTAATCAGTACAATATATAAGAAGAGATATGATTCGTTCAAAATTTTCGTAGTTTTCTCCAAATTTAGGAACGTAACCTATATTCAATGAAAGTATAATGATGATTGAACGAAAATCCAAATTGTATTTGATCAAATTAGAATACAGTACAATGATTTGAAAGTAAAGGGGAAGAAATAATAATCATTCACATAGTATTTATTGTTAAGGACTTGACATGAATTACGTTAGTGTATTTGAAGAAGTATTTAGTTGATCAAATGTACCATTTCTATTTGAATTTCATCTTATATGATGATCTTTAAGATCATCTAATTTTGGAAGATGAAAAATTGCAAGAGACTAGCTCAATTTAAACCTTTTTTGAAAACTGTACATTATTTGTGGAGTAATAAATTTATGTCCATATGTTTACAGTGATGATTAATCACTGCTGCTCCATTTTCATTCAGATCGAGCTTGATTCTTCCAAATTTGAACATTTCTTCCAAATATATTCACAAACTGATATCACATGCTTATTATTTGAGTAATTACTCTGCATAGCCTATATGTATCTATGTTTATCATCAAATAATGATGAATCCTGATCCTCATAATAATTGATTGGTATGAATTTTTATAATTATTGAATAATCTGTTTATTCATTCGTTCCCCTTGTATATTTATGATCATACTAATCAAACAGCAAATCCTTTGATGAGATAACTTGATCCGCAGTACGTGTTATCTACGTTTTATCGTGTAATTAAATTCCTATCTGAGATTTTCACACATACAGTATAATCCAACCTCTCCATCATTATCATGAAGAGCATAGTATAACTCAACTTTCTCATGAAACAATCAATCAGATATTGCAAGCAATCTACATGATAAATGAGTTTACTAATCCTCACAAAATATCAGTATATGATTTCTGATCTGTAATAACATGTTGTGCAAATTAATAGGCAATTTTTTTCAGTTCCTCAATCATCAAGTTAATGCAAGAAATAATTGGTCAGTTTCACACAATCAATTGATTGCCATTGTACTAGATTATCTGTTATCAAACAGGTACCACCTAATAATTTTTGAAGTGATTCATTTCAGCTTTCACTACATCCCATTCTCTTGTGATCCATACTTTCCTATAGGATCAATGAGAAAAAAAATGCCATAGTTGAGATTTTCAGATTATCAGACGGATAATTTGATAACTTGTAGAAAGTACCCAGTAGCATGAGAATGTTAGGTAACAGTATGCTTCCTAGATCTTCAAATGAGATATCATTTAGGCATCAGATCAACAGAGGAATCGATTGACAAATTGACATTGACAATCATGTTATAAAAACTTTCCATTTGAATCATGAACTATCTAAATTGACGGAAAACCAAGATTCCTATCATCCAAATTATTTTGGAATGAGATGAATAACTTAGAGGGAATTAAAAGTATTCGAAACAAAAGTCCTATAGAAAGAAAATACTGCACTAACCAATTTCATAACAGATTTTCTTCATGCTGGGCGGTAGAAGGAAGAAGAGAAGCAAAATAAGAAAGATAAGATTCAAGAAGCACATGTTGAGAAACTCAACTAATACTCTTGAAAAACTTAATAAAAATTTGAGGGAAACTCTTAACTAGCAGAGTCGGTTTCATTTTTCCTTGTTGAAAAAGTATTGAAATGTGGGAGTGACTTCAGCTCCGGCACTAAAATATAATATTTGTTGTTCAATGAGAAAAGTTTCGGCCAGAAATTATAAACTTTTTCCATTCACTCTGTTCCTATAAACAATTTTTGGAAAGGAATACTGCAACTTTTCCCCTCACTTGTTATTAATGAGGACGATTGCTCCAGTATATTTAATCATTCACATAGTATTTATTGTTAAGGACTTGACATGAATTACGTTAGTGTATTTGAAGAAGTATTTAGTTGATCAAATGTACCATTTCTATTTGAATTTCATCTTATATGATGATCTTTAAGATCATCTAATTTTGGAAGATGAAAAATTGCAAGAGACTAGCTCAATTTAAACCTTTTTTGAAAACTGTACATTATTTGTGGAGTAATAAATTTATGTCCATATGTTTACAGTGATGATTAATCACTGCTGCTCCATTTTCATTCAGATCGAGCTTGATTCTTCCAAATTTGAGCATTTCTTCCAAATATATTCACAAACTGATATCACATGCTTATTATTTGAGTAATTACTCTGCATAGCCTATATGTATCTATGTTTATCATCAAATAATGATGAATCCTGATCCTCATAATAATTGATTGGTATGAATTTTTATAATTATTGAATAATCTGTTTATTCATTCGTTCCCCTTGTATATTTATGATCATACTAATCAAACAGCAAATCCTTTGATGAGATAACTTGATCCGCAGTACGTGTTATCTACGTTTTATCGTGTAATTAAATTCCTATCTGAGATTTTCACACATACAGTATAATCCAACCTCTCCATCATTATCATGAAGAGCATAGTATAACTCAACTTTCTCATGAAACAATCAATCAGATATTGCAAGCAATCTACATGATAAATGAGTTTACTAATCCTCACAAAATATCAGTATATGATTTCTGATCTGTAATAACATGTTGTGCAAATTAATAGGCAATTTTTTTCAGTTCCTCAATCATCAAGTTAATGCAAGAAATAATTGGTCAGTTTCACACAATCAATTGATTGCCATTGTACTAGATTATCTGTTATCAAACAGGTACCACCTAATAATTTTTGAAGTGATTCATTTCAGCTTTCACTACATCCCATTCTCTTGTGATCCATACTTTCCTATAGGATCAATGAGAAAAAAAATGCCATAGTTGAGATTTTCAGATTATCAGACGGATAATTTGATAACTTGTAGAAAGTACCCAGTAGCATGAGAATGTTAGGTAACAGTATGCTTCCTAGATCTTCAAATGAGATATCATTTAGGCATCAGATCAACAGAGGAATCGATTGACAAATTGACATTGACAATCATGTTATAAAAACTTTCCATTTGAATCATGAACTATCTAAATTGACGGAAAACCAAGATTCCTATCATCCAAATTATTTTGGAATGAGATGAATAACTTAGAGGGAATTAAAAGTATTCGAAACAAAAGTCCTATAGAAAGAAATACTGCACTAACCAATTTCATAACAGATTTTCTTCATGCTGGGCGGTAGAAGGAAGAAGAGAAGCAAAATAAGATTCAAGAAGCACATGTTGAGAAACTCAACTAATACTCTTGAAAAACTTAATAAAAATTTGAGGGAAACTCTTAACTAGCAGAGTCGGTTTCATTTTTCCTTGTTGAAAAAGTATTGAAATGTGGGAGTGACTTCAGCTCCGGCACTAAAATATAATATTTGTTGTTCAATGAGAAAAGTTTCGGCCAGAAATTATAAACTTTTTCCATTCACTCTGTTCCTATAAACAATTTTTGGAAAGGAATACTGCAACTTTTCCCCTCACTTGTTATTAATGAGGACGATTGCTCCAGTATATTTTTGTATTCGAGCTCTTCTTCAGTGTTTTCCGATTTTTTTTCTCAATCTATTTTTGTCTCGATGTTACAGATTCAGATCTATTAGTAATAACAATGGGATTGATTGATGATTTCACATTTATTGAGTAACAAAATTATTATATTTTTACTGTTATTTTAAAAATGAACTAGCTTAAGAACAATCATAGAGGCTGCATCAGTAACAGGATATTTATAGACTAATATTATACACAGGTAATAATATTGAACACCTAGTGGTACATGCAAATATTAATAGTGTTTATCAATAAATAAATTAATTAATTAATTAATTAATTAATTAATTAATTAATTAATTAATTAATTAATTAATTAATTAATTAATTAATTAATTAATTAATTAATTAATTAATTAATTAATTAATTAATTAATTAATTAATTAATTAATTAATTAATTAATTAATTAATTAATTAATTAATTAATTAATTAATTAATTAATTAATTAATTAATTAATTAATTAATTAATTAATTAATTAATTAATTAATTAATTAATTAATTAATTAATTAATTAATTAATTAATTAATTAATTAATTAATTAATTAATTAATTAATTAATTAATTAATTAATTAATTAATTAATTAATTAATTAATTAATTAATTAATTAATTAATTAATTAATTAATTAATTAATTAATTAATTAATTAATTAATTAATTAATTAATTAATTAATTAATTAATTAATTAATTAATTAATTAATTAATTAATTAATTAATTAATTAATTAATTAATTAATTAATTAATTAATTAATTAATTAATTTATTTATTTTTTAATACATTGATACATACAATAACATTCTCAACTATGAATGATTGGGAAAGTAACAACAGGCTTAAAGCCCAAAACTGTTCCTTTCCCAAATTTGGATAGAAATTGTCCAAAAATAGGTTATACGTGAGTTAATAACAAGTATATTTAATAACAAGAGAGGGAGAAAGTTGCAGTATCCTGATATTCCTTTCCAAAACACTTCATAATATTTGTCCAATTTTGAGTCCAAAATATAAATAAACTGTATGATTATATTAAGTTTGACACCAACTCCAAGAACAAAGGTTTCCAAGCTCAAATGTAACTACTCAATTCTCTTTTTTCCCTTAGGGCTATTCGTGAATATAAATAAAAATATAAAACTCAGTACCCTTTTAAATTATTTTGTCACAACATGTTTCGGACATTAATGCCTTTTTCAAAAGACAATAAAAATATAATCTATGTACCCTTTTTAAAATTATTCAGTCACAACATGTTTCGGCTATATAATACCATTATCAAGTCATTATCATTATTGATAATGGCATTATATTCCCGTAACATGTTGTGACTTATAGTTTTTAAAAGGGAACTTAGATATCTATTTCTGCTCAATTCTGTATTTTTACAATTCATCATTAATGTATAAAATCACCCATTATTTACCAGTAATCGTAGACTGCATTTCAGAAGTTCGAATACCTTGAGGTCTTGTTGTAAATATGAGTAACCTGCTTGTTAATGTATTACATGGGAAACCATAGTTGGCTAGGTATCTTCCTCTCTTTTTTCTCTTCTCCAACACACCCAAACACAAAGCCCATGGTTTTTTATATTTGTAACATTTTATTGTGTTTTATTTGTTTCGTAATTCTTTGTAGTCTTGTTTTGTGTGTTTTTAATAAATTGAAATTGAAAATAATGAAATGTAATGTATTACTTGTGAATTGAATTGCAGTATTTAATACTCATTCATGCCCAAATTAGTTTTCCTTCCAATATAATTTTTATTCTCTATCAATAAAGATTGATACAAAAGTTTACATCAATTTTAATCACTCAGAGTTCACCGGCACCTGAAAAATCAATGCTCCCATATGAGAAAAGTGGTCTCGAAAGAGACAGATTTTGGGATCTGTGTGAAAACATTTGAAACTTTATCAATACTTTAATAACATGATAAACCTAATTACAGTATATTGGTTTCAACTGTGAAAACACTACTCGTTCATTTTATTTGTTGTTATGATGTCCCTCTGTACAGGAATAGAGAGCTCTTATCATGATAATGGGGTGATAAATTGTTATGTGGGGATGAGGAATTGGGTTACACTACAATGGAGCCGTGTTTCGAATCACTCGAGTAATTTGAATCCTCGAGCATGCGCACTGGATCAGATTTGCGCAGACGGTTTAATCATGTGAGGGTGATCATTGATTGAATCCATACCAATGTGATACATTCATGTCGCGATATTCACATATAATATGTGTTCGATAGTGTGGATGGTTCATATATCATATCAACTAATATTTATGAATGTTTACTTGTCTAGAATTCATTTATTACTTGCAGGTAATCCGTGGATAATCTTCAAAAAATCTTAGCAAAATAAAATTGGTTTGATTGGTCTCGAACTCGCAATCTTGGATTCATGAACCGCATGTGCTACCAATCACGGATTCACTAGAAGAAAGCTCTGTTTGGTTGGGCTTTTATTGTTGCGTAAACTTTGAATCACAATTTGAATGGACTTGTATGAATCATTAAATTTTAATTAATCGAGAGTAAGACAATGAGAATAAGCCTATATCCATCCTCGGTAAATTCAGAATCTTTATGTAAAATATTGCGAGTTGATCAGTTCATGAATTCATCTGTCATAATGCGTCAATCATGCATTTCTTATCATGTACATATTATAAATCCAACACCTTCCTTTATATTATTATAGAAGTATCTTAATTATACTGTAAGTGTAGTTTTAAATGTGCGTACAGTTTTATGCGCCGCGAACATGAGCAATTCACTTTCAATCAGCTGATGTCAAGCTTTTTATATCTGTATCTTATCTGTATCTATATCTGTATCTACCAATACTAATACCGTTTCTGTATTGTATCTGATTATATCTGTATTTTTACAGAAACGGTAAGATACAGATATAAGAACATAAGAAGCTTGGCTTCAGCTGATTAAAAGTGAATTGCTCATGTTCGCGGCGCGTAAATCTGTACGCACCTTAAGATTCATAACTGTTTTATGTTCCTCAAAATAAGACATAGATTGGAGTAACTAATAGTGCAAATGGTGTTGGAAATGCATTACCTTCCACTTATATGGTTGATGTAAGTCGTATATCCGTCACTCAAGTATTGTGATTTGAAGCTTAATTTTCACTTTCAGTTACATGATGTGCCTATTTTGCGACCATTAAAACTCGCATCTACTCTGGGGATGATATAATTATTTTATATTCAGCCTCAACTACTGCCCATACAATTCGAAATACTCTCACTAATGACAGATATATAATCCCATTCACAGCTTTAAACAACGAAAAAATGTCATGCTACTGAAATGTCAATGTCAAATGTTAAAGTGATACTAAGCCATCGTTATCATTTGCATCTATCCACTTCCATGTTTTTGATCTACGGCTTTGAATCAATAAATTATTAAGATTTTAAAAACTCATCCGCATTGAGATAGCATGGGAATTATTGTAATTCGAGTGTGTTTTATTCTTTATTGAAATAGAAATGATGTAGGAACATTCCTTAACATTGATGATATCTAACTTTCTCATGTTTACTTGAAAAGTCTGATAAAATGTTCAAGTAACTCAAAAATAAATTGAAGAAGTAAAACTTTCTAAACTCTCAGTCATGTCTTCCAGGTAAAACCTGTGGATCTAATTTGAATTTTCATTACTGGGGATATAAATATAGCTCAGTCATTCTTAAAATAAATGGATAATCCTTTTATTGCATTTTTATCGTTGAATACACTTTTCAAAGGCATGTAATTAATGTGGCTTTATGAGTAATCCACGCCATCAAATTCAAGAAGATTTTTGATTAGTCGCCATTATAGCTTCACAGCCAACCAATAGGAAGCAAGCAGCTTGAGCAGCACATCCATGTGATTGTCCAATGAGACTGTTCGATGAGTTTGGGGCGTGGCTTGCATTTGGTCTCCAGAATTAGTTCTGTCTTTCTCCGCTACGATAATTTTTCTATTAAACTCTTCAACTGAATATACCAGTAATTACAGAGATATCTACTCTTTAAAGAAAATACAATGATTATGAAATTGTGTAATGGTATGGTGTTGAAGCAATCAACATACTATGCCTGTTATCGTTTTTTAACTAGAGTTGAGGCGGACTGAACATTGGGCCCAAGGCAACAAATTTCTGAGTCGAAAAATTTAGCTTGTATAATATTATAAAATTTGCTTGGAAACATCTATAGTTCCAGGACGTTCTTATATCAACCAGCAGACCAATGTAAAATATCAACCTGCATCCCTGTATTAACTTATTTACCGTCTAGTTATTATCTATTAATAACTATTTATTGTCTATTCACAGTGGGCTGATTTTCTCGGGTGAATTCGAAAGATATTCAAGTAAAAAAGTTGAATTTCAACAATAATATATCAATATCCAGAACTACATGATAGGTACTATCATCATAGATTTCTATTATATCTATCATTCAAAGATAGAAACACAGAAATCGTCATAACTATTCATGATGCATCAGTTGATATCCATTTCCAATTCTCATTTTATTTATTAGTTATTTACATTCACAACACAACTTTATCAGCTACTGGACTTCCAATTCACTGATTACAAATCCATTATTCAAAATTATGAATGAACAAATTGGTTCCTGAATTCGTGGAACAATGCAAACCAAATTTGATACCTCTCCCATCATCGACATTATTTGATTATGATGAAATGAAATGATTATTTGATATCTCTCATCTGTCTTTTATGTATCATTTATGCTCATAATAATTATGATACATAATAATAATTATCATTCAATGATATTAATGAACAATTTTGTTCTATAAATTGTTGGACAATGTCAACTTTATAATTAAATAGTCGGCAACCACTTGATCATTCACCATTTCTCATCCCTCTGAATTTACAGATTGGAGCCCGGCTCGCAAATATTAATATAAATAAACAGATTTGTTGAACAATGGGGACGTAATGCAATACTCCGAAAATCATCGATACGATTATAATCATCTTTTATCGAAAATATAGAGTAAAAGCGGGAGTGAATTCTTCCTTCTCTAGTGAAGCTTATCAATCTTTTTACAGACGACGTAATTCATCCAGTCGCTCTGAAAATAAGTTGGGAGAGCTGTCGTAAGTCAGAGGAGAACGAGGTGAGGAGGATCGATGAAGGGGGAGGAGGATGATGACGAGGAGGTGGAAGAGAAAGAGAAGAAGAAGGAGACTGAAGCTTGCAGTCGTTGTAGGGAAGTTATATCGGAAGGGTGTTCCACCCCTAATAGAATGCACACCCTCAGGGAGTGTTATCCTTCTTTCTCTCAAACTTCTCTCCCTTCTACTCTTTTTCTTCTCTAGTTCTCTCCAAAGTGACACAAAACTGAAGCGATGGCTTTCCATTCAGTCTGTCTTTACTTATTTTCATCGCGTCTCTTGGCAGTTTGAGCTCATTCAACGTATTTCTGAAGCGTAATGGAAATCTGTACAATCATTAAACTGTGTTCCGGCAATAACTTTCAATTGATCTGTTCAATGAATCTCAATCAAATTGCTATTGACAAGCAAGGTGGTTTCCTACCAACGATCAATAAATCAGAAAATTGGATTTCAACCACATAATACTTATTCATGCTTTGTTTCAAACTGATTTATGTGAGAACACGAAGAGGTGATGAAATGATTGATTGATTGCCTTCATTAAGGACAGAGTTAGGACTCCAGGTCCTCTCTGCCACACAATCCTAGACAGTGATGAATTTGTTGAAAACTTGACTTCTATAATCTGTAGATTAATTACCGAACTACAGCTTATCACGATACCAGTTTTATATTGTGAGACTGCTTTTTAAATATATTCTTGTGAATGAGTTATATGTATAACAATATATATTCTGGATATTATATTCAGTTTCATAATAGTTTTTTATGAATCTCATATGCGCATAACTGGTACAGTAAAAGATATTAATCATAATTTTAGTACTTCTCAAAACATCCATCTTCTGAGAATACTATTCAAAAATTAAAAAAATGAATATATTGTCCAGCTATGAGAATATTTTTATCATTCTCTGATTATCACATCAGCTCCTATAATTAATAAATAAGAATACTAAGAAATTGTCAAAAACCACACATTTATTGATACTTAGAAATACCGGTTTCGGTTGTTACACCATTGTCAATCTCTGATAAATGAATGAAGATTGTGTTGGAGCGTTAATGACAGCATTGTAGTCATGACTAGTTAATGACACAATTAATTCAAGAAGTTTTAAAAACGAAGAAGGAAATACTGTAACAAAACAACAGTACTAAATGAGAATTATCTGAGAGATAAGAGGAAAATAATTTCAATTGAATTAACATTGTAGATCTTAGCATTCACCATATTGTAGAATGTTCCACACCAATATCACTAAAAGTGCAACCATACAAGTTCAGTTGTATGGGTTCTTCATGTTTATCCACCCTACAAAAATAGCAATCAGGGCCTCAGCTCCAATAGAGCAAATCAAGTCATTGGCAAAAACCATTCAACGCGGCTCATAAAGATTTAGTGTACAAGCACCGTGCATGAAAACCCTAGCTAACAACAACCAAAACCGACACAAGTAAAGCCACTGCTAAAAAGCGCATCAACCTTTACAATATAACTATATAGGTGATAAATATGTATATAGAGTTGCATGAGGGCGAGCGTGGTATCAAGCCTATGCGGGCATATACATATAAAGGCAGCAGCATTTGGGTTAGGGCATATAAACACGTGCCTGGCTAGAGTTTAGGGCTACAACACTCATGTGTGGGGCCACATCAGTGACTGCAGTATGGGATACTGCGAGAGGAAGAGAGAGAAGGAAAGGAGCAACATTACGAGTGTGAGCCAGAGAGAGCGCCCTCATTCAATCTCTCACACTCTCATCACTTGTTCCCACTGTGTCTCTCTCTTCTCCTCTCTCACTCTCTCCTCTCTTCAACCATTCATTCACCTCTTCTCTCTCAACGAACCTGTGTCTCTCTTTATCATTCCACTCACCTCGTCTCTCTCTACGAATCTGCTTCGGAAATAGGGCCCACGCACCAAAACGACACTCAAGCAGGATATTAGGCGTTGGTTCCCAACTACACACAATAAACACACTCACACAAGATTGTTGCTTGTGTGTATGTGTTGTAGTGCAGTGTACCCATCGGAAACTTCTTCTCTCCTGGCCTGTCAGAATGTATAGCACAACTACTTTGACTAAATATAGCGTATCTTGGAACAACTTCTTCCTCCGAAACCAAACCACAAGATCAAACATAATCACGTCAGACTTACAGGAGGCATTAGGTGAACGCAGTGGATCAAAGATACACTCTACACTGTCATGTAAATTACAGAGCTAACATGAGCGGAGAATGTTATGGAAACCAGATAAACGTTATAGCTGTATCTTTGCCTGGCTCTGGTTGTTTGATAACATGTTATGAAGTAATATGTATGGTTGTTGCAACGTTGTGAAGTTGTATATTCATTAGTAGTTTCAGATGGGTGAGATGTACTGTTCAGTTTAATCAGATCATAATTATTCAGAATATAGTTGCAGCTTCAATTATTGTACGGTTATAAGCTCAGTTCTCAATTTTTACAAAGCAAGGCAAGACGCTATACGGTATGTTGGCTACCGTCCTATTAGTCCAATTTGATATGTAATGAGAATAAACAAGTTCCAGACCTTCCTTCCAAACTTGATAATGGGTACAAACATTTTCCAGAGCATCCTTAAGTTCACGAACTTTGTTCAATTTTTACTTGAAAGTGTAAGAGCGGCAAAGGGAACACATTAATATTGGAAATAGTTTTACCCATAGGCTTATTGAACGGAACATTGATATATAATTTATAAAGTCTGTAATAAAACCATTAATTCACAATATTCAATCTTACAGAATAAAAATTCACAACGTGTTTCTCTGAGCTTTCCATGTTTAAAAACTTGAATTTTTCACTGGATCAGAGATTCTTCTACCTAACTTCATTATTCCTCAAGAATCTTTTGATTATCAGCATTATTCTTATCTTCAGGAATTTATCATCTTTTACTATCAATTTGTGTATTTTTTAGTACAAAAACAAATGGGCCTACTCATACTGACTTGTGAAGATTGGAAGAGCTTCTCTATAATTTATTGTAAATCACGAATTATAGAGTTGATTTACTAAAAAAAATTTCGATTCGAGGTGCAGATATTGATGCTCGACTTGAAAAAATAAAATCCAATATAGCATTTTATCGTTCACACCTGAATTACACGGCACTGTAAACCCTGACAAGCAGTAGGCCTACATATTGTAGGAATTCTTTCGCCGAGAATTCCAGCTCGCCTGGCCAAGACACCCTTATTGGTGTGGTCTACCACCATATAAAATCTCATTAGCGTTCGTATTGTAATGGGAAAAGCATTTATTCAGCCGAATAATTGGAGAGAGCGTCAGAATCATTCCATTTGTCATGAGACAGCGTTCATACGCGCCAACACAAGCGCACGCTATCACCTATTCATTTGAATGGACGGTTATAAGCTGAAGCTTTGCTTCACCCTTTCATGAGCGTTTACATAAATGTCAGTTGGTTATGAAGAGTACACTCTGTATCAATATTACGTGGAAATGAGTGTTTTTCATGTAACATTGTTTTGTTTAGAGTGATTTGATTAGGCAAGGTTTTCATTCGCCGTATTGACTTTTCCATTGAGAGTGAATGCGTAATAAAACTCATGTCAGATACAGTTGACTTCTCAGTAGGAGAAATATTCATGTTTGGTAATATTATTCATTGAATGCTCTTTCTTTTTCAATATCTGTAGTTGTTGGTTCTACTCGACTAGATCAGCATCAGCACTGATATTAGGCTCATGTGAGCCATTCATTATTTATCAATTCTGGCTCTTATGTCAAACAACAGCTCATATCAATGTTTTCAAAATTATTGAATCGAAAATCTACAAACTGATTCATTCTCTTGTTATAAGGTATGAATAATATGGAATAGTTTCTTAATAAATTATTGTAGATAATATAAGGAGACAGTTCAGAAAAGGACGTCTCACTAAGCTAATAATTAATCGTTTGAATAGGCCGCCAAAGGCTCTATGTCCAGTCAACTTGATGACGTCACGGATCGACTTAGAGTGATCGATTGGAAAATAATAAGAAACAAGAAAATTTTGTGGTGCATCTTGTTCCGATTTTTTCCTGAATGGCTGTAATATAAACGTGAATATTGATCTCAACTTTTTTTTTTAATTTTCATTTGTTTTTTCAATGTAAACTATAGTTGGAGCTAAAAAATTAGAAACATAAACGATATAAAAAGTAAAATCCAAGCACAAGTTAGTTTGCTCAAATAATCTATGGCGAATGTAAATTTAGTATGCTATCCCAACACGTTTGAATTGAACTAAAAGAAAAAAAATTATTTCACTCTCAAACAAAAATTAGACGAAGGGAATGTAATAGATTTAGTGGCCACTAGTTTTTAAGTCAGGCAGTTAAATTTATCTAAAAAAAAGTCGTTCCATGAGACTTAATTATACAAATTTTCTTGTGCCAAATTGTTTGTCGACGCATAATATTCCTATTGAATATTGTCTCAATCACTTTTGAACAAATAATAATAAGCATATCCGATACAAGTGTTCTGGTCTCTGTGAGCATTTCAAGCTGGTAGTATTATATATTATCTTGTGAGGTTAAGTTCTGGCTCGCCTACGGTACCCTAATACCAAGCTGGCTATTCGAGCAAATAAACGTCAAGGAGGCCCTGAGGTGAGTCTATTATAGAATTTCTATCAATTAATTAGAACAACCCTTACAATATTCAAGAAAAATAATTTTACAAATTTCTTAACATGATCGAAAATCATGACATAATCAAACATCAAATTCAAAGCTCTTATCGACTGGAAATCATTATTGCAATACAATAGGTACTAATGCAATCGCGGTTAGCACAAGTAGTAGCCTACTTAATACAGAAATGTGTTCTGTGTTGTATTTTACGATAATCTACAAGAGTGTACATTGATAGTCTACAACTGTTTCATTGATATATTGTACTATGTATTTAATTATATTGTACTTCACTTGTAATATTGTACTACACTTTGTGGTCACTTGTAAATGACACTCGTGTTTGTAAATCTGTGACAATGGCAAGTATTCTGATGACGAATAGTTATAGTTGATTTCATTCAATCAATCAATCAATAGTTTATTTTTCCTTCATACAATGCATACATGAATGTCTATAATTACAAAAATACAATTGACAATTAACAAAATAAGTTAAAAGTAAAATAGTATTATTTTTAAATAGGGAAAGTCCCTGAAAAGGTTAAAAACCTGAGCGCAGGGGCCGAGTGTTACTAAAAACAAAATTATTTCCAAAATAAATAAAATTGGTGGATTCCTATTAACATCTAAATTTTAAAAAATTACAAAGAAGGAAAGTAAAAAAAGTAAGAAAATACGAGATAACAAAATAAAAAAGCAGACATTCTTGAATGATTGTGAACTTATCCTAGTTACAATATTACAAGAAATCACTTATCCTAGGATGTGAAGAAGCAATCCATAAATCTATCTCTCTCAGAAGTCTTCCATTCAAATTATCTGTTATAAGAAGAACAGGTATCACATTTAAAAGCTTATGAAAAATATAATCATACTGTCTTCTACAAATGGATATAACTGCATTGTGTGGTTCAAAGGTAATGGTTGAGGGACGGAGATGGTAAGGCGATATACGGAGGTTGAAAAGTTCTCTATGTTTATTAATGTAAATAATTAAATTCTTTATATACAGCTGCTCAACCGTCAATACATTCAATTCAATAAAAATACTGTCACTTGGAAATCGTTTAGGTTTGCCCAAAATTGCCTTTAATAATGCTTTTTGGATTGTGAATATCTTATTGAAGTGATTCGAATAAGATGCATTGGAAGTATAGCTTCATTTTGGGTTTTGTCATTTTGTAGTGAAGCTTGATAAAAAATGCTCACAATCATGTATAGAGGCAATCGTCATAAACAATGATAGTCTGGCTATAAACCTCTGTAGATTCGGTCTGTTGATAACGTGATAATCACTTTACTTTATAATAGCGTGTCTGCTGTCTCGTTTTCTGGTCAAACACAGCTCTCTCAAGGCCACTTCTATTTTCAGCCATTGCAATCTGAGCTTGAATGCTATGCAATGGATACCTTTTAATGAAATAAGTTGATTTAAACTCTCGTGTCTTCTACTTTTCTTCACAAATTTCGATCGTAAATAATTAGCAAAAACTTCTTCTGTTTCTGAATTTTGCCCAATATAATCCACAGTTCTGAAAAATCACTCTAAATGAGTCAACTATATAGAATAAACTTTATTTATGAATTTTGCTCTTCAATTTCCTTATTTTTCTACATTCTTGCAATATTGTAGCTTGACCGAGACATAATTTCCCAGCTATCAAAATGCAAGTTGTATTCGATATGTGGGTGAGGATAATAATAATTGAGCCTGGATCATTTTAAGTAGAGCATTGTTATAGCATTCGAAGGTACAAAACGATCCAGTTTTGATGTGGGGTCGGAATAATCAAGTTCGGTTGTCTGTGTGTGAGTGTGAACAATTACTTAGTAGGGAGTGTGTATTAGTATTAGCTTATATGTCCAAGGGCTATGCTATTTATCCACTCCCACATGTTGGCTCATTGTTATACCGTGTTTATCCAATTATTGCATTCACTATAATATTCTGTAGGCTGATAAATCGAACAAAAGCTGAGCAATCAAATTTTTATCCTCCAGTATCCTATTGATTCATGGTTGTGTGGGATTGAAATCATGCCTGTATTACATGAGCTATACATTTGTGAATATTTTGTTGGTTTCCTTTATTATTCCATTTATCACTCAAGACCAATCATACATACTGACGAAATAGAAGGAAATTTCGAAGGCATAAGTGATTGAGGTATTTGATAATTCTTGAGGAACAGTATATGTACTTTAAACATTATAAATCTTAACTGTCCCATTGTAGAAAAACCAATATTTTTTCCCCAAATCATTTCCATATACAATGCACCAAAACAGACAAAATGAAAGTGGGAGATACCGAAGTACTGTAATGTGAAAAAGTTGTTCACAAGATTATACTAACATTTATTTGAGTGCGTTCAACCTATTTTGGGAATAACAGGATCAAAAACATATAAAAAAATTCACTGCGTACATTATAGACTAACTAAAAGTTGTTATATAAATGTGGAATACAGGTATTTACTTCTATTAATGTGTAAGGATTGTAATTACGTATTTCATGAGAATTATTTATAGAGTAGAAGCAGAATCTAATGTATAGGAATGTCAATAAATATTATCAGATATTGGTCCCAGCAATGAATTTTCAATTAACAACTGTATTAATTGTTGAATATCAATTAATTATGACTTTTTTAATGTTAATTAATCTGAATTAATCTCAAGTTGGAACTCTCATCATACGCTTATTGTATTAGAAACCGGTGGTTGGATATTGGAAAAACTCGAAGTTTGTTGTTATGAAAATCATAGATCCTTCTATATAAGAAGAGTACTGTCATACTCAGAGAGATTATAGAATAAGATAAGATTGAATGAAAAAGACTAGGAAATTGTCAAAAAACCACAGATTTATTGATACTTAGAAAGACCGGTTTCGGTTATTACACCATTGTCAATCTCTGATAAACTCTGGTGTCTTTCATAGTCTTTTTCATTCAATATGAATAATTACCACAATATCAACATCTCAACTACACAAAAAATAAGATAAGAATGATAATGAAAATAATTTATAATCTTTTTTTGTTAGGGCTACTCTTGAATAGAAATAAAATAAAAATCTTAGTAGCCTTTTAAACAATTTAAAAATAAGGGTACATACAAGTTTATATTAATCATATAAATTATTTTCAAAAAAATTTTCAAAATTATTTATTTCCACACTCATAAATACATATACGTACATGAATCAAACAAAGCCCAACACGACAATACAATACAACCAAGGTGTAATAATAATAAACGGTAATAATAAAGGTGTAAAATAATAAATAATAGTTCGATGGTCATGTTATGGTTAGTTGATGAAGATTGGTCAAACTTAGTACATCACAAATACTATATTATGGGTAGTATTATGGGTAGTATGGGTAGTATTATGGTAGTATTATGGGTAGTATTATGGTAGTATTATGGGTACTATATTATGGGTAGCCTTCTGTTCAGCCCAACCTGGAAATTACAATACATTATGACTCCAAACAAGTACCGGTAGCAGTTGAGGCTAATGAGTTTCAAACAAAAAAAAAGTTATTACCAAGAATAATTCTGACCTTTTACTTCCAGTTTGCTAAGAAAGTTATTTAGCTACATGCACATAAGTACTTAACATTTTCCACTAGATGCCCGTCTCAAGAAAATGTAGTCTCTAATTTATAGCGCTATTGTCACCGAACAATACACACGTGAGGTCTGTTGTCTGGTGTTGTGAGATTCACCTTAAACTGACAGCATCCCTTAAGGATAACATCACTGCTTCCCATTTAACTAATGTTGCCAGTGAGTCTCTGAATAGGCTCTATTGCATGTCGCACGGCCATTATGGATACCATGTGTCAACATGTACAAGGATTCACTCACTACTGTCAGTATTGCTAGAATGGGGGAGCGTTGGTGTTATTGCCGAGGTATGCTGACAGGTGAAGTGAATCTGACTGCAGCTTAGCCAACTACATGTTTAGCGTTTTGCTGAAACATGTTTCCGAGTGCAATGTAAGCGCCTGGCTGCAAGCTTATTATTTGAGAACGAAGTCGCCAATGATTTTATTGCTCACTGGAAGCAATATAAAATATTTAATATTTACTGCATTGTATAGTTTGGTAATCTCACGTTACTTTGTATATTCATAATCATAATATCACCTTCAATCTACATTTTATGGATGTAAGAGAGAACCTGCTGCGCTATAACTATGCTATCCAAGAGAAGATCTGAATTGTCTCTTTTCTTTATAGGGCTACTTGTAATATAAATAGAAATAAAATAAAAATCTCAGTACCATTTTTTAAATTATTTTATCACAACATGTTTCAACTTTGATGTGATATCACTTCTATTAGAAGATTTGAACTTATGTAGCAAATCAATCAATCAATCAATTCTCCGGCTGATCTCAAATTCCTTTTTTCTTTCCCATGTGCCTGTCTGCTTCCAGACGTTGGCTAGCATGGTAGCTGGTTTCACCCTATTCACAGCTGCACAAAAAATAAGATAAGAATGATAATGAAAATAATTTATAATCTTTTTTCGTTAGAGCTTCTCTTGAATAGAAATAAAAATAAAAATCTTAGTAGCCTTTTAAACAATTTTAAAAATAAGGGTACATACAAGTTTATATTAATCATATAAATTATTTTCAAAAAATTTTCAAAATTATTTATTTCCACACTCATAAATACATATACGTACATGAATCAAACAAAGCCCAACACGACAATACAATACAACCAAGGTGTAATAATAATAAACGGTAATAATAAAGGTGTAAAATAATAATAATAGTTCGATGGTCATGTTATGGTTAGTTGATGAAGATTGGTCAAACTTAGTACATCACAAATACTATATTATGGGTAGTATTATGGGTAGTATGGGTAGTATTATGGTAGTATTATGGGTAGTATTATGGTAGTATTATGGGTACTATATTATGGGTAGCCTTCTGTTCAGCCCAACCTGGAAATTACAATACATTATGACTCCAAACAAGTACCGGTAGCAGTTGAGGCTAATGAGTTTCAAACAAAAAAAAAGTTATTACCAAGAATAATTCTGACCTTTTACTTCCAGTTTGCTAAGAAAGTTATTTAGCTACAATGCACATAAGTACTTAACATTTTCCACTAGATGCCCGTCTCAAGAAAATGTAGTCTCTAATTTATAGCGCTATTGTCACCGAACAATACACACGTGAGGTCTGTTGTCTGGTGTTGTGAGATTCACCTTAAACTGACAGCATCCCTTAAGGATAACATCACTGCTTCCCATTTAACTAATGTTGCCAGTGAGTCTCTGAATAGGCTCTATTGCATGTCGCACGGCCATTATGGATACCATGTGTCAACATGTACAAGGATTCACTCACTACTGTCAGTATTGCTAGAATGGGGGAGCGTTGGTGTTATTGCCGAGGTATGCTGACAGGTGAAGTGAATCTGACTGCAGCTTAGCCAACTACATGTTTAGCGTTTTGCTAAAACATGTTTCCGAGTGCAATGTAAGCGCCTGGCTGCAAGCTTATTATTTGAGAACGGAGTCGCCAATGATTTTATTGCTCACTGGAAGCGGTTTTAATATTAAAATATTTAATATTTACTGCATTGTATAGTTTGGTAATCTCACGTTACTTTGTATATTCATAATCATAATATCACCTTCAATCTACATTTTATGGATGTAAGAGAGAACCTGCTGCGCTATAACTATGCTATCCAAGAGAAGATCTGAATTGTCTCTTTTCTTTATAGGGCTACTTGTAATATAAATAGAAATAAAAATAAAAATCTCAGTACCATTTTTTAAATTATTTTATCACAACATGTTTCAACTTTGATGTGATATCACTTCTATTAGAAGATTTGAACTTATGTAGCAAATCAATCAATCAATCAATTCTCCGGCTGATCTCAAATTCCTTTTTTCTTTCCCATGTGCCTGTCTGCTTCCAGACGTTGGCTAGCATGGTAGCTGGTTTCACCCTATTCACAGCTGCACGAAACAATTCCGCGTTGTTCATAGAGAACCAGGCTCTCAATTTTTCAGCCACCAAATTCTTCTTCTGCCGACCCCTCTTCTTCTCATCACTCTTCCTTGCAATATGCCCTGCAGGAGATCATAACGGTGTGGGTTTCTCATGATATGCTTCAAGTACTACAGCTTTCTCGCTTTTATACTATTTAGAAGCTCTCAAATTCCTGGTTTTCCATTATTCTACTTCATAGATATTTATACATTTTGCATGAATCATCTTCAACCTAAAAGAAAATAGACACTCGATATTTGATGAGAGCTGTGAAGCAGTGAAACGTATGTTATAGTTCACATTGTTCATGACAAGTACAGTATATCCTATTATATTAAGCGAGCAATTTATGTATTTATATATCTGGTTATTTTTATATCTGGCTATTTAAAAAAAAAAACATTTATTTTCTAGTAAACATTTATTGGATTCTATTTTATTTTATAACCTGACGATGGTGTAATATCACCGAAACTAGTTGTTGAACTATTTTAAAGTTTTTTAAAAATAAAGGGTGCTATAAGATTTTATATTGTTTTATTATTTATTTATCTACTGGCTATTTTTATATCTGGTTATTTCTGTTTAACGGATCTCGAAAACGGCTCTAACGATTTTCACGAAATTTGGAACATAGTAGGTTCATGATATAAAGATTCGATTGCTCTAGGTCTCATCCTTGGGGAAACTCACTGAACGACATTAAAAGGATAATTCATCCTTGGCTGAAACATCTGTGGATAGTGAAAAATCAAAATATAGCATCCCCGAAATTCATAAGTTGACGTATTCTAGAGAATTGTGTTCTGTTTATCAATAAATAAAAATAATGAGCGAAGCTCGGTGCCTCGAGATTTATCCTATTATATTAAGCGAGCAATTTCTGTATATCTGTTTATATTTTTATATCTGGTTATTTATGTTCAACGGATCTCGAAAACGGCTCTAATGATTTTCACGAAATTTCGAACATAATAGGTTTATGATATAAAATTCGATTGCACTAGGTCTCATCCCTGGGAAAACTCGCTGAACGACATTAAAAGGATAATTCATCCTTGGCTGAAACGGCTGAGACTTTCGTCGTCTGTGGATAGTAAACAGTGAGCGAGTAATTCTGTGGAAAATCAAAATATCGCATCCCCGAAATTCATAAGCTGACGTATAGCCAGCTGTGAAATATAAACACGATCATTTTAGAGAATTGTGTTCTGTTTATCAATAAATAAAAATAACGAGCGAAGCTCGGTGTCCCGATATTTTGTATTATGGAAGGAAGTAGGAACTTTCAAATAGAGATTATAATATTTCATTCTTATCCTTTTTAATCGGCTACATTTTATTATTGTGTTTTGTGTTACAAATTAATTGGAATAATCTGTTCATTATTGTAGATGTATTTAAAGTGTACAGTATGCAAAGCTAAAAGTACATTATGGATACCTAAATATTCTGAGCCCTATGATAGGCTTATTCAAATATGAAACTATAATGCATGTATTTCGCGATTTTCCAATCAGAAAATGATTTTTTTATGCTGTAACACTGAAATGTTACAGAAATGTCTAGAAATTCAATGATGATAATTTGTGTTGAACTATTGATAAATATCACTACATCTCACCAACAACAGTATCTGATCTCTGATCAGATATCTAAGATATAATTCATTAACAAATTTCAGTTCCAAATTTTCATGACAGCTATTTATACAGTGATGTACAAAACATAAATGATAATATCCTTCATGTAATTTGTGTTCTCCTGAAGGAATTTCTTCCACAATCATGATAATCTCTCCCACTCCCCCCTCCTTTACTTTCACAAACTCAAGAATTCAGCTTCCAGCTCCCAACACACATATATTCAAATCCACATCACGTTCGAATAAGAACAATTTCGTCGGATTAGAAGAATATTAATAGGCACATCGGTCTGATGTATATTTTTAACTCTCTGGTCAGAGATAATGGACGATGGATGACCTTGAGTTATCGCTGTAATACCAGCTAGTCCACCAACTTCCACTCCTCCTTGCAATGGAATCAGGAGTGAAAGCAGCCATAAGAAACGACACGCATTGGCCGATTTTAGCTTGCTTCTTATAGAAACCCGTGTCGCTTCTAAGGCCGATCATAGAGTGGAGAAATCCTAGTGTGGGATTCACTTATAACTGTCAGTATAAGTTTAATGGGAAGTATTGATGTTATCTCTGAGGAATACTGACACGGAGAGCGGTGTTGCTGACTGCTGACCCGTAAGGTCACTGTCCAGGAGTCGAGGATTAATTTGTCTGGAGCCAGCTTCGAAAAGATATTATATTGCCGCCAGAGACAACCGCGGTTTTATACTTGTACCGTCAGCTCGAAGTATGCTGAGGAAATGATAATGTGTCAGTTTTGAAATGAGTTGAAGGAAATATTTAGAGGTAGAATAGAATAGAAAAGATGGGTTTGGAGGTGAGAAGTATGGACTGTCATGAAAACTTTACCACTGAATCACATTGTTCTAATTGTAATAACAGGGCTCATGAAATACATTGAATAAGTGAAAAAGAGAGTTCATATTACAAAGGCCCTTTTGAGCTGTCATTCTTCACATAAAAGTCTACTATTGTTACGTATATCTAGATGTGTTCAAACTTGTATATTTGTGCAAATAAAGGTATTATTATAATTGAAATGAAATTATATCGAAAAAAGTCACTATAAATACAATATTTTCTTGTGAATTGATTATTGATCTGTATGGAATAAAATACGGCAGCTTAGAAATTTTCTCTTGAGAAATGATATACCGGTACCTTTAATGGAAGTGTAATGAAATGAAAATATAATTATTGTTGATAAATGAATGAGAAATATTTCTTGATAGGCAAATCATAAAATGGGGAAATATTTCTTGATAATTGAAATTATTGAAATAATTATGATAAGGCAAATCATAGAATTTACTTCAACTCCAGTTGGAGAAATGCTATTTTTAATTCACATAAACTTATTGACCGAACTTCAATGAGATTATGGTAGCACTTATATTTCTTCCTGACTTGAGAACGATTTGGCAACCGTGAATAGATAGAAAAGGATAGCAACACCAATACCAATGCTAATCAGGTGCTGACTTTATGACATAGATCTCATAAATTATAGGACGCAAATCTTAGTAGACCGAGCCCTGTAAGTTAGGTTAGTATTAGTTACTAGCCGTCAGGCTCGCTTCGCTCGCCATATCCGTCTAGCCAGGGGGCTCCGCCCCCTGGACCCCCGACTGGATCGTCTAAGAATGAGATCAGCAGTCTCGCTTCGCTCGCCTGCATTTTTCATTTGAGCATTTTTATCATATGTTAGGACAATCCAGTCGGGGGTCCAGACTTATCCGTCTGGCTAAACGGATATGGCGAGCGAAGCGAGCCTGACGGCTAGAAATATAATATTCCCAGGATTGAAGTAGCAGTGCCCAATCAATTTTTCCGCGATAAATGCATTTAAATCTTCAACTTGGTGCCAACCTAACAAAGTCAACTCAACTTAATGTCAACCTGACAAAATTATTAATTTAGTTGCCAGTTAACAACTGTTTCGAAGAGGTACTCTATCTGGATTATAGTTCTATAATAACATATGATATGGAAATTTCAATTATAATTAAGAGATTGGGAGAAGAGGAATATACATGCTAAAAGACGAACTTTAAACCCTTAAAAACAACCCTTAGAGTTAAAATATTGCCAAAAGATTTCTTAGTGCGCCTCTAAAGGGCCAACTGAACATACCTACCAAATTTGAACGTTTTTGGTCCGGTAGATTTTTAGTTATGCGAGTGAGTAAGTGAGTGAGTGAGTGAGTGAGTGAGTCAGTCAGTCAGTGAGTGAGTGCCATTTCACTTTTATATATATATAGATTATTAAGTGAGTGAGTGCTGAGTGAGGTCATTATTGTGTAATTCAATGATTTTCATTTTGGTAGTATAGTAATGCCTGGTTTCATGTAGACTAAGTAATCATTCTCCATCAACTACTCCCATGTGGTCTAGTGGCTAGGATATCTGGCTTTCACCCAGAAGGCCCGGGTTCGATTCCCGGCATGGGAAATATTTTTTTATAGTCCAACTTCATGCAGACTCATTCATTATCTACTGAAATATACATTTGATGAGTATTGGAACATTAGAATTCAATTTTTTGGCAAAAACAATTCCTTATTTCAAAAATTGTTATCTCCATTTTCGTATGATAAACAATATTATTATTCCATCTCAATATCGATTTCGAGTGATAACAGAAGCATCAATTATTGATCGTGTAAGAGTAATAATGGGATGCCAAAATAATACGTCAACCATAGTCAATGCACTCCAATATTTGAGTTTGTAACTGTAAATATTTCAATGTTACAATAATTGATAGAAAAGAATTACTGTAGTAGTCTAAAATAATAATATATCGAGTGATCTGGCTGGCTCAGGTTTGGTGTCAGAGTTTTCAGGTCAAACAAGTTCTATTTCAGGGCCTCTTACATGACCTAACGACTGTTATGAGGCAAACGGGACCGACAGCTCAACGTTCGAACCCGAAACACGGGAGTGACCCGAGAAAAATATCTACTGATAAATTTTAAGGAGCCTTCACAGTCACAGATAGATGATTGACTTGAATATTGAACAGCAATGAGTTTTTCTCCTTTTTATAGTGAATTTCACATCCATCTAGAACTTTCAGCAGAGGAAACCTATAGGTAGCGGAGATTGTTTTATTCTATGCTTTTAGTTATCACGCTGGAAAAATATAAAATTACAAGTTCTATAAGATTCACATTTCACGTCGTGGAAGTGGAAATTTGATAACACATTTAATTACGCTAATAATTAAACTCATGATTAATCTTTTTCACTTTTATGAATATCACTTCCACGATTTGGAAGTACGAATCTTTTATTATTATTGGTGTTTGTAAATTCATGACAAGCTTTCTGTTTTCTTGTCTTTTTCCTGGGGAATTAATCTATTATCTTGATTACAGGTAATTGAGAGGCAGCTTTCCGTTTTCGATTTAATGAGCAACCGAGAAGGGACAACTGTGATTGGCTGATTTGCTATCTACCACTTTGTCCAATAGCCGTGCATCAGTTGTAAGTTAACCATGAAGCCCCGATCAATACCCCGAGTGTTTGAACAGCCTTCATTCAATATTTACTTTGGCAGAAAACAGTTGATAGTTGCTCTCTGCGCGTTGTGTCGCATTGTTAAAGCTTTAGACCACCACCTCATGACAACCAACCCCATTTCACCCCCCTTGGGGGCTCCTCAATCCCCTCCACCCCACACTTCACCTCTCACAACCAATAATCACCATCACAGTTCAATGGCACCTCATCAAACAAAGAAAGCCTTCCCTAAGTGCCAATTTGACAACTATTGAGAGACAAAACAATATTGGTGTGATGATATTGTCACTGCAAAATCGGATTTTGGTGACAGATTCACTTACAAGTTTGTTATTGGATTTCTAGATAGAAGGGTTGGATATTTGAGAGGAGTGTTGGCTTATTGTGAATTTACCATAGAAGATGGAAGTATTAATTATTGAATGTATTGAATCGTTAAAATGCTATTTGCGTTCAATGTATTAATTATACTGTACATAGTATCAATATCCACAATAAATAACATCATGGTATTGGAAAAATATCATATATGATTGAATGTCAGAAAAATATGTACATCCCTGTTTTATATGAACAAATGAGATAATTCAAATCCAAGAAAATTACTTCACTTATATGGGCTACTTAATTCAAATTAATAAAAACTTGTAGTACCCTTCATTATAAACTTTAAAATAGTTAAAAGTTTTAACTTGAAAATGACCAATGGTCGAAACAAGTCGTTAAAATATTATAACGTTTATAATAAAGGGTACTTCAAGCTTCTATATTGTTTTTAAACTATGTATTGTAAATTTGTAAATTTTATATTGTTTTTAAATATTGTTTTCAAATCCAAGCTATAATCAATTTTCTTGTTTGTGAAATGCGGCCTGCAACACCCTTTCATGAATTATCTCCACTTCCATCATACTCTGATATGAGCTTCAATTCATTACTCATTCAATTTCTGCCTTCTATTCATACAAAGCTGGATAATGTGGAAGTTATTGTATTTTGAAAATGAAACTAGAGATAATCTCAGAGTGTTCTCTGTTTCAAAATATCTTGTGATACTGTAATCCAAATGAAATCATTTTTACTAAAAATAGAAGGCCTACTATAATTGGAACGAAATCAATGATATGAGAAGAATAATAATGCTAATCTTCCAACTCTTATTTCCAAAGTAGTCTTGAGAAGCCAACAATATTCTCATCAAAACTAAATGAAACCAGAGAGTCTGTGTTCCATCACTCTATCAATGTACCAACAAACACCCACACTAAAGAAGAACTACTATGGTCTCTATGCTAGCACTCAACGATAGAACATGCTTCAACATTATTATTGTCGAAGCAGATATCTGTGATGACATGTTGGGTGACAGATTTGCATACAGCACTTTACGTTGAAGGACCTCTATGCTGGATGTTTCAAGCGGCACATTGTCCAAAGGAATATTATGTTCCTGCTAGAGAACTGTCTGTCTATCCGACATCCATCAGCTCTGAACACTGAAAGCCTAGCAATTGAAATGGACATATTCCGCAATTCCATTTACGGTGTGGTCTAGAACGTGTACGTTACGGTGACTATCTTTCCATCAATTAGTGTGACATCGAGTGTGTATCATGCCACTAACATCATGATGTTCTATGTGTTGATATGGGGCGGAGTCTAGTGCGTGAAATTAAGCTTTTCGACCAAATTCATCATGTATAGTGTGTACGATTAGTGTGTGTGTGTGTTACATCGAATTCAACACACTTGCGCACACTTTGAGTGTATGTGTGCGTTGACTCCTGACTAGGCGAAGCCAGGCTAAACTTAAAAGGCATCCAAGCATGAAGCCCAAAACAGGTTTTGTTCATTTCACCGTACACCAGGCATTAGCTACTAGACTTCTACCCCTCTTCTGAGGCATTACCTATTCCTCAACATTCTGTATCTACTCCTGCTACTCCTGCTTCTCTCCCAACCAACCTCCTCCTCCTACTCTGTCTGTTTCTACTTCACCTCCTCATATTCCACAACCTCTTTATCACCCTCCTAATCCTCCTCCTTCTACTCCAACTCCTCATCCTACTCCTCCTACTCACCCTTCACCATCCTTCACCTTAACCACCCACTCCTCCTCATCTTCAGGCTTCTACTCCATACTCCTGCATACCACAACCACCTACAGAGAGATCCACTTTAAACTGACAGCATTCATTATGAATAAATTACATTATCGCTCTCCATTAAATCAATGCTGACAGTCTGTTTGATTTAAACCCTCTAGTACTATTGTCTCTGTCATTACACTTAGTACAGTCATTGAATGAAATAATCTTAAGTTTTAAGTTTGTAAACCTTGAAATACTTTATATAAGTTTTCTCTGGTAGGCTACAATTCAAATACTAGACTATAGAGTAACCCAGAATAACGGGAACTGTTAAAAACGTCATTCATCGAAAGTGAGAAGGTGAATAATGATTCTACATAATTTATGGCAATCAATGAAAACTTGAAAAGTTACACTTGAGGGAACGATCATTAGTTACATTTATAATTTTATGAAAACTCTATCCTTTAGTCGGCTTCCTCATGAACGAATACATTATAGAAATCTGTGTTTGAGATTCCTCATCAATCACCGGAACACTTCAGTAGTTTAAACTTGTCACTCCAACGATTTATCATAGAGAAACAATAGCGTAAGTAGTGTGGAGCGGTATTTGATGGCTTCACATATGTAGGGTGAATCTTGTACTGAGTCAATGGTGTAGCGGCTATAAATTTTGCAATTGCGTATGTGGACGCTGATTGTACACCAGACTGATTGATCCACTACAAGATTCAATACAATTGTCGGAATCGCGGGAGGCCTAAACGCTCGCTCACCCTTGATTCTTCTAATGACAAGTTGTATAGTGATGAAATTTTTATAAGCAGTGCTGCGATCGCTAAACACTGAAGACGGATACCTTAAAATTATTACCTGTGAAGAATGAGCATACAAAATCATACAGGTCGAGCAAAAATCCCGATGTAGATAATTTACGGGACTGCGTCTCTAATAAGTTCTGAAGGATTAAAATACGGTATTTGGACCAAATATCGTTCAGAATATACTTCGAGAACAGAGTCTTGTCGGGTTTTAAGCTCTATTGTAGGAATTTATATGATCTATGGCTGCATCTGCTGTACAATTGATGTGTTCGCTCCAAAGTCGAGGCAGGTAACAGATAAAAGCTGATATATGAGCAGGTAAGGACAAAGAATAAATATCTCGATCTGACCCCACTCGCTATATCCACTTAGACCTGTTCCAATATCCAGCTTAATTCAATTATTCCAACGATCGTATTCGATCGGTTCTTGATGATATAGAACGTATCAGACACAATAATTGACAGGCTTAAGAAATAATCGAACTCAGAAAGCGAATTAACAAAACTGAAATATATTACAATAAAATATGCAATCATACAGTGCAGGTTCAGAATTTGATTTACAGGTTGATAATAATTTAGCATTAACAGAATAGTTAAAAATTTTCTTGTGCTTGCATGATACCATGCGTGATTCAACAGAATTTTACGATTGATAAAATTGAACAATTTTGAAAAAAATAGTGAAAAAATGAATTATAAAATATTTTTTAAAAATGCTCGGGGTCGTGGTTCTGGCAGCGGAGGATAGCTAATCAACCACAAGTTCTTATGAATTCAATAGGAATAAATTCTAGGCTCTTAATAACTAAAAGCGCTTGTCGGCGTGGCCAATAATTTAACGAAGAAAAATTTATGTTTTTGCACTGAAATATTTTTCGAAGCGTAGATTGGGGCCCCTTTTAAAACTTATAACTCACGTGAAATTCCTTGGTGGTCGTGGTTTTCTTCTTTAGATCAAAAATCGTTTGATCGGCAGCAATCCAGGCTTCGGTTTCAGCACGTGGGGGATTTTTAATTTAATATTTCCTTCACCAAATTAATTAAGGGATAATTTACTTTAAACTTTTAAATTTATCGATTGATGAAAACATAAATTTACAAATAACAAATAGATTGGCCTAAAATATCGGCTCACAAATAGAACATTTAAAAATCGAACAAGAAATTTTCACAAATAGGTCTTGGTAACTATAAAAAGAGATCTGAACGGTGAGGATTTCAAAAGGGAAGTGCTGTCCTTTCTCTAAGCTTCTTGGCTAGACCTTTCTTCTGAGAATCTCGATGTAATAAATTTGCATAAAAATTTGCCATTGGTAGAACGCTTGTGACGTAGACATGACGTCAGTGGCAAGCAGTAGAATATAATTCCTTTAATTACAATAATAATTCAATTTATGTAATTCTTAAAACTGCTTAATCTTCTAGACATAGTTCCTCTCATACAATGTACATGTGCTAGCGTAAATGATAAGGCAGGGTTGTTGTCTGATAATAGATTAACATGTGTTGCTTTCAAACAATCACCTTTTTGGTGCTATTTCTATGCACTATGATTGGCTTAGGCTTGCCAAAGAGATTTAATTACCATGTGGTTCAGTTGAATTAAATCATTAATAAATTAATATTCTTATACAATTTTTATTAGGTTTGAGACTGTTATAATTAATTTCTGCCGTTTTATCAATAATATAATTTCATGCTATGACCTATTTAGTTACAATAAGACCTGACATATAATATAATTTCTTAAATAATAAATAATTTCAACGATAATACATACATTTTATTTTTTATTTGAAATTCTTGGTCCTTTATTGATAGTTTTATAATTTTTAGGAATGATATTTTACCTTGCATGAAAACCGGCATGACATTTGACAATACTTTGAATCAGTCAGCTGTGTTCAGGCTGCTTTAAACATCTGTTCGATAGTAAACAAAGTGTAACCTCAAATTCAATGAGCAATTCGTAAATAATTTGTGCTTTATTTGCAAAATAATTATAATTTTATTGAATGATTTTTCTAGAAAATGTTCGATACAGAACGGTACTCTTATCTAATATACAGTTATTGATAAGTAAGCTTTATCGCTCGGTCGCTAACTATTCCTTTAGCAAATTCTTTCATTTTAAAAGGTAATCACAATTTTCTCTCTTCTCATGAGGTCTATTTGAAAGATTCATCACAGTAGATATCCCATGGTATAGGGAATTTATGTCGCAACTTTTACTGTTATCTCAAGCCGATTACTGTCGATTATTGTCAATTTTTACTGTTTTGTTGGGGTGAGAGTGTATGAACGGCACAATTTGAGAGACTACCAGCGTCATAAAGCTTCATGGGAAAGAACTACGTGAACTATCGGCTTGGGATAACAGTAAAAGTTGCGACATAAACGCCCTATACCATGGGATATCTACTTATGCTATCTTTTCTCTATGGATTTATCTATATCTATTTATCTATTTATCTATTTATTTATCTCTATTTATTTATCAATTCATATGCTGTCACGTGGTAATTTAATACCACCAAATATTTTAAAATGAGCCAATGAATTTTAACAGAATTATAAAATTGGAAAGAAGGTTAGACCTAGTCAAAGGATAAATCAACTTAAATCAAGTATTATTAGCGATTAGGAGTAATAGCATTATCAAAAACGATAAGGAAACTTGTATAATTGTGATTTAATAACTATGAGAACCCATTGGTAAGATCAAAAAATTATAAAGCGGCTTACTTATTATTGGCGGATTATAAAAAATAAAAGTGCATGAACATTGAGGTTAGAATTATTTGTTTACATTTTGAAAAGAATTAGTCGATCTTGGATAAATCGATAATTATTAGAATCAATACTGAACGAATCAGCTGATTATTCGATCAACCAGTATAACAGGTTGAATTATATAAAATTTACTCATAAAGGATATATTATGTATACTAAAGGAAGTCGATGTGTAGAAATACGAACAACTATTATCTCTGTATAAATATTTATTATAATCTAAAAAAGCATGATAAATCAAGAGTATACAAAACTCATATAAAAAAACTAAATGTATTAAAATCGCATGTTATGATTTATTTATGAAATCAATTTAAGATAAACACTCCATATATTTGTATAAAAACTCTTTTTTATTTAATTTTTTTCTATTATAAAGTCGAGTAAGCCCTGATTCCCAAGGCAACCAATTGTATTGAGTTTATTAAATTGAAGACCAATCAGAGAGTAGCTTACAGAATTATTCTTGGAAGAGACAAATTTTTCTGAAAACCTCTTTCTTCTGGCTTAAGATCTTGACCTGAGAGGATGCACATAGAGTCTAGGGTTCTTTCTTCCTCTTTTTAAAATTTTAAAAAACTATTAAGCCAAACCCTTTTTAATGTGAAGTATTTGTATTAAATGTTAAATTATCTGTGAACTCAGTGCTGTCAAAGAGTTCGTAATTCGTAACTATTCCCCATAAATATATCTGTAATTCGGAAAGGAACTTATAAGAATCTGGACCACGCGTTAGCCCAGCAGTGACGAAAAGGAGCCTACCTAATTAATTATTGGAAATAATTAATTCAATCCACGAGACCGTCAAGAACTTCAGTTCAGTGAGTGATAAGACAAACGAGCTCGTTTTAGGTTTTCTACGTACAATGGGGGAATTAATGAAAAAGCGCTATTCAAATTAACTTGAATTAAATAAAAAGTCACCACGTGTTGAATAATATCACATAGTTCATAAGAACATTTTATAAATTTATTTAATATATGTAGGAAGCTTACTTCCATGCACAGCCCGAATTCATATAAATCCCTGAGATCTCATGTTTGAATATTAATTTATTAATTATAATTTTGTTAATTGAACAAAGTATATCATATCAAACTTATAGACCGAACAAGTTTTTGTTTGCAGAATTTTGTATTGATTGGAAGTCTAAGTATCAGTATTAAATACAATATTTATGAATTTGAAACCCACTATTGTGAATATTAGCAAAGCCTGTGATAATTATTCAGATTTTAGAAAACATTTGATTAAGTATATTATAGATATATCGAATATTTTATGCACATATTTTTTATGGGAATATATTTTGTGTTTTATGTCAGCATACAAACTCATAGAATTTTTTATTATATCCTAACTCATCTCGTGATATACAGTTTGAGCTGTTTTAATACCAACAAATATTTAGCAGCACTTAAAATTATTGAATCAAGTAATATTAGTCTAATCTTATTCAGAGCACTCAATATTTATCATCCTTTGATGATATTCATTTTATCTGCCAGAGCAAGTATATTAAAAAATTATATTAATAAGGTTCCAGTTATATCATATAAGGATCCAGAGAGCTTCAAGAACTGGCGTTGTAAGTTCTAAGGAATTTTGGAAGGGTATATTGGTGAATACTTGTATTCACGACGAGCGTTTTAAGAATCAACTAGAAACAACTATAGTTGGTCCTTATCATTCTCTAGTGGTACATGGTTACTGATAATCAGTCATCAAATATTCTTTTAATTTTCTCACTGGTATTCTCCAAGAACTTCATAGAAGCAGCGGTAAGAATTATCAATCACCGGTCATTGAACCTTATAGTGATTATTTGTATTTGTAAAATTCATGTATCTACCACTGAGCTAGAGCTGAGGTTTGAACCCAGTAATTTTGCGAGCCGGACGGCCTTAATTTTTTGTGAATTTATTCGCAAAAGAGGGAATTTAACGATTGCTCTTATAAACACCAATATCATCACTCTATCATGAGAGGTAACCCTCCAAGGGCAAAGGAACACAACTTCACAATGCAAATACAATCCAGGTAATAACAACAGGAATTTGCCCAAAACTGCTTCAACATCAATTCGGAGTACACAGTCTAAAGGTTATGCTACTCACGTAACGTAGATGATAACTTAATTCGCACACAATTTTGAGTCCAAAAAAATTGATTCTACCATCAGCATAAGTTTTGTAAGAATAAAACTTTCTTAAAATCCAGACCAAGAAAACTATTGGTTTATTATTGCATTATCATTATGTCGTCATCCTAAAAATCTAATCAACTCAAGCTATTTTATAGTACTCTAATCTGATTAGACTATAATATGATAAACCCTGTGAATAGACCGTATATAACATAATTATTTCCTTATGGCAATGGATAGAATATTAAGACGTCTTGTTTTTCAAAATGAAATAAAAACACAAATATATTGTCAAATTCACTCCCAATGATATTGCTATAGCCTAATATTATTGCTTTCCAATGGATTTCATCGGTTTATTTGTACTGTATATGAGCTCTGTCTTGTTTTCTTTATATATTAAGGTTAAGTTCTCTCACAGAGCTCAGCTCTCGTAAACTCTTCATTGGATAAGAAGGAAACAGTGAACTATTTCATAATAATTTGAGAGGGAGTAGCAGCAGATAGAAAGCAGTGGGACAAGGTCGTTGCAAGGCGCTGAAAGTGAGTATAACCTACATTATCTGCCTCTTACCAGATTCCTATCGACAGCCTGTGTAGTGCAGTGCTGCTGGGCTGGGGCTGGCTGCTCATGTTACGTCAAATAGAAACAATAATCTCAACGCCAACTACTTATCACAGATAAGACATTCTATTTAGCCTTGCCTTTGCTACTGCTGTAGTACGATGCAACTAATGTTGACTATCACTGCAGCCTCTCTTTATGATTAGTAGGATCTACATCTTTATGAGGTAGTAGTCTGTAGACTGTAGGCCAGGTTATATAGCATCAACTTCACAACAGCATTCTCCGTGTAGAAAGATTACAAAATTTCCAGAGAGAATAAAGTAGCGTTCAATGTAAATACTTGAAAATGTTGACTATGTATCACCTCTATTGTTGAGATAGAACTGCCTATGATAATGTGGATTATCAGTTTATTGAATTGCTACAGTTGAAAGTTGACAATTAAAGGGTTTTTGCATTTGAAACTACTCACAAATTAATGTCAATTATCAACTCGTGGTATGCTATAATGCAACTTACATTTCACAGCCTATATTATAGTAGTAACTTTCACCAAGCAATAACTTGATGGTAGTTTACCTAATTATCAAATAAATCTGAGTTACTCACCAGTGAGAAATAAATTTTCAAAATTACAGTTTTGAAGAACTCTGTTCTTTGGGAACAAATTCTTTTGATGAGATGTTGAGAATATTTTTCGTTTTAATGAATTGTGTTTCTATTGTTGAAAACTGTTTAAATAGTTATTTAAAAAGTTGAAAAATATTTACTCACATGAGCTCTATCAACCATTTTTCCTCGGTTGTTGAATTCAATTATTTCATAATTCTGTATGGCATTCAATCAAATCTGAGGTAACTATTATCCGCAAAGATACAGTATTCTACAGTTCAATACTCTCAGGGCACCAGCTATGTATGGAACTCAAGTAGCCTACTTCTAGAAACAGTAGAGCCTGAAATAACACTTTAGATCTCTGGAACAAGCTTATAAGAAATACGAAAACTATTTCACTTTTAAGATTTGAAGGATCTCAACTAAGAATATTTTTAATAATTTATCCTCTCTCCAATAATTCAGATCTTTCGAGAAAGTTATACACCTCTACAGTTCTAACTTAACGAAACCAGCTCGTTTGAATATGCATGAATTCATTGAAAATAGACAATCGAAAGGTATGTCATAAGGCTAGAGTGGAACTGGTATCACGTTGCACGTATGCATATTTGTTTAGCAGTTGAACTACTAATGATTGGTGATAGTTGATTGTGAAAATGGATAGCTGTAATGGAATTCAAATTAGAATGGAGCGAATTCAACACTACACTGCGTTGCTGTGTCGTTTTGTGAGTAGTTTGAATGTAATTGAAACCATGTCAGACACTTGTCATTATTGTTAGTCTACTGAGATCAGTGCGTTGATTACACAACGGTGATAGTGACTGTGTATATACGTATATCTATATCAGTACACTAGTAATATTATATATAGTACACTTCATCAAAGCTGTACTTCAGAATGTTTCAGTATACTACAAAGCGCATCAACTTTCGAAATTAGTTTGCTCCTATATGCTTTGTGCTTGATAGTTTATTACGAATTGTTGACTTGATTCACTGTCTATTTGTCTATCTCTAATGGTCTAAATACATGATGGCTCTAGTATGCTTGATGACCAAGGACTATATAGATATTATTCTCAATAGCTGGAATGAAAGTGTGCTGTAATGGATCAGTAGTTGCGATACGGTACTCATCTGCTGAATGATGTTATGTTCTGCGTACCGTCATGGTAATATCTATTTAACGGAAGGTCGTAAGATGTGTGTTGTAAATTGTTTATGATCTTGATCTTGTGCAATATCATTTAATGAGTGGTTGTTGTATAAAGTGTATAAAGTGGAATTATCATAAATTGAATTGGAGGGCAAATAAATTTGGACTATCTTGTCAATCTATACTTAATTTATTCAAGAATCGGGATGCAATCTGGTTGATCTATGTTGACTGTACTCAAGTGATTCAACAATTAGAATGATGGATTGATAAGATAATGTGATGATGAGAATGGGATTATGAGTTATTCAGTAGTCTAGTAGGAAATCCGGGTTCATCTCAGCACTTAGAACTATTGGACTATGACAGTTTCGTATCAACAATATTTCAAAGAAAGAAATAGAATGAAAATTACAATTTGTAATAATTGTCAACCACTTTTTTTGATATATTATATAAACAGAACCTGGTTTTGTGGCTTCACCAGTCACATACAGCTGTTTTGTTTGATAAAATATATATTTTCTGTTTATTTAATAAATAAATAAATATATGAATGAATGAATAGATGAATAAATAAATCTATATTCAATGACAAGTACATCACAGAATAACAATAATTAAATGTTGAATTCAACAAAAATGCGTAGTGTACAGTCAATGAATTCAATACTGCTTGCTAAATAATGAACTTTGTCTGCAAATAGGATTATATACTGTATCTCACAATTGAAAATAAAATCAGGAATTCGTTTATCAAACACACATGAGATATTAGAAACTGAAATAATGCGAAATAATATTTAATATATACTGTATCATATATTGATGGAAGTGGTTGACAATTGAAATTTGTGTTTTTCATTCTGTTGCTTTTTTGAAATTTTTGACAAAAATAGTATTTAAATTTATATAGTATTGTATAATAATAAAACTGGTTGACAATATATTTCAATCTGTATTTTTCATTATGAAAGAATACCAAAACATGACACACAACACAACTGTAATGTTAAAAGCAATGTACGCTTACATTCCAACTCATCAGTTAGGAGCTTACAAAACAATTGTATCCTTAAGAACCTTAATTAGATGCTGAAACCTTATAGATCTGTCAAATCATCAAGTATTGAAATATATTTCATGATATTATCACAATATATAATGTTTATTGTTTCGTGAACAACTGTTGGCCATTCTTATAATTATACTTTCTTCATACTCTTCATACTCTCATCTCCATTCTTCCCATACATTTCCCAAGATATCCCATACATATACCTGTATCTTGAACCCACTTTCCTCAGCATTATCCTCACTATGGAAAAATAACATATTACAAACTCATTTACTTATTCAGACTCAATTTCAATTCTGTATGGCATTCATTGTAGGTGACCATCGCTTATCCAATTACTCATGTCCAACACTCATGTCCAGAAATTGCTTTGATCAAGTTCCACGTTCTTTCGAGAAACGTTCTGATATCGGCGTTTTCCATCCCACAGGTTCTCAAGCGGTTCAAGATCTCTCCCTTCTCCACAGCTAGTCGAACAAGAGACGTTGTTGTTGCTGGGTGACAGGCGGGTGAGGTGGAAAGTGTGAAGCAGGCCATTTCAACATGCAAGTTAGGACCTTCTGGTGAATAATAGAGGACATCGTGCATCGATCCAGGGACAGTGCCGGGTTCAGGCTGGACTTTGAGTTTAGTTGAGAGGGTGAAATGGCATCACCACCAAAGCTTGCCTTCATTTGAGGCTGTCTGCCGGTCAACCGGTGAAGCTGGGTCATTAGGCTTTTCAGTAGTCTCTTCTCCGCCTCCTCCTTCCTCATAATCCTCCTCCTTCTCATCCTCCTTTCCTCCTAATCCTCCTCCTCTTGAAACCATATCCTCTCCACTACCCTCCTCACCGTCAACCACACGACCATCACTTTTCGGCTCGTTTGCATACGGAACGCAAATGGAGCTGTTGGTTCAATCAGAGCTGCAGCCTCAACTGTAGATCAACTTGTTCCGGTGCCTTCCACAGAAAATCTAGTGAGGATTTGTTGCACATTCACTGGGACTCAGACTTGTTGCATCAACGTTTTCCATTTTTTATTGCTTAATATTTTGTTACAAGTTCAGAGAAGAGAAAATAGAATAAAAGGAATGACTCATTTATCTCTTGTTCATTATTTTTTGACTCCTTGACAGTGGAGTATTGTGATTTGGTCATTGGTAATCTATTAATAATCTGAGTTATCTCATTCTGAAGAGATTTAAAATTCAGAACAGATGCTTTAAACAGTAGTTGTTTTTTTCTGTTATTCAAATTTTACTGTCTCACAAAGCTAATTATTAAATAGAATACAGATTAAAAATAATGTGATATTCTAATAGCTAGAAATATTAGGTTTATTGTACATGATCTCATATATTGTTGAACAGACTTATTTCCGGTACAAATTGATTCGTTTATGATGTACAGATCAAGATCTGAGCCCTTTGGATGTGCGTTTGGTAAAATAATGCCAAGAGTTGTATGGAACTTCTGGTAGGTCCCGAACCTCAAGGAAGCGTTTTTGAAGTTGAATGATGACTGACCACTGGGTGATCAATTCTTAATACATTTTTTTTTTGTGTAGTTGAGAAGTTGATATTGTGGTAATTATTCATATTGAATGAAAAAGTCTAAGAAATTGTCAAAAAACCACTGATTTGTTGATAATTAGAAAGACCGGTTTCGGTTATTACACCATTGTCAATCTCTGATAAACTAAAACTAAATACAAGAGCAGCAGAATATATACTAGTAGGCGAGTACTGCTATTGGTCGAGGGCATGAACGTCTGCCGAACCGAAACCGGTCTTTCTAATTATCAATAAATCAGTGGTTTTTTGACAATTTCTTGGTCTTTTTCATTCAATCTTAATACATTGTCATTTTTATTGACATATGGTTATAATAAGCTTATTATTCCACCTAGAAGCTTGTTAGGTGTCTCACACAATTATTCATAAAGAAATTTGATTTCTGTAACCGGAGTTTCCTTCTGGGAATTCTCATTTGAAAAAGTATTTGAAGTTCTGATCTGAGAACAGAGCAGTGAATGCCTGTACAGATACTGCACATACATTGACAATCTGGAGCAAAAACATTTTAGCTCATATAAAATAGAGATAGACACATAAATAACCAGAGAAAAATGTATTGTTTCTCTATGAAAATATACTTACTCCTTTCTCAAAACTCTCCATTCAGTTACAGATTCTAATTGTAGATGCTCAGATGAAGTGTAAAGAGTGACAGTGAATAATAACGGAGCATGAAAATAAATTCAGAAGTTGAAGCTCTATGAGCATGTTAAAGTGTAAGAAAAATAGTGTTCAGTGCGTGCTAGTCGTGTATGAGAGAAATAATGAGAGGAATGTATGAAGTGGAGAGGAAAAGAGTCTCTCCATCACCTCATGAACGTTTCAATCTTTTTGATTCATGTTCTTTCCGCAATATAATTTCTCAACTTAATTCCCTTCTGGTCTCCATACTCACTCTCTTTCTAATCCTAGCATCTACAGTATGCCAGTTCTCCAATAGCTAACGATCTCTGTACGCCATTACGTGTAATCTATTTCTTCTCCAACTCGTTTGGAATTTTTGTAATCCACATGCCAGGCTAGTAGTGGACCTATCAGTCGTTATATGCTCCACCATAACTAGTTTTTTTTGTTCATGGTAGAATAATATTTCATGAATCTCAATTTATTATCTAGATTTGTAATGATGGATCGTATATTATCCAATTATTCATGGTCTTTAGATGGAAGAAAACTGAAAGACCTTTCGATTTTAAAATGAGATAATTTGAAGATTGGTAGAGTTGAAAATAAATGTCAAGACTCTAAAGCTGAATGGGAATGAGAATGAGAGAGAATACTTGTGAAAACAGATTAAAACCACTCTAAAAGCACTTATTTATTCATTCATTCATTCACATTCAATTCAATTCAATTCAATTTATTTCCATCAAAAAAATACATCAATAAAACATTTAAATCACAATTCAATAATAAATATTTTCAGGAAATAAATATTCCCCCACATAGACTATTGGTCCGTGTGTGGGGGAAGAATTCTTATCTATAATAACTGTAAAATAAAAAATTATTTAGAATTCTACCTTAATATTATCCTCACTTAGCTATTACAATATTGGAAATATGTTATATAGAGAAAAAATATATAAATCATTAATAGTTTTTTTTAATAAACAGAGCATGATGTCGTGGATTTCTTTTATTAAAGACTTGGTATTATGTTGGAGTACCTATCTCCTAAAGTTTTTAAATTACTTATAATGTTCACAGTGCTGCATCACAGTACCAGAGTTAACAGAGTTTGAATCAGAATCTACATATGAGGCGAGTTTATGAGGGCTTCTGATGCCTCCCGACCAATACCAAGCAATCATGTGACTATCTTCTTTTTGTAGTTAGCAACACTGCATCCTTCAGCCTCTTTTATTGTGATTGGAAGATTGCGATGAAGTAGGTGAGCAATACGAAATGGGTTGTTATCGACCGATGTGAAGGTAGCTCTAAGTGTATTAAATCCAAAAGTCAGCATATGTCTAGTGGGGTAGTTATGGTTTAGCTGTGTAAAAATTTCTGTTCTGTACGATTTTATAAAAATAAGAAGAGTTTTAATGTAGAATTGTCTTAGGTCAGGAACAGGAAATTCGGTGTAGAGTTGTTCAGTAGGAAATCGGATAATTTTTTTTGGAATTATTCTGATGAGTGATCTCTGTGTGACAGCTAGTGGATGCAGTGCGGCGGCCGAGACAACCCCCCCCCACCCCCCACGCCAGGACACCATACTGGAGCAACGACTGCACGTAGGCAAAGTAAATCGTCCTACACTGACCCACAGTCAGCACCCCTCCAAGCTGCGAAAAGGCGTAAATGAGTTTTCTATGCCTGTTTTTAACTCCCTAAATGTGTGGAACCCAGGATAATTTATGATCAATTATTACACCTAAATATTTGTATTGTTCCACACGCTCTATGACATTGCAGCCGCAGTCCACCGACTGCAGGTCACCACAGGAGTGGAGGGCCAGCCGTCTCGGAGCAGGGTCACTGTCACTTCTGAAAAATATTGGCAGATGCTTGGTTCTTTCTATATTTAATGTTAAGGTATTCTGCTCCAACCAGCGTTTGATTTTGACCAAGTCTGCCCCCGCCTGTTTGTAAGCTTCGTCCCACGTGCAGCCGGACGGCAGCATTAATCAATGCACAGATCAAATACATGATTAGAAAAGAGCCAACAGGCCTAGCCCAAAACTGTTCCCTTTCCGAATTTTGATAGTAGCAAGCCAATGTCTGAACGGTAGGTTATGTTGCTTCTCTTTGAATCGAATTTCGAGTCTAGAAATATATAAACCAAAATTTAGAATCTAATTAGATTGAAAACCGAAATGAATAAATAAATGAAGAATATGTGGATTATTTCTGCTTTCAATTTCATCAGTACTATGTTCACAAGTAGAGCCTATAAACCGAATTTTTAACATGTATTTGTAGCTTGAGATCCCTTGCAATATCAAAGATTCACTTGGTTCAGAGGTGCATGCTTAAATTTAGTTTTTGGGAAATGGAAAAGCATGTGCTATTGAAATCTTTCTGATTCAGGACAGATATATTATACCAATACGTCCTATTTATTCCGGAATATCTTAACAGATTTTCATCGCATTGTCGAACACTATTTCCCTTGGCTCCTTCATCAACTCTTCAAATAGTAGACTCAGAAAAAACACTCAGTACTGTTTTTGAAAAGTGCTACTTCTCAACACTCCTCAACTCAAGTGGTACACAATCAACAAATTACAACTGTCTCTCAAGAATCATAAATGAAGGCTGGTTCTACAATCCTTCAACACCTTTTTATTATATAGAATCAAACTACTATAAGTCTCAATCGTGACAGCTTGCGAAATGTACAGCAGCAGAAAAAGCAACTCAAAATAATTCCTAATTTGAAGTAATCAATATTGATATAATAATTATAGGATGGAATTGAATATAATTCCAAGAAATTCTCAGCTATCTGTTGTTACATGCTGGCTAATAAACTCAAAATACCAATCAATTTGATTTTACAGCCTGGAATAAATGAATTAATAAATTTTCCAAATTTCACGATAAAGTGGCAGCATATATTTTGCTAATCATTATTATTTCCCATAAAAATAATTATGTCTTTCTTGATTCAGAAAGCGTCTAAGATTGATTTGGGAAAGATAAGTGCAAACTGCAATTTCAAAATTGTGTCAAACACAGCTCGAATTGTCACCAAATGCGGCCAAGGAACGGTAAAGTGCAATGCAATCTTGGACTGTTTTGTTCCTCATTCGACTCTCAGTTAACTTAAATCGTAAAACAGTTTCTGAATGATTGACAACAGAAATTTAGGTCGGACACCATTTTCTCGGAAGTAATTGGCAGAGATACGCTCCACTTGGAATGATAATGCCCAGCTTACTAGACGCGTTCCGTTTCTCACACTGCTTGTCCGTGTTGAAGACGTAATTCAATTCCTGTCATCTACCGATCAGCGAATTCACTTAGATAACGTCAATAAATCAGTTCACTGAAGGATTTCTGTTGTTCTTCTCAAGTTAAGTTCAATTTGGGAATGGCGCTCGGGTTTTAGGTCACTTTGAAACTGGAGCTTTGCAGACTGTTAACCGTTGTAGAACTTTATAGGCAGACCAATGCACGCATTGCACTTCTTCATAAACTTCCTCAGACCTTCATTGAATTTAGTAGAGCTTTCACAAGATTAGATATTGTTCAGTGGTTAAAATAAGTCATGTTTGTGATTATAATAAAAGAAGTGTTTACATTAATTTCAACTATTTTATTATATTATCAAAATTGGGAAGAAAACCCGTTTTGAGTTGATCCTGTTGATTCTCTCTCCGAATCATTCATTTGATGTTGTGATTATCCAAATGAAACATATAAATATGTAGGTCATATTGACAGATCATATTCTCACTATGATATCACAACTACTTCAATCTCACTGAAGATTATTAATGTCTCATTGTATTGATAAGCATATTTATAGAGCCATATGATATCACACAAATCAAATAATTGGTTGACATTGGAACAAGAGACTCAACCTGAACTGAACTTCAATAAATATTTACAGCAACCAAAATGATCGAGGTATAGGTGAGTATAGGTAAGTATAGGTATGAAATAAAAAACCCAAAAACCAACATCACTGAACTTTATTTTGATAACTGTGCTACATTTAATTTCAACTCCCTTCAAATAGCTATTAATCAGAAGGGTTCGTACTCGTAGGTCTGAAGTATTTGTTTGTTATATTGCTACGTTTTTCTGGAAATAAATTGAGATTGAATTGAAATCAATTGTGCTAATCCACTATTGTTATCAAATCAAGATTCAGAGATGAGAAGTACATGATACCAGAGAATAGCTGAACAGCTAGATTGTTTATTTTATAATACCAGAGAGGATACAAGATAGAATTAAAAATACAATATTTATGTGGATACAATATAATATAATGTATTGTAAGTATTATATTATCATGAAATAAAGATAGAAAATAAAACATTTAAGAACAATTTTTTTATAATTTTTCAACTGAATATTGTATCATTAAGACAATGTAAATGTAATATTATAACATGTATTTTTTCTTCATGATAGTACTAAAAACCCTGTCAATTATGATTTTAATCCAGTAATGCTTTAATTCTACAGGAAATACCTTTTTAATAATGTATCTTACGGTAGCCTGCTACTCGTACTACGTACTATTGTATCCTCAAAAGCATAATTATCATCATGCTCAAATTGCAGTATCTAGTGAAGATGTTGTTCACATTGGGCCAGCAAAGTGTTGATTAGTAACAGCAGTAAACACATGGTCAGCTTCACATTGTTACGGCCTGATATGATCAGCAGGCTGGCGTTGGCCCTCCAACAATAGCCCCCCAATACAACAGCGGCGGACTAATTCTGCTACTGTACCTGTGGATTATAATACTATTCCTCCGCCTCCCTGTGTCCGTTTATGCTAATCCGGTTCGATGTAATTTATGCTAATGCATTTGAGACCGATCGTCACAGCTACTTGAGTTGGCGTGATAACTGTTAGCTGGTTGGTTGGTCGGTTTGTTGGTTTGCAGTGAAGTCTTCCAATCTGAATGCTGGTTCTATCATAGTTTGTTCAGTACTATACACTATACTTCAGTCTGCAAGAGAAATACTTGAAGAATAGTACTGTTATAATGGGATTTACATTCTAGAGTACATTGTAAAGTTCGGGATATAAACAGCTTTACACTTGAATGTAAAGTTTCAGAGCATGTGCTATAAAAGTGTCAAAAACACGTGTAGAATTATTGGTATATTTTCAGCTTTTTATTGATTTGATTAGTTTTATTTAGGACATAGTCTGTGGATTTAGTAATTTTATTCATAGAGTTTCATCTTTACTTGCGATATTGGCATTTTTTAAAGATGCATCTGTCACAACATTGCACTCCTAGTATGTATTGACTAAACTTGTATGCCCAATATCTAGTCTATTGTGTAACTGTATTTTGTTTTGTGGTATTTGCTATTATATATTAATCAATTTATCTATTACACTCTACAATCACAATATCAGATTAATGATTGGGGGAAAATGAACAGGATGAAACCAAATCCGTTTCTCTCCCTAATTTTGATGAAAAAATCAAATCAATCAAATCAAATCACTTTTATTGTCAGAAACACTTTCACATGTTAAAACAATCGTCAAACAAACATTTACACCAATCAATATGTCTAAAGTCATAAAACACTTTTAATTATAGGTAAGTATTGAAGGCGTGCTACTAACAAATATTGTATTAAGGCTATGCAAAGAATTCCTCAACTGAATAGAGGCATTTTTGTAGAAGAATAGCTTTGATAGATCTTTTAAATTCTTCGATTTCTAGATGCCTAGTCTCTAGAGGAAGTTTATTGAACAGTTTTATAGAAGTAAATTGCCAGTTTCTCTGAGTGCCAGTATAACGGTGTGAATCTACTCTCACGTCCTCCCTGTGTCTAGTAGAATAATTATGTACATCACTATTTATAACATATTTGCCCACATTCTTCCTCATGTAAATCAAACACCACACACATATAGTGATGGAAGAGTCAACACACCTAATCCTTGAAAGAGAGGTTTACAACTTGCAAGCGGTGGTGCATGGCAAATAATTCTAAGAGCTTTTTTTTGTAATTTAAAAAGTGTAACAGCCGTAGAGCAATTTCCCCATAGCTGGACACCATAAGCTAAGTGACTATATATGTGCGCATAATAGACACTCATTAAGACATCATGCTCGACAATATTGCTTAGTCTACGCAAAAGAAATATCCCTTACTGAGCTTACCAGATGTATAATCTATGTGACATTTCCAGTTCAAGTTTGTGTCAGCATAAGACCTAAGAATTTCAGAGAACCCAAGCAAGTAAACCTCGTATTGAAACTAAATTGGAGGTCACTGGTTTTTAACGAGTTGAGACTCAGATTATTGGAAGCACACCAGTCTTCAATAGTCAATGTGCTTCTCTCAAGCACTGCATTGATATGCTGTTCATCAGTACCACTGACTTTCAAGCCCAGATCATCGGCAAAAAGGAAGAACAACTGTTTTTGCAGAAACTACTTATTGAGTTTGGCAAGTCATTGATGTATATTATAAACAACAGCGGCCCAAGTATGGAACCTTGCGGTACACCATACCTGACCACTTTGCCACTTGAGAACTCACCATTCCTAAACCCAAATTGCATTCTGTCACCAAGGTAGGAACGAATAGATCTACTGCCGCTTTTCAATGCCATAAAAAGAGAGTTTATTACATAGAATTCATGCTCAACTGAATCAAAAGCTTTAGTTAAATCAAAAGCTCTTAGTTTAACTTTACTTTGTTGCTCCAAGTTCTTGATAACTCCCTCTACAAGGTTCAAAACATTATCACTTGTACTTAAATTTTTTCCTAAGCCATACTGGTCTTTTGACACAATATCTTTTGTTTTCGAATAAGCGACTAGTTGCTCATGAAGGAGAATTTCAAAAACTTTAGACAATATCTCCACTATGCAAATGGGTCTATAATTTTCTATTTTCGTCCTGTCACCTTTTTTATGAACTGGTATCATTTTTACTTTCTTAAGTACTATACACTATACTTCAGTCTGCAAGAGAAATACTAGAAGAATAGTACTGCTATAATGGGATGTACATTCTAGAGTACATTGTAAAGTTCGGGAAACTTGAATGTAAAGTTTCAGAGCATGTGCTAGAAAAGTGTCAAAAACACTTGTAGACTTATTGGTATATTTTCAGCTTTTTATTGATTCGATTAGTTTTATTTAGGACATAGTCACTGTGGATTTAGTAATTTTGTTCATAGAGTTTCATCTTTACTTGCGATATTGGCATTTTTTAAAGATGCATCTGTCACAACATTGCACTCTAGTATGTATTGACTAAACTTGTATGCCCAATATCTAGTCTATTGTGTAACTGTATTTTGTTTTGTGGTATTTGCTATTATATATTAATCAATTTATTCATTTATTACAATCTTCAATCACAATATCAAATTAATGATTGGGAGAAAATAAACAGGATAAACCCAAATCCGTTTCTCTTCCTAATTTTGATAAAATTTTAGTAAAGTGAAATCATAACCCTATTTTGGACTTATAAAATGTTATCTAAATTTTTGAGAGAAATAGTACAAGGAGTATCCTTAGTTTTTCTCTTCCAATTAGTGCTTCTTTGTGAAAAATATAAAAAATAAAAAAATAGGCCAAATGAGGTTATGAAACGTTTCTATGAAGTGTTTATAGTATAGCTTATGTATCTGACGATGTCTATATATTTGTACAAATTATCATGACAATAGAGCATGATTTGATTTGTTTCGACTCGACATGGCCTTTTGAACAGTAGCGTGCCTAGGATTTAAAAGAGGAAGAGGATCCTTATATGTTTCATTTTGGGGTATAAAATCGAAAGGGAAGTCTTAAAGATGAAAGGAGCTCTTCCCTCAAATATATGTGTTGATAACTACAACAATATACTTTGGAAAATTCCTTACTATTCTATAAATAGAATCCTACGAAAAAGTTACTTTAAAATAGCTTTCATTTTGGTCTCCTCGTAATGTATAGCGCCACACTTAGAATTAAGAACTTCGAGGACCCTAGAAAATAATCATTATGGACTTTAATGGTGGACATTTTTTCAATAAACTCAGTAAAGCATTTTGTCTTGATTGATTTAATGTTAGATGTTGAAAATGTTCAAATTCATATTATCATTTTTTCCAGTCTTGGACCAGAATAAAAAAATGTTGAGGTAGTTACGTAAATATATTTCCAAGTCATTCTTGGATGATATTTTGTGTTGCAGTATTCTATTTCTGGCAGAATACATTTGATTTACCATAATTTTTTTCACATCACTTTGATTCGAAAGATTTATCGCAAACATCTTCACACCAGCAGCATCTTTCTACTTTTACAAACACACCATCTCACCAATTCGACTGCGTATTAAAATTAACGAGATTACACTCTTCTTGGTGAGATAGTAGAGTTCATGTTTGAATAAACCGTTTACTTACTGACAAGCTGTGCTTGTGTCTATTTAGAAATGACTGTGAAGTTGAGGGAGCTCGTTCGATTATTTACCCAAGGCATTGGGCGAGTTTACTCATAAATTTAACACTGATTTATGCATAGTGCCACACATACGTAAACAGACTAACGTGCTAAGAAGAAGCTGGGAACATCAAATGATATATCAATCGCTTTTGTGAAGGTGTTACTTTGAAGAAAAAGTGTGGAATGAAAACGTTTAAAATAGATTAGAAGCTCTACAATCTTCAAAGCTGGAAATTTAATAAATATAGACATAATCAAAATTCTACTTACAACATTAAAATTATAAATATGCTATTCTATAGAAAGATAAGGTTCCTGACTGTGATGTATGAATTTTAGAACTGAAATGGTTCTGGTAATATTGTGTAAGACTAAGTTCAATATTGATTGAATTATTGATTTTGATTAGACAGTAAGACAGTAAGTAATTTGAAATAAATTCCAAGTGACGCCTACATTTAAATTGTTCAAGAGACAGCTTATCAAAGTTATTACCATATATTTTCTCTTTCAATTCATTTGTCATTGGTAATTAACATTTTTTTCCAAAATAATCTTCACCTGGTACGCGAGATCTTTTTATTACAATAATAGGGATTTGGAGAGAGAGATCACCACTCACTGAGCTCATGGAACTACTATTTATTTTATAAAATAAATTCACTTTTTTTTAATTATTGAAAACTACGAGATGAAAACATGAAGTACCCTCTTATTCAAAACATTTCAAACAAATTGAAAATTTAAATTTGAAAATGGCCAAAGGCCGAAACTAGTTGTTTCAAAAGGTTACTTCATGTTTTTATATCGTTTTCAGAAATATCTATATTATGTATTTGTAAAATGGAGTATGTAGTAACTTATATGTAGATTTTCAACACCATACAATTCTAATTCTTTATTGATAGATTATAGATGTATTCACTCGATTTTTAAAAGGAGTATTTGAAGAGTAATAATAATTGGTAAACCTAGAAATAGATTGTTGTATCAAGAAGCATGTTTAACGGTTAAGGAATCAGTCACAGCTACATAAGTTGATAATTTCATTTAAATTCAATAACGCATTTCCGATTCATCACATCGCACAAGATCGCACTCTTCTGTCTCTCTCCGTCATTCCTCACTTATTGATTATTCTATCTCTTCTTATCAGATTCTCACTGTAATCTCTTAACTTTGCCTATGACCAAAGTTCAAGAATGTCAGAAAGAAAGTTGTGAGTTTTGTTTTTCTGCGAGTGACGGGAGAAAGAGATCTGGAAAGAGAGGGGAAAGGACAGTAATGAAAGAGGAAGAGAAGGAAATGAACTGTAGAAGAGAAAGAAAGAGAGGAAAACGAGAAAAATCAACTTTGTCACGCTTCAACATTCGTGACGCCATTGTTATGACCGGATAACTTGCCAAGTGCTGTTAGGAAGTTGCGCCTTACGATTTCGTTTTCACAATAAACAGTGAAAAGTTTTTGAATATTCAGTAAAAAGCTGTGATGTTGCTCTCTGGCTCTCTGCTCTCGACAGATCTGATATTTAGGCTGCTAGTAAAGTGGAATTGATTTTATTATGGTCCACATCACATACGTTCGCTGCGAACCCCTCGTGGATTTCACTCTCCATGGTATTATTTCGAGTGGGTGGTTTTATGATTATTCTTGTTCGTGATAATAATTGTTGAATTAAATTTTGAGAATGTGTAAAATTGATATTCCTGTTCATTTTTACAATCATTCACATTAACACAACTTGAAGTACTGCAGGCTCAAGCCCAAAACGGATCCAATTGTAAATTTATACGACAGTTCAAATGTAGCTAGGTTATTGTAATGACAAAGATACAAATTATTTCGATCTTATTAAAATGGTTCAGCCTCTGAAATTGTGCTCTATCATTTTCTATAGTGAAATATTAGATAATTACATTAATTTATACTAGGCTATCACTACTTTCCATTAATATCATATTATATTGACTATGGATCACTTTTTAATTCCCATTTTCTAATTACATTACAATTCCACAATCTGAAAGACAAATAACACAGATTTCAAATTGATAAATTATCCTGAGTATTACAAAGTCCATACTTTGATGAAACTGTAAGATGTTGAGATCAAGAACCAATCACACTTTTCAAGATGATTATTACTGTATTATATTTCGAAAATGCTTAAAATGAATATTTCTTTTTTATTTTCAGTTTGGTTTCTCCAATACATTATTCTCATAGGAACATTATTCTTCATGACTATAAGGAAACTGAGACAAGTACTTGTTTTCACTCATCTCACCTTTAACTTGGATTCTTTTAAGTAGGTCTAGTAGTAAAACAAGATCGATCAGAAGCTATTGAGATGTATTGATGTATTTGTGAACAATTGAGACAAAAAATAGTGATCCATAGTCAATATACATATTATATTAATGGAAAGTAGTGATAGTATGAATTAATGTAATTATGAAATATTTCACTATATTAAGTGATAGAGCACAATGTCAGAGGCTGAACCATTTTAATAAGATCGAAATAATTTGTATCTTTGTCAGTACAATAACTAGACATACTAAGGGCCGGTTTCCGAGCTCGGGATTTGGTTAAGTTCTAGACTTGAAACAGCTGGAGTCAGAAAATTAGATTTCCAAAACGGGGCGTAGTCGCAGTTTTTATAACAGTAGTAGCAGTTTTTATTTTCTCATTTCTATAATTGGAAACGTTTTTCCTTCACGAAATTAAACATTTCTAAATAATTGAAAATAGCTGAAACTTTACACTATTTTCTCTTTATTTCATTTTTTGTCTAATTTCCAATTTTTTGAAATTTAATTCAAACGTGACTTTGACAATTACTACGACTACGCCCCGTTTTGGAAAGCCAATTTTCTTTCTCCAGCTGATTTAAGTCTAGAACTTAACCAAATCCCGAGCTTGGAAACCGGCCCTAAATAACTTAATTTCTTATCCCATGCTTCTTCATCGTAATATTTTCTTTTTTCAATATAATTTTTATATACTGCAGTATTGTAGCTGGTAGCTTAGTTGTATAAAAAGTAGGCTAATCAAATGGAATTGAATCCCAGATGATAAAATCAGTATTCTACTATAAATTCATCAATAATTCCAGCTCATAATACCCGTATTACAATATCTATCAGGATCAACTCATAACCAAACCAGCAGGAAAACAGACCCGAATAAAGTTATTTTAGTTGAATGATGCTGATTTGACAAAAACGAGTAGCATGTACTGGACAGACCGTTGTGCCCACCGGGCTATGTCAATAATTATCAGCATAATCTGTGCACCAGTGAAAACAATCTATTAATTAATTCTGCTTTGCTTTGATAAGTTTGCGACCTGCTGTCAGGTGGGCCAATCAGAGGCGGCAGCTCAACGCTGAACGCTCAACGTCCCCCCAGGTTGCGGCATTCCTATTAATAATTTTGACGTTTCACACAAACACTGTGAGACCCGAGAGCTGACGAGGAGCGAAAGGCCATGCTAATGCAATTACGATCGCCTATGAATCTATTATGATATTATTATAATGAGTATCCATATCATCGTCAGCATCAGGAAGTGAGGGGGTTGAGGAAGTGGAAGGGGTGATTTTGGGACAAGAGCTGGCAGATGTTTGGAGAATTCTCACTCTCTCACATTTCTCCACCCCACCCACTTATTCTCTCTCGATTTATATTTCCCTTCCTCTCTCTCTCACACTCATTCTCTCTCGATTTATATTTCACTTCCTCTCTCTCAGCCACTCATTCTCTCTCGATTTATATTTCCCTTCCTCTACCTCTCACACTCATTCTCTCTCGATTTATATTTCACTTCCTCTCTCTCACCCACTCATTCTCTCTCGATTCATATTTCCCTTCCTCACTCGTTATAACTACACAGTGAGCAGCCCTACAACACAACTGGTCACTCTCAAACATTCTGTCTCTCTCATGATAATTCTCCATAACCGCCTCCTTACTCTCTCTTTCTCGCACATTTTCACAATATCAAATCCCCCATTTTCCACCGTTGAACTCAAAACCTTTATTTCTATCCCTTTCATAACAAAACTCTCATACACGCATATATTCCCAGGTAATTTGTATATTCATGAAGTAGCAGTTTAGTGAGCTTGTTAATAATCACATCTAGAATAACCAAAATTACAAATCATAACATAATTATTATTATTTGATGATTATATAATTTTCTATCAATTCTAGCTTGTAGGCTCAAACTGTGAGGAGAAGACTTGGATAACAATCCCATATTTAGGCCTTGTATCTGATAAAATAGGTAGGGAATTGAAGAGGAATGGATTTCATGTTGCTTTCAAGACCAAACCGATTTTAAATAGTCTATTTAGCTGGAGTAAAGACAAAATTGATATTTGGGATAAAAGCGGGGTGTACAAACTTAATGTGATGATTGTAATGCTTGTTACGTGGGTCAGACTGGTAGAAGTGTCAAAAGTAGAATTAAAGAACACATCAGAGATTGGAATAAACAAAATGGGGAATCTAACTTTGCAGAACATTTGATAACAAATAATCACAAGTTCACAGTTAAGGAGAATGTTGAGTTTCTGCATGTTAATAACAAAGGCAGATCTTTGAATATTCTAGAGGCTTTAGAAATAACAAGAGTAATTAAGGAAAATTCCCAGTATAGTTTAAATGACCAGATTCATTTCTACCAGTGCAACACTACGAATTTAGTTTTATCATAAAATTGTAAGCATACATTAGTCAATAGTTTTTCCATTTACATATTTGTTTTATTATCTTTCACACTTGTTTTCTTGGTTCTTATTTTGTACTCGAAGTAAATTTTATTATCATGGCGATTCTGTTGCTTAAGCCGCCATTTTGTCACACCGTTGAGGGGGAGGAGACTGTCTAGCTAGGCCAATGGCAGGCGTTCATGCCCTCGACCAATAGCAGTACTCGCCTACTAGTATAAATTCTGCTGCTCTTGTATTTAGTTTTAGTTTATCAGAGATTGACAATGGTGTAATAACCGAAACCGGTCTTTCTAATTATCAATAAATCAGTGGTTTTTTTACAATTTCTTAGTCTTTTTTCATTCAATATGAATAATTACCACAATATCTCAACTACACAAAAAGGTTCTTAGTATAGATTTAACAGGTACTTCAGGTTTCATTTATTTCTCATTTTATATCACCTACTCATTCTCAAGTTTCAATTGATCTTTCAAATATTCTATTCATGAAATCAGCACAAATAGAAACGTTTGTACTGTATTAACATTCATTCATCAATCATGGGCTTAAACTTACAATCATTGTGGAGAGTTGTCTTTGCAGATGAATAAATGTATAGAATCGAATAATTCTCATTTATTTTTAGGGCTACTGAAAGTATTTAACAGAATATAATACTATAAAACTAGTCATGTTGTGATAAATTAAAAGGGTACTTGATATATGAAATTTGTGTTTCAATCGGAATAAGTATTTAGTTTGCTTGTGTTTATAGGAGAATACAGCCATATTTGTGTGATTAGATGAGTCTGTGTGTGAGAGTGAGTGTGAGTGAGTTTTAACGCAAGTGTAATAGCAATGATGTGAGCACAAGGGCATAGGCACAAGGCACAAGGCACAAGGCACTAGGGTGAGCGGTAGCCTTTAATAATCCGACCAAGTTCAACTTTATAGGATGGAATGGAAGAGGACTCGAATCGAAACTGTTTTGCAATTCAATGAGAGCGCACGCTCTCTTCTCTCACTTGCACACATGTACATCTGTTGTGTGCACATGTGTGTGTGTGTGTTTCGCGCCCATATGTGTGCGTGTGAGTTGTCGTCAGACTTTTATAAGGCAGTAAGCCGCGTTGTCAAGCTGCACTAGTTGACTTCAGATGTTTGTGTGGTTTATCACACAATGAATGACGTGTGGTGTACAGTACACGTCTAAATTACGTTCAATGTCTTGCTCGTGTAATGATTTACATGACAAAACTGAGTTGTTACCATTGATAACAATATTTTGTAGATGAGTCTTTTTAATAACCAAATACTCTTTGGAATTTAGTTCAACCGAGATTCACAATGTTGAATTGAGTTTTCGACACAAACACCCGGTTTCACAAAGATCTATTAACTTTTAATCCCGATTAAATGCCACGAGAACCATTCACAATGTTGAATTGAGTTTTCGACACAGACATCCGGTTGCTTAAAGGTCTTTTAACTTTTAATCTCGATTAAATGCCACGATAACCAATCAGAGAAGCCTTCATCTCAAAAACGCCTTCTCTGATTGGTTCTCGTAGCATTTAATCATGATTAAATTTTAACAGGATTCTGTGCAACTGGGCCAGAGTAGGTCAAATAGAAGACTTTGGGCCATATGAATGGCATCTACGTTTAACGTTGAACCACGGTTACATGAAGATATGGTTGCATCTATTCTAGTCAGCTTCATTCCAGGTTTAAACAAACAGCTGATTTAACTCAATTTTGATTGATATGGACCTTTGATCAGTATATTATTCAATCGCTGAAAAAATGTTTTTACAGCTTCATTCACTTACTCAGATCAGGGATGATATTATACTCTTCATTCAGAGTAATGAAGTTTTCATTAATAAAATTAATCCCTTCTGGCAACGGCTCATTCTTCCATTCCACTCCTCCAAACATATTCCTAATTATTCCCCCCTTCTACTCACACTCGCTCTTTTGTTTATTTTTTATCTCTTCTTCAACTTTGTTCCTTCCTTTTTTCTCAATTCCAGCAATCACAAGCTATCTTAACTCTCTGATGTGTTCCTTGCTCTTTTCATTCCATTCTACCCATTTCAATTTCTCCCTTCATCTTTCATTCTTTTCTTTCTTCTCACTTCCCTGATTCATTTTGCTGTCATTCATCCGACTATTGCCAAACATTTATTTTGTCAATGTACTTCCCATCACTAACTTGTTTGATTTCAACAATCTCTACCTATTTGTTCAGCTTGCCCATACCAAATTCCTCTCTGTATCTTTCTGATCATTTCCTACCTCTATCATTCTTACAAGAACTAATTCCATTTATCTATGATTCTAATATCCCTCTTCTACCTCTTTTTCTCCGTTCTGTATCACTGCTTCTTCCTCATACTTTTCCCCATTCAACTCCACATACTTTTATTCATACTCTTCCTCATCCTTCTCCTCATCCTTTCACTCATCTTTCTTCCATCAATCTTCTCATCCTTATCCTTATCCTCCTCCTCATCCTCTTCCTCATACTTTTCCTCATATATTTCCTCATGCTTTACCTAATCCTTCTCCTCATCCTTCTTCTTATCCTTTTCCTCATTCTTCTTCTCATCCTTCTCCTCATCCTTCTACTCATCTTTCTTCTATCAATCTTCTCATCCTCACCATACTTTTCCTCATATATTTCCTTATACTCTTCCTCATCCTGTTTCTTATCCTTTTCCATATCCTTCTTCTCATCCTTCTCCTCATCCTTTCCTCATGTATCATCCTCACCTCTCAACTCTCGCCAATATCCCCAACTTTCATCCATCCATCACAATCCTCGAATTAAAAATCCAAAAAAAACATCCTCTGCTTATACACTGTAGCAACATACAGAATAATCAGTGACTTATGTTATGCTTTGATCAGAAGCGTCATCAATTGAGAGCAGCGCTACTAAAGCAATGGTAGTGAAGGGGTGAAGCAGTGGTAGTGAAGTAAGGCAGTGACAAAATGGTAGTGGAGCATCCACGTTTAGCAATCAACGTTCTCTGTGTAGCATTGCAATCGTCAGATTGATTTTGATACGTTTTCACCAACTACCCTTAATCGAGCAGTCAGATGTGCTTGGTGCACTGCTACTTGACCAGTAGCTGCTACAAGAGTGTACAAAAGGTTGAAAAATATTGAAAGATCTACTGTTGGATTTTGTTTATCAACATGTTGAACAAAAAAGATGAGAATTGTATTTCAATTCTAGATTCTTTTGTTTTGAACTCTGTACTTCTGAATCAAACTCTGTATTTCTGAATCAGTTTCAGGCTGTCAAAGCCTGTTGTTTCCAAACCTGCTTGTAAATAAATGGATGAATACAATAAATTATCAACAGTTGAATATTTTTATCAACATGTCACCATTTTTTACCTATAACATTGTTCCTCCTCACGAATATTGTATGTTTCTTTTCATCTTTCCCCTCATCCTTTTCTTCATCCTTTCCTCATGTATCAAACTCACCTCTCTACTCTCGCTAATATCCTCAACTTTCATCCATCACAATAGTCATAAATTATTGACCGAGCGAAGTGAGGTCTAAGATTCAAGTCGACGGTTTTGCATTTCTCATGTTTATATGTTCCGCATTTACGACGATACGCAGCAATAGATTTTTATGAAATTTGACAGGTATGCTCCTTTTTGAATTGCGCGTCGACGTATATACAAGGTTTTTGAAAATTTTGAATCTCAAGGATAATATAAAAGGAAAAGAAGCCTCGTTCATACGCCAATATTAGAGTGAGAATCAGACTATAGAATTATTCATTTATTGATATTAAGATTCGATTGCACTAGGTCTCATTCTTTGGAAAACTCGCTGATCGAAATTAGAAGGATAATTCATCCTTGGAAAACAGATGATAATTTCGTCATCTCTCGATAACAAAGATGCGTGTGCCTGTGTGGGAGAGAGACAGAATTATTTCCAGCTGTGTAATCATAATCAATCAGCGAGAAATTTTATCCAGCTAGACAATTTGATCGATTTCATCAACATAATCTGATTTGTTGACATGCCATGATAATCCTCCTAAACTAGAGTACATCATAATTCTCAAAGTTGATCATTATTTGACAATTTCAAGTGATTAGTGAGTGTTATTTTGTTATTTAATTTGGTTTGTATATAATCTAAATTATATATATTTTTTTTGTTTTCAAATGTTTGAACAGAAATTTGAACCTGAATTCAAGTGTATGGAACATAACCTACTTTCTGGACTATTTATAGTATGTCTGGACTATGTATAAATCAAAATTCCGGAAAGAAACAGTTTTGGGCTGTGCTGTTAGTACTTCCCCAATCATTTTAAAGAATTGTGTTTGGTTTATCAAAAGTCAATAAATAAATAACGAGGAAAGCTCGGTGCCCCGATATTTACTATAAACAATATAAAGATATTAAAGCATCAATCCTTCAATATAGTACGGCTATACAGCAGTGTCTGCAGCAGTCAGAGAAGTTGAAAAGTATTTTGGCTATGTGTTTCTTTTGTACATCAATTCTCTAAAGATAACACTTTTATGTGAATTATGAGTACCTACAAGAGTAAGCATTATTTATAAACTCCTGAAAATATTACAATACACTCTGCGCTTCACTTTAAATTTATTTAGTTGTTTCAATCGTTTTGGATTGAAATACTATATTGTAAATGGCCAAGTGCCGGTTACTCAACAGCCGGTTAAATTTTAACCGTGATTAATTCCACGAGAACCAATCAGAGTCTTTTCAAAAACGCCTTCTCTGTTTGGTTCTCGTGGAATTAATCATGGTTAAAATTTAATCGGCTGTTGTGCAACCGGGCCTAAATTTACCAACCTATCAAATCTATGAGACTCTATCAGAAGAATGTAGTTGATGTTGATGGAGACACATCGTGAAGAAGTGAGAGTTGATAAACGACATTTTTAGTATGAATAGATATTACGTGTATCTTTTGTAGCCTACATAGTGGGAGTGACTAAAACACACGACAAGAGACCATCCAAACAGCTTCAGAATAGAAAGAGAGGAAGTTTGTTTTAGAGAAAAGAGAAAGATAGAGAGTTTGGTAAGGAAGAGGGAATGTAGAGAAGGTTGAAAGTATGTTTGTGTGTGATGGAGAGAAAAGTTGAAGGAAGTATCTAATGAGAAGAAAAGAGAAGAATATTGATTTCAGGAAGAATGAAAATTAGGGAGTGAAAGAGAATGTTGAGAGTAGGGAGTTTAAATAATAGTTTGGAGTGAAGAATATTCATTCATCTTTCTAAAAAACTGTATCTCTCTTCATTCTCTCTTCTCTCTTTTTTATCTCCCTTTATAATAGATATTATAAATATTATATATTCCATATAAAACTTGTACTATCTTTTATCGAAAACTTTAAAATATTTTAACGACTAGTTTCGACCATAGGTCGTTGAAATATTTTAAAGTTTTTAATAAAGGGTACTACAAGATTTATATTGTTTTTATTAATTTGAACAGAAATAGCCCATATAAGTGAAGTGATTTTTATTCCAAATATCCTAATTCGAGAATTGATAGCTGAATAATGCAGATCAGTAAGTTATATCGCCTAGGAAAAATAAAGAAAAGACTTTCATAATGCCAGGGGTAGGAGGAAAACTAAGAAATCCATAAATTTTGTTAGATGAGGTGAACTTATAACGGATGAAAAGGAAGTAGCAGAGGAACTGAATAATTATTTTATAAATGTGGCAAAATCGGATTCATCCACTCCCAACCCACCAATAGAGGCCAACAATGTCTTCCTCAGGTCTTTCAATATTAAGCGTAGTCCAAGATCACTGTTCTGGATGCCTATCAGTGCAGATGAAGTGTTGCTACTTATTCGTAAATTATCCAGTAACAAATCTTCTGGTGCGGACACCTTCTCACCATTCTTGATAAAGAAAATAGCACCGAAAATATGTGAAATACTTTCATATATATTTAACAAAAGCCTGAATGAAGGAAAATTTCCATCCTACCTCAAAATGGCCAAAGTGATAGCTATTCCAAAGAAGGGGAATACAATTGATTGCAATCGCCCAATTTCTTTGCTATCTGTCTTCTCTAAACTATTTGAAAAACTAGTAAAGCCTCGTCTTATAACTTTTCTCCATTCAACTGATTTTTTTGTCCCTAATCAATTTGGATTCAGAGAGGGATTGAGTACTGAGCTAGCTCTGCGCAAGTTTCTCTCTGAAGTCCATTCCAATATCAATAATAAAGATGTTTCAAGAGTCTCAGCACTGTTTCTGGACATTCGTAAGGCTTTTGACACAATCGACCATAATATTCTGTTGGATAAACTGGAGTTAGCCGGTGTTCGGGGTGTTGCGCTGAGCTGGTTTCAGTCATATCTCTCAGGCAGGAGTCAGTTTGTGTGTGTGGGTAGAACTAAAAGCTCGGTGAAACATGTCTGTGCTGGGGTTACACAGGGATCTGTTTTAGGACCCATTCTATTCTTGATATTTATAAACGATCTCTATCTTGGGCCTTTCTATGGAACCATAACTGCTTTTGCAGATGATACTGCCTTCAACTATGGTGCAGACTGCTTGAAAAATCTGCAGGTTCAAATGCAGTCTGATCTCAATCTGTTATCCCTGTGGTTTTTCTTTAATAAGCTGAAGCTCAATGCTGACAAAACAACATACTTGAATATTTCAATTTATGAATCATTCACCTTCGAGAAACAACTTAAATACCATAACATTCACTGCATCAATCATGATAGCTGTGACTGTTCCAATATATTACAATCCAGTCAAGTAAAATATTTGGGTATATCTATGGAAGATGATCTTCTGTGGAGGAGCCATGTGCGGATGTTGAAAAATAGCCTGCGCATGCTTCTTCATAGATTCTACCATATAAGAAATGTATGCCCAATTTATATCCTGAAGAATGTTTACTTCTCACTTGCACATTCCAGGCTTTCATATGGCATATCATGTTGGGGATGTACTTACATTACCCACTTGAAGCCACTAATGCCTTTACAGAGATCCTTGCTTCATTTCCTGCATGAAGAACCTATTGCACACTCCGATCTCTTCAGCAATTTGAGAATTCTTAGCCTAAGATCATTATATGTATTCAAAGTACTTATGCAGTTTTATTGGGCTAGTGGGAACTTGGGGAATACAGTGGATTTAGCTGAGCATGTGCCTCTTACTCGGAGGGCTGGTCAGGTTAGAGTGCCAAGACCCAATTCAACTTTTTTCAGAAAATCGTTTCTATTCTTAGAAGGGAAATTCTGTAATAAACTGCCTCCATCCATTGTGCATAGTGGCTCACCACAGCTTTTCAAGCGTAATTTGAAGACTTTCCTATTGAATCTGAGTGAAGAAGATGTAGAAAGTATGTATAATATAACTGTATAATTAATAGTTTTTAGCTTTGGATTTCTGATGACATTGATGGTTTCCAATAGGGTAAATTTTGAACAAATAGTGTAAAATTGTTTTAATTCCTGAATATTATTGTTATGTTGTGATTGGATGCCATTTTTATAAGTATGAATGTGTATGTGTATGTATGTATATGTGCATGTATATGTATATAAGCATATATGTATGTATGTATGTATGTATGTATGTATATGCGTATGTATAGCTGGTAGTGGAAAAATTAAGTGAATCGTCATCTTTTATTTTTATTATTATTATTTTTATTAGTATTTTTTTGTATTAGCAGTGTACTGTTATCAAAGTGATTTTTTTTTATTTTTGTAGATACTCCCATATGCGGTCAAGCTTTGAAGCTTTGCATATGTGTAATTTAATCAGAAGGATTCATTAATATTAATTTTCAATTGTTATTATTTGTTGTATTGCATTATTACAAATTATTGTATTATGAGTTTTTCTGATAAATAAAATCATTATTTCATTTCATTTCATATTCACTTGAAAAGGTAGTGAACGAAAGAGTGAGAATGACAGGGGAGAAGAGAGGAGTGTGTTAATGATAAGTAGGATAGTGAAAGGAAGCTCACATACAAGGAAGCATATATGTGAGAGTGAAAGGGAGAAACTTTGAAGAGAGAAAGAGGCAGTGAGAGTGAATGGGCACATGTGATATTGATGATGGAATGCATTGTACATGTAGGAGTTGAACATGAACTACATACGCTCTGTCCGAATTACTAGTCAGATTCACTCGATACTGTCAGCATCTGTCTAATAAGAAGCATTGGTGCTATTTAGCTGGGATTCTGACAGTTTAGAATGAATCTCTCGATAGTACAGTACCGTACTGAGCCATTGAATTGATGTAACCTACTGGCTAGAGAAGCCATCCTATCCTATCAACACAGTAATTATTTGTAGTCCCATTTATGCTCGTATATTATACAGTGGTTTGCAGCTCGCCCAAGGACAGATGGGACTCTGATTCCTCGCTTGGTCTCATTACTAGTCATATGTATCAATCATGCCGGCACTCAATGTTGATTGCATGATGTTAAAGCTCATTCCATGATAATTTCCGAGTAAAACTGGGTTGCACTTTGGCTTTCAATTCCCAGAAACTGGCATTAATTATAAACGAGGTTGGAGAAATACTGTTGGAAGCTCTGGGTGAATTTTTACTTTCCTTGCCCTATTACCATAGGTAAGGAAAGTATTGCTTTCCGAAAAAAATTAAGGTAGCCCTATTTCTAAATTTCTATACGTTTCAAGGTTTCCTGAGTCCAAAAAAGTGGTTTTTGGGTATTGGTCTGTGTGTGTGTGTGTGTGTATGTGTGTGTGTGTGTGTGTGGTGTGTGTGTGTGTGTGTGTGTGTGTGTACACGATATCTCATCTCCCAATTAACGGAATGACTTGAAATTTGGAACTTAAGGTCCTTCCCCTATAAGGATCCGACACGAACAATTTCGAACAAATCCAATTCAAGATGGCGGCTAAAATGGCGAGAATGTTGTCAAAGAAAGGGTTTTTCGCGATTTTCTTGAGAACGGCTCCAACGATTTTGACCTTATATAGTCATTGATAGGTTCTATCAACTGCCACAAGTCCCATATCTGTAAAAATTTCTGGAGCTCCGTCCCATCTATGCAAAATTTGATATTAGATTCCCAATTATCAGTCTTCAGATACAATTGGAACAAGAAAATTCAAGTGGAAAAGATTGTACATGAAAATCTCTGCAATCAATGTTCAGTGACATTTTCACCTAAAATTGGAAATAAGCTCGAAATTCGAAAAAATGTGTTTATTCAATAATGCAAACTGTTGGCAACTGTTGTTTCTATTAAATCATTCACTATGAAGAGATAGCAGACTTCGTGTGTCTCCAGCGTTATTGTCCCGTCACCAGCTGGCAGATCTTTGAATAGTACACTTGAGATGCGCGTGTACACTAGCGTCAGGTGATCAATTCTCATAACGGCAAGGAAAGTTGTGTGAGTGCGCCACACCAGATTTTTATGTTTGTAAGGTCATGCCCAGAATATCAACACATATGAAAACGCAGTGTGAATCTAGTTTTAGTTTTGAAATGAGTCATGGCACACAGTTACGAATCGAGAGGCAATACAAGAGTAACCTTAGTTAACCTTTAGTGAACTTCATTTCCAATATTCTTGGAATTAACCGTGTATCTCAGAGATATCGAATGAGTAAATGGATATATTATTTTGCCTGTTATTTCGATCTATCATAGCGATAGTAATTATTTAATTAATTATCAACTAATAGAAGCAATAGTTCCACGAAATTCAATTTGGTAAATAGATACAGAGAAAATCTATCAAAGGTAATATGACATTTAACCAGACGAAGTTCTGGAAAGTTAGACATGAAACTTCAATTACTAATACTGTAGATATTGTGAATTATACTAATATGATCGCTTTCCAGAATTATTATATCTATTAAAAATAATAGAATTGTTATCAGACTCAGAAAATCACTTTGAATGATTATTGTATTATTGATAATTGTTTACTAGAAATTCATGGAATTCGTGCTACTCAATTCTAATTCCTCAAAATGAGCATAAACGTAAATCATTTAATCAACTACATTCATCGATATCTGCATTTAATAAAACTTCGAGTGTCAATATAATTCATGAAGTGGAAATCAATTATGGAAAAACACCAACTAGAAGATTGAGAACAAAACATTCTATTAATAAGTAAAACAACAAATTCGTCTGAATGAACAAATTTTTGAATTTTGAATAATGATCGGTAACTTGAATGTCATGATACACAGTAGAAAATAATAATGTATCATTGGATATTCATTTATCAATAATTTAGAGATTTGTCAATAGAAGTTTGGATAGTTGTCGGGTGGACGAAGTTTTTAATTTTTCTTAAATCTGACAATGATATCATAACTCATACAATCACACATTTACAAACATTTTGAATGTTGTTATACATCACGGACTGCTTACTATTAAATCACTTTTCTGTTATTGAATAGAACGACTAGCAATCAAATTTCTTCAAAAAATGAATCTATCCACTTACTGTGACAAGATCTTTCGGCAGGTCCGCCATCTTGGATGAAATTTGACTGCTGGTTTTGGTCACAAAAAAGTGATCAAAAACAGTATTTTAATTAAATAAAAATACTAAGGAATTGTCAAAAACCACAGAATTCAAATCTGTAATTATCATTTAAATCTGTGGTTTTTGACAATTTCCTAGTATTTTTATTTAATATGAATAGTTCCACAATATCAACTTCTCAACTACACAAAAAGTGACATTATTGTTATATAGCCTACTAGTGGAGGACCCTTCTTGAACCGATCAATAACCATATTGATGATGGTACACCATTATTATATATATTATGATGATCGCCCGAAGGAATGAATTACACAGTGTTTAGTAGTAATGCAAACAGTGCTGGGGTTGCAGAAGTGGGAAGTGAATGAGCCTTTTGTTCTGGCTTGGCGCTTTTAATGAGGAGGGGCGGTCCCTCTCCTCTCTCCACAACTGGAACAAAAGACACACATTTTGTCGGCGACAGAGAGCTTCGATTGATTCTGATCTTCATCACGTATCGTAGCGCTTAATGCAGACAGGGTGGAAATTGGTGGGAAGAACCTATAAATAAAGGGGAAAAAGTTGTGTGAAGTGGTAGCAGAAGAAGGAGCGAGAGGGAAAGTATGAAGGGAAGGAAAAGAGTGGAAAGACAATAGAGTGGGACAATAAGTGACATAATATAACCAAAAATGAGAGTATAAATGAATGGATTTGATAGGAATAATGGAATGATAATTGATGAGAGTTTAATTGATAGCATAGGATTTAGAGTTTGGAGACTGAATTTGATAATTCCATAAACTGTACAATATGAAGTAGGACACGGTAAAAGTCCAATGATAGAAATAGAAAGAAAATTCTATTATTTGTTTTTATTCAACAAATGGGATGAGGGCGGATGGAAATAATAAGAAGACAAATAAGAGCAAGAGATTGAATAATTGCAAGAGAGGAGAGAGATTGAGAAACCTGTAGCAAATAATTATAATTGCAGGCAATCCAGTAGTTCTTAGAATGATTATAGAAGTATCAAAATCTGATATTTAATTATGATAAGAATATTTGAATATGGCTGATTGAAGATGAATTATTGTTGTAGTTCAAAGATTGATTTCTTTGATATTGTAATTGTTTTGATTGGCAAAATAAATTTGAATTTGAATTTGAGTTAAGAGGCCTAAATTGAAAATGAAGGGGAATACACATAACAGAAGGTAAATGAGGAATAGGTACAACAAAAACTATCAGGAATCATGAAGTTAGAATGAGAATCAGGTCAGAAAGAAAACTCAAAATCAATGGAAAACGTGAGAAAATGATTGAGTTGGAAAGCTTATAAATACAGTTTTTTCAAAAAAGGTAAAATTATGAATTGAGAACCAAGAGTATGAGACTTGAAAGGAGCAACAAATTGGAGTGAGTTATGCTCTGATAATGAAAAGCAGGAGAATCTACATTGAAACTAACTGACAGACAACTCAGTTTCGAAGAATGTAAAAAAAAAGGAAAACCGACGTGAGATGTGGAAAAAGGCGTGAGAATGTAGGATTGAGTTTTGAAATATAGTACAATTCATCAGAATTGGATAAGAGATAAGGGAAGAATCAAGAGGAGCATAAGAATGAGCAGAAAGTAGAATGATGGAGAAGAGGTTGAATCAACGAAGCGATGATTTGAACAACGGAAGCGACAAGGTTGGCAATCATGATCGTGTTCGACAAGTCCCTTCAGAAGAGTGCGAAGAAGAAGGAGACGAATGAATGAGCAAGTGAGATGGGAGAGTAGTGAATATTGAGTGAGGAGGGGAACATGTCATGCATGAGGAATTGTTATGTAGGGGGTCCGGGGCAGGATTTAGATTGAACCTTCCGTATGGCCCCTTCTCATCGTCAAATTAAAGACGGTCTGCTTTATTCACAGCTGATGATTCGACAAGCTGATCATCATCATCATCATCATCCTCACCCGCACGTGTCTATCCTCAGCGTTGGATCATAATTTAAAAGCTTCCGACAGATTGAAGATGCAAAGCACTGGTTGATGGCACAAGAGTACCGCTGCTGCTGTCTATTTAGGAAGCGATTTGGAGATGCAGTGGTGTGATATGATTTGTGTAGGCGGCTGAAGGTATTTGAGTTGGATGTATGCTTCTGAGATCTTAATTGTACAGGAGGTTTTGGAGAATGTAGGAAGGAGTCTTTTGGATCCTATATTCATGGTTGATGAAGTATTGATTTATAAGTATTGATTAATTGAATGCGTAGGAAACTGAATGTGTCTAAAGGTATCTGGGCCACAATGTTATTCATTATATGAATTTGGGAATAAGATAGTTTTGGGCCATGCCTGTTTTTTTTCAAATCATTTTATATGATTTGTTATTATATGCACAAATGAGAAAATAAATAGCTGGATTATATTATATGGGGAGGCTTCGAGTATTATAAATATTTGATTATTGATTTATATTGATGAATACAATATCATTCTCAACTGTGAATGATTGGGAAAGGAACAACTCTCCCAAATTTAAATAGAAATTGACCAAAAATAGGTTATGTTCACACTTCACAATTTTATGCCCAATTTTGAGTCCAATATAATATAATAATAGGTATAATATAATATTATAGGTATTATATAAACTGGGTATTTAGAATTTAGAAAAGTTGAAAACCAAAATAAATTAGAATACTTAACTAAATCATCACTGATAACTTAAAAATACTGTATTAATTGATAATTTTAAAACTTGAAAAGAAACTCAAACTTACTCCTAAAACAACAATATTATATTTTACATAGGCTCTGATTATTTAGAGAGGTTCTGAAAAATCTAATAAGTGTTTGTTCACAAAGTACTAAATAAATCATGTAACAGTGAGTTGGGGGACTGAGTATCAATTTGATGATTGATCCAAAATATATTTGGGCGTTATCAATGAAATAATTGGGGCTGAATATCTTGGTCCTGATAAATGCAATTTCCTCTTTACATTGTAATTTAATAGGAGCTGATGGTATTATCCCATTTTAAATTTCTATTTAACTTATACTGATTAACATTTCACTCAGCGTCTCTATTGTAAGATTGGAGTTGAACTCAAATAAAGAGAGATTGGTTTGTCTATGACCTAGTGGAGAACTTTTTTTATAAATTTTCATGTCATTTGAAATTCCTGATTTCATAGTTCCAAATTTTTGTAATTTGTAGCCTCCTTGTACAATGTAAATAGTGAATTTGGAGACCTGATTTTTGACAGAGGGGTGATAGGCTGATGGTGTAAGCATCATATTGAATTAGGCATAACGAAATTAATCTGTGAAAAAATACTGTTTATTTGCACATTGGTGGAAGCCAGGATATATCCGAGATGATAAATACATAATATCACCGCTGTGAGTTGGAGCGTACGTATTGTCTGCGTCTGAAGCGGAGCCAATCTGTTCTGGTTTTCGCGTGGCCAAATCCAGTCATGAAGGAAAGTTTAGCGTTGGGACGCGCTGTAATAGCCTATTACAGGTTCATATTTCACTAAAGGTTTGGGACTTGACATTTATAAAGTTACTGAGCTTCTATGCAACCTACACTTTGGAGGATTTACAAAGTTTGCGTACTGCAGAGGCTGAAGTTTGAAATGTCGCTGACTGTCTTCAGAACTGTCGCTTCGGCTCAGCATGCCAGCTGCCAGCGTTCGCTTCCTACTCAGAGGATACATTTCTGTCGCTCACCATACATTCCAGCTGCAATTCATAAAAAATCAAAGTTTGAATTTCAAGAATCATCTTTAGGGTACTCAAACGTGTAATTTTCTTACACCTTGATCACTCCTACACATTATTGCATTATAATTCTCTATACTTCTTCAACTGATAGCACTTTATCAGTAATCATAGTTTTGGTTTGAAGAATAATCCTCAGGATACTTGAGGGTATAATCTGCTTACATCTTTATCACTCTTACATTGAATTGAATTGCATTGGAATAATAATTGCAATAATAATTCTATGCAGTTCTTCAACTAGTAGCATAGATAACACTCCCATATATATTTTTACACATTTAAAACATTTAGTTTTGTTCAAGTTAGTAGATAGAAGTGTTGAGTTTATCAGTCTTTTTTCACATACTCAATTTTATTTTTCCTAATTTATGATTTCAGTTCAGTCTGATTTCAATAATTCAGTTCATTCGGAGCAGAAGAAGAAGCAAGACGTGATTTTGGTGGCTCTCTCATCTTTCAATTCTAAAATCATTTTGAAATGGTCTTCTCTGATTTCTTTCACGTGAAGTTAATCAGGATTAATATTTCAACGGCTTTTGTGCAACTGGACCTTTGTGAGGGGAATTTTTGCATTCTTCTGGGAATTAATCTCAATTTACTGTGATTAGATAGAACATTTCTGTATTAATCTATATATATATATATATATATTATATATATATATAATATATATATATATATATATATATATATATATATAAAAGCGAAATGGCACTCACTCACTGACTGACTGACTGACTCACTCACTCACTCACTCACTCACTCACTCGCATAACTAAAAATCTACCGGACCAAAAACGTTCAAATTTGGTAGGTATGTTTAGTTGGCCCTTTAGAGGCGCACTAAGAAATCTTTTGGCAATATTTTAACTCTAAGGGTTGTTTTTAAGGGTTTAAAGTTCGTCTTTTAGCATGTATATTCTTCTTCTCCCATTCTCTTAATTATAATTGAAATTTCCATATCATATGCTACTATAGAACTATAATCTAGATAGAGTACCTCTTCGAAACAGTTGTTAACTGGCAACTAAATTAATAATTTTGTCAGGTTGGCATTAAGTTGAGTTGACTTTGTTAGGTTGGCACCAAGTTGAAGATTTAAATGCATTTACCGCGGAAAAATTGATTGGGCACTGCTACTTCAATCCTGGGAATATTATATTTCTAGCCGTCAGGCTCGCTTCGCTCGCCATATCCGTTTAGCCAGACGTTTAGTCTGGACCCTCGACTGGATTGTCCTAACATATGATAAAAATGCTCAAATGAAAAATGCAGGCGAGCGAAGCGAGCCTGCTGATCTCATTCTTGGACGATCCAGTCGGGGGTCCAGGGGGCGGAGCCCCCTGGCTAGACTGATATGGCGAGCGAAGCGAGCCTGACGTCTAGTGTTATTATAATTTCTTCTTTTGTAATACATTTTTTATGCTTTTGTACTCCAGAGCGAAGCTCGGTCCCCGATATTGCATAATAACAATACAGTATCATAGTTTTGACAAAACGTAATTTGCTGTAAAGGATTCCAAAGTCTTACACAATGTAATTGAAAAAAATGAAGTGGGAACATAATATGAAGTAGAAATAAGAAATAGTGTGAAGGTCTGACGAATATAAAAAAGATTGAAGTATCAGAAACAGCTTGAATCTAAAACATAATTATTATTACCACAGATAGAGAATTGCTAAAAGTCAGAATCAAAATAATCTCTTTATGAAATGGATCTTCACAACGATTTAATGTTAGTTACGTTTTGTATAAGATATAATTGATTCAAATGTCTCTCATATTGATTATTTCATATTTATTCTTTTTCTGTGCATTGTAGTGTACTTCATCATTTTGATTTGGAAAAAAATGGGATTATGAATAATGTAATGAGAAATAATTATTCATTTTTGAAGTGCAATTCTGAGTACTGATCAAGACTTAACACAACAAAAGTTCCCAGAGAGACTGTGCTGGGCATAAACAAAAGATCCTTCTTTTCCTAATAATAGCTCTTGAAAACTTAATAAGTGATATTCAAGGCTGATTCCACACTAATGATAAACTCAGAAACGATTTTGTTCTGGTTATCGTCTGCAGGCGGGTGGTGTCGATGCACTAATAATGTACTGTACACAGGCTACAGACAACCAAAACGATAGTTTTATCAACAGTAGATTAACAAAACTTGCTTCACAATGTGGCTGCGAGATTTCAGAAAATTCATGTTCGAAACAGGTACAAGAGACAGCAAATAGAGAGGAAGGTAGATTGAAGAGAGAGGAAAATACAGTATTCTTCTGGGATTGAAGAGTTTGAGAGAAGTATGGAAATGGAGAAGAGAGATTGAAAGAATGGGAATATTTATAGCATTTTATTTGGTGAGAGAAGATTAGGGCGAATAGTTGAAAAGAAATAACAGTTCTCGAGGTGAATACTTGTTAGTTTTGTTGATGAAGACAGATGATGAGAAGGGGAAAATGGTAAAATAGGAAGAAAGAAAGAAAGAAACAGGGAAAAATATTGGTGGCGAAAATATCAGAGCTAAGAAAATCGTGGAAGATGTAGGAAGGGAAGAGAGTTGTGTGAAGGACCAGGAGAATGAGGAAAACGTGAGAGAGGAATGAGTGAAAAAGGATAAAGAGAAGACAAGTAGTAGTAGAAAAAGAAGAAGAAGAATAAGAAGAAGAAGAAGAAGAAGAAGAAGAAGAAGAAGAAGAAAAGAAGAAGAAGAAGAAGAAGAAGAAGAAGAAGAAGAAGAAGAAGAAGAAGAAGAAGAAGGAGCATACAATGATAATTATGGAAACACAAATAAAAACAAAAGAAGAGAAGAAAGAAGATAATGAAATACAAATAAAGACGACGAATGAAAATGAATAAAGATAATGAAAATGGAGAAGGAAAAGATTGATTGGGGAAATGAACTCAAGCAGGAAGCAGAGAGAGAGAGAATTAGTGAGAGAGTGTACTATGAGAGTTACAAAGAGGAAAAGACAGAAAATTAAATCTATAAGTGGCAAGAGGTGGAGTGAGCAAGATAGTGCTATGAGAAATGATGAGGGAAAAAGAGGTTGGAAAGAATGCGAAAGCGTGGAAGAGTAATGAGCCGGACAGAGAGAGAGAGGAGTGGGAGAGAGTGAGTGAGTGAGAGTACAGTTTCATGAGCGAATGAAGCAATGTAGAAGTGCTGGGCTGCTGGTGACCTCAAACCCAACGCCTCAACTCAACAAGACTTAAATTTACTGATAGATCGATAGCAACAGCAACCGTGTTCAGGGGGGGAGTCGCAGGGGGCAGGGGGGGCCCAAACAGTGGCTAGTGGGCACTGTATTACGCGCCGTGCATATCACTTCCTAATGGCCTTGCAAATTGAATTGGCCTGACAATCTTTGGCCTTTGAATGGGCTGAATGCAGGCTGCTCTCTGCTCATTGAGAGAGCCGATTATTTGGATCTCGTTATGTATCACTCCACCAAGCGCCATTCAACATGGTTACACATTTTTGTTTACAAATTTAAACTTGAATTTTAAAAAAACACTTATGGAGTGGAAATGTACTCACATTGGTAGTTACGATCGTTTCGAGCTGTTGTTGGTAGGAATTTACTGTAATGTCAAGGTTATGTGTGGCTCAGGTATGGATATGCAACAGAGTAATTACAAATTTAATTATATTTGTAAAATGATATTGTCATTTCTCCCGGAATAAGCCAGTAGTCTAAAATTATATCATCTCACATAAGGTACTTTGTCATTGGTGCGGCTGGAACGATAGTCCTTGAACGATTATAAGTGGACGATCATCGTTCGGCGATAATCGTTGCAATGGTCATTGACACTGATGCTATTATTATACAATCTTTCGGTTGAAATTCGACTGTTGCCAAGTGAAGTACTGAATGATGAGTTTAAGGCTGTGCAAAGGCTGAAAATAAACTTTCTACTGGTGATATTTTTCAGAGTTTTTCGATTTGTATATCATCAACCTATCAAAATGAAAAGGTTTTCTCAGGAAAACATATTTTTCCGATCATTACTTTTTACTTTCGTTGCCCTATTACCATAGGTAAGGTAAGTATTGCTTTCCAAAAAAATTAAGGTAACCTAATTTCAAGTTTTCTATACAGTACGTTTCAAGGCCCCCTGAGTCCAAAAACATGATTTTTGAGATATGAGCGCCTAAAGTTTTAATTTTTGGAACAGAACATTTCAAATTCGGCAAGAGATAAATCCATCAGATTCAAAGGATAAATTCTTCATGGTATAGTTGATTAAATAAAACAAAATCTCTAAACCTCTAAAAATATCTACAAATCTCTAAAACTTATAAATCTCATGGATTTATCTCTTACCGAATTTGAAATGTTCTGTTCCAAAAATTAAAACTTTAGGCGCTCATATCTAAAAACGTAATGATCGGGAAAAATGTTTTCCTGAGAAAACTTTTTCATTTTGATAGCCTGATGATATACAAATCGAAAAACTTTTAAAAATATCACCAGAAGAAAGTTTATTTTTAGCCTTTGCTCAGCCTTAAAGAAACGGCCACTGAGTTATTTGTTAATTAAAGATTCAGAAGATGAAGACATTTTGAAAATTTCAAGTGTGCCGCTACCTAACACACATATAATAACAAAGAGAACAGAAGAGGGGGACTTCAAAATATTAATAAACAATCATTTGCAATCGATGAGAGAATGTTTTCTGAGTTTTTCATATTGTCCAATGAAGAATATTATTGATATACACGATACAGTATTATATTTTCATACTTCAAATAGCGAACGAGATTGGAGATCAAGTAGTATTTAATAATAGATTCTTCGATAGCAATTACAGTTTTTAAGTTTTTCAAAAACCTGAGAAATGAATGGAATTGTTGCTGATAGAAATGTTTGTAAAATGATCTGTAGCAGGACTGCAGGAGAGGCCCAAGAATAGTATATAGATCTATATAATAGAATAGTATATATAGAACAGTATACTATATAATAGTACTATAGAATAGTATATAGAATTATACTATCCTTGGATACTATATACTATACTTGGAAGGATATAATATCCTTGGGAGAGGCCAGGGTCTGGGCTTTAAAACACAACCACTTTAAAACATAATTGATTTTTAATGAAGATTTGGCATTTTGCATTTATTATGTATTTTAATGAAGTAGGCGATAAATATTCAATTTTGTTGCATTATTGCAAAATATTTATTGATTCAGATTTTTTAATATATTATTTAATACGATTACAATTAATCACAGTTGGGTTGAGAATTTATAATTTATCTCAACGGTAATCGTTTTTAAGCAAATACATAGATTTGATTCCATCAATTCCAATGAAATAATGTATTTCTTTGACTATTGAATTTCTTTTTTATTCAAAAAATGTAGAGATTTTCAATAAGTCAATAGTGAAAGTCTCTATTGGACACTCAATATCTTATTTATCAGTGACATGAACCGTGAAGACCGCAGTCACTAATCATTGTATGGAATGATAAACAGTCATTTTCAAGAAAAGCTTACTTTTAAAATTTTTAATTCTTCCTCTTCATTGACATAGTTTATCAATAATTTATTACTAAATGATTCAATTATCGTATGTTGAGAATTGCTCCCAAATTATCAATATTATTGAATTACAAGAATCATTTCTTCTCAAAATCAACTGACCTTCACCTCAGATTCAAATAAGAAAGAGATAAATTCATTTCTCTTGCAAAAATGAGAATGATTTATCAGGATGTGATACAATAATATTGATAAATTTCCAATTATTGGAGTAATAGAAAAATATTCTATCAAGTGCACGCGTTCTGAGGTTACAGAGGCAATAGATAATTCATCCGAAAAACTGTTACTAAACAGAATTTATAGAAACTGCTAATGGAATCGACTGTGTTTTGAGGGCATGACAATGAAAATTTAACCAGACGCTGTTTGTTCTCTTTAGAAATTGTGTCAAGTGCATGACTAGTTCAAAATTAGAAATTCTCTCTAGAATGTCAAAACCAATAAATAATAATAGTTAATATTATTCCAGAGTTGGGAATCATGTTTGAGGTATGAGAATAACCATTGTTGGAAATTGCTGAACACCAGAAATTGAATAGAATATAATCGATGGATAAGGTTTTGAGTAAATCTATTTTAATAGTGTCCTAACAAAAGCTGGTTAACGTAGATACAGTCAAAATAGAGTATATAATTTGACTGTTAATTTGATTCCATTGTGTAAGTGTGGGAGTGGATGTAACAGTACTTGTGGGTATATTGTTCATGTTAACCCTCCCTCACATCTTCCAATAACTATTTACATTCATTACAGTGATGCTTCGATGATTTTATGCGAGAATGCTTTTACAGGAGAATGCTTTTCAATATTCTATACCGCAGTATAAAATTTATTTATACCAGTGTAAAATTATACCAGTATAAATTTATTCTATACCAGGTCATCTCCAAAAGATTATATAACTCCTGTGCTACAATAAGCTGCTTCAATTTCCAATACTCAGGTAACTTTCAATGATTTATTCTAAATTCTCAGAGCTAAATATTTATCTAGGTTTAGCAAAGCTGAATATTGTTTGGTCAAAGTGGTGACTAATTAAAAAAAATACTTGTCACTTCAAGTAACACGAAACTAATATTGTTCTACGAGTGTGATTACATTCAAGTTATTAAAAATATTTCAAATATAAGACACAAGGTTATCATGGATTGAGGTTAATAGCTGTATGAAAGGTTCAACGATAAGAAGTAAGCTTAAGCTTCACTCAATTATTAACCATTAAAGTTTGATCAATTGACTCACACATTCCTGACAAGAAAGAGTCTCTCAAAGATAGAATTCGTATTATCACTAATTTATTTTTACGATTTCACATTAGGAAACTTCAATATTGACGACTGATGGCAGTGAGGAGTGTGCTATCATTCTTTCTATTCTAATCTATTTGTCTATGGTCTATGCTATTTATTATTATTTGTCTGCTATTAATGAGGATCAGTAAATGGATTTAATAAAATTATTGAAACATTATTATGTTTAAACCTGCTTTATAAGAGATTTGTCTATTTTATCCAATTCCAAATTACTGTAAATCAATAAACTGATAACATTCTGGTCATCAATATATTTCAACAATATTTTTTAAATTAATAACAATTCAAGAATTGGAAATATTATATTACATATTGAATGTTATCGTAATGATTCTGATAAATAATTTCAAGTTTTAAGTATTATTTGATAACTCATACTTCTTTAAAAGAATGAATCATTACTTCTAAGTTTCAATTTGTTGAGCTTGAAAAGGTTTAACAGATTTTTTGTTTATTCATTTTGTAAATGCCGTTCTATTTCTGTGACTATATATGCCGTTTATTTCTATGCCGTTATTTTTGTCGTTTATATTCCTATGCCGTTTTATTTCTGTACTGTATATTAAATGCAATATAAATTCATCATTGTGAAGCCTCTTCATTTCTTATCATTCAGTGATAAGTCGACTATCTCCGCTGCTGTAAATAGCCATAACAGTTCAATTGTAATCCATCACAATGAAGTACGTTGCGAATTATTCGTGATTTATCAATGTTAAATTCAGAAATGTACATCGACTACGTCATGATCCGTGCAACTATAATTCGGTTCGCATTTCAATCAAAACAGAGACGTAATTCACCTTGCCGTCAAGGTTATTACCCTGAAAATTCTGCACTACAGCGTTGATTGTTTGGAGGAGCATTGGGAGCGATAAGAAATTCCATATTTTATGCAATAAGATTTAATTGTCTTGTATGAGATTCCAACAGAAGATTTCAAACACTAATCATACAGTAATTAAGTGATCTCTGTAGTTGATCTATTACAAATTTATACTTTTCACATTTTGAGTAAAGCTTTTGTATTGTATCATCTATTGGGAATATCATACAGATTTATCTCCTCTATTACCAAATATTGTGAATATTCACGTTGATGAATATAGATAATATAGATATACAGTACGCATTTACTGTATTAAACCTTGGAGGAAAGATGGCTTAATGCTATGCTACGCTATATTTATTTCCTCTACGATTGAATGCAACCGTATTGCGACTTCCACACAAGAATCCGAAATCTTGTTTAAAAATAGTCTTATAGTATTTTAAACTAGTTGAAAATAGTCCTACAGTGTCCTATAGTTTAATCTTGAAAATCATTGATAACCTCGAAAACCCCTTCAGAGAAGCTAATATCTTCGGAATTTATCATTTATAACTATTCATTTTCCTGAGGTATGCATATATTATTCAATATGAAAAGAATATTCATACTTTGTTTATTACTCAATACTTTCACATTCTTGGTAAAATTTTCATATACAGTAGCTGTCTATTAGAAATATCATACAGATATAATATCTCTATCATTCATGGCGAATATCTATGTTGTAGAATGAATATATAGATATATCTACTGAGCTTCATAAAGATACAATCATACGATATTGTGATTGCTTACTGCCGCAGAAGGTCAACTCTACTGAAGGTCATTTGGTATAGCGGAAGAATCATTATAGACCAGAAGATTATCCATTAGAAAGGTGTGGTTAGCCTATTGTCTTACCCAACTAGCCTTAATTTTTTCTTCTTCAAATAAGATATTGTACGTTGGAATAAAGTTTTCGAATAAGGTTCTAATAAAAAAATATATCGATGTAGAAAAGTCTTACTGGAATTGAAATTGAAGTAGATATAGGAATTGAGAATTAATTTTCAATAACGAAGCTTGAAGTACCTAATCTTGTTAAGAGAATATAGAATTTTTCAATTCGAAGAATATTTTATGTAGATTGTATCATGAGATATTGATGAAAACAGGAAATAATCTGTTGGAAAGGAGCAGGAATGAGTTAGTAGGAAATGAAGCTTTGTAAAATAATTGGGTATGAACAGTAAGGTACTCAGAAATTCATTTGCAATTAGTTAAAAATGATTTCGTTCCAATGGTTTCGTTATTGGATATTGATTAGCATGTTGTATAGTATGTGTGATAAGAGAGGCCAATTCACATTTTTTCTCTCTATTGGATTATTGCATATTTCATAACGTACTTGAGATTCAATAAAAATTTGCATTATTGCGTTTGAAGAGGAAGTGATTCTCATATCTAATATAAATGATTTCTTCTATCATTGCATGGCACTTGTGAAAGGAGTCAATGAGAATCATTCATTCATATTACACTTGTCATTGAACATTGAAAAATACTCATTTTCCCCAGTTGAAGTCTGAAATGAAACTAATTGAACAAAAATTGAATGCAAGGAGATAGAAAGGAGCATCGAGAATGATTGTCCAGTTGATAATATCGTTCTTTGATTTTATTATAATTTTAATCAATTTTTATTACACCTCTTTTCCTTATTTCACTCATTCCCACACCTCACTCTCTCTCAATTTATTGATATTTTATTTGAAATATCTATGTGAGGAATAGTTTTAAAGATTGGATCGTATCACTGATTTGGTAGTTGAAGTGAATAAATAAGAAAATTCAATTAGGAGAATGAACTATTGACATCTAAAATTGTTTTACATCACCTTGCTACTGTTAAAAATCATTCGGTAAAAGCGTGTTTGTTGATTAGTACCGAGCGAATAGAAAGCTATGCGCATAGGCATTATTTCACCTTGTAACCGATATGGCCATCATTTTGACAAGCTTTGCCTCTACTCTACTCTCTGCTTAGCTATTCTCTGTGACATTGACTATATTTGGCCACGTTCTTGTATTGTATTTCATATGAACAAACCGACAATTCAAAGCAATGATAAATCTCTTCGGTATTGAATATTTCAGGTACAACCTGAGTCATCTAATTTCGCATTACAATTTAGCCTATTATTTTTGACTTATACGTTTTGGCAGTAAACTTGAAAATCAAATTCATCTTGAAACAAAAATCGCAAACCTGTTATTTATGTGAGATCAATAATTGGCTTCTTGACACTGGCTGCTCAAGGTTATTTGGCAACTTGCTTTCCGCTTATCGGTTTTACCATTGTTTGAGGAAAACGTTGTGCTTTATCTACTCTTCTATGAAAGCAATCATTTTCTCAGCTGTAGGAACTTTTTCAGTCCAATTTTACGGCGATTGATCAGTAAATTTGAGATATAATCTTCAATGCTGCTTCAAGTATTATCTCTGTCTTCACAATACACATATTACAGTCAGATTATATTCCCAGTTGTTTTTTAATTATACACATACAAATGAATAACATTGTTCGATTACTGTGACATAAACTTTATAGTCAGTGAAAATTATAGCACAACATGGTATACTAGCTATCTGTGATTAAAGTTATTCCAGTAGGCCTATAACTTATATTATTAGTTGATTCCTGCTATAATGATCAACATTATTTTATTTATCAAGAAATATATTTTCTGATGATTAAATGATAGATTTACATTATAGAGATAATAGTTAATTGTATATCTAGAGTGTAAAGTACTAATTTTTCTCCCCGAGGGAAAAGTTTGAAGCCCGAGGCGAAGCCGAGGGCAAAAATTTTCCTGAGGGTGAAAAAACATTTTTCCTCCACCTACTGTCTAAAGTACTAACTTTACTCCCTGAAACATAACACTAAAGTGTCACTTTTTTCGCTCTCAGTAGTAAAAAACAGAAAAACTCCCTAGGGAGTAAAAGTGACTCCATTTAAATAACATGGGAAGCATCTCTATATTAAAAACTTACATGGTAATAGGTTAGAAGGTCTAAGCTCAGATGAGAAAGCATAATAGAGGTGTATGTCATTGAGTCAACTGAAATCAATACCACAACCAGAAATTTGATCAACTCATGAAATATATGTTTGTATGATATGATATTCTTAATATTGGTAGACGATAAAAATTTATACAATTTTTAAAATATTTTATTCTATTCAAAATACCAGCCAACAAATATTTTTGATCTGCAATTCGAATCTGAACCGCGTGATCTGGAGTCAGCCATTTTTGGTTGCTGCCCAGCTGATATAATTGTTACAACTTTTGCCGATAGATAGCACAATCGGCAGTGCCAATTTGACGACCGGTTCTTAGGTTTTAGATTATAGGTTATGATGTTAGGAAACATTGTCACCAATATGTAAGTTATTAGAATCATTTTATTTGCAGTTTCTATAAAAAAATGTAGATGGAGGAAAAATGTTGTGTACATCACGAGCGAAAAATACTTTTTCTCCCTCAGGAAAATTGTAGCTCTCGGCTTCGCCTCAGGCTTCAAACTTTTTCCCTCAGGGAGAAAAAGTCGTACTTTTCACTCTAGATATACAAATAACTATTTCACTTGTGATGTACACAACATTTTTTCTCCACCTACATCTACAGAAACTGCAAATCAAATAATTTTAATCACTCACGTTATTGTGGACCATTTTTTATTTTACAACATAACCTGAATTCTGAAAACTAAAAACCGGTCGTCTGATTGGCACTGCCGATTGCGCTATCTATCGGCAAAAGTTGTAACAATTATCAGCTGGCCGACTATCAAAAATGTCTGACTCCAGTTTGCGCGTTTCAGATTTGAATTGAAAAATATTTGTTTGCTAGTATTTTGAATAGTAAAATATATTTAAAAATATGTATACATTTTTATTGTCTACTAATATTAAGTATGTAATATCATACAAACATTTATTTCATGAATTGATCAGATATCTGGTTGAGTTATTGAATTCAGTAGGCTCAATGACAGACAACTCTATTAATTTCCTCATCTGTGCTTCCACCTCCCAACCTATTTTCAATGTAAGTTTTAAAAATAGAGATGCTTCCCATGTTATTCAAATGGAGTTACTTTTAGTCTCTAGGAAGTTTTATTATTTTTAGTCCCGCAAGAGCGAAAAGTGACACTATATCGTTATGTTCCAGGGAGTAAAGTAGGTACACAGTTGGTGGAAGAAAACATATTTAGGTACTTCGTTATATTTCTTCATATAGCCAAAAAATGATTCCGCAACAGTGTGGAGGTAGGAAAGGACAAAGCTACCTGCTTTGTCGAATGACAGACAAGGATAGCAAACTAATTTTGATTGGGTGTTGCCTTTATAACTCACTAAAGTTGAGTTACAAGGATACTGTGAGAAACGTTGTTAAGCAATACTCACAACTGCGTATACTTTCGTTCGAAATAGAATTTCAGTTGAATGATTCCATCATTCAAATATTTGACATTATTTGATGCAAGTGCGGAGCGCATATTATCAAACAAATGTTGAATCATCTTCATCAATAATGCCTCCCATAAAATCAATTTCCATTTAGGTTTCGTCTGAAATCTGAGAAAATTTTTCATCTATCACAAATCGCATACTCATGATTTCAGTAGCAATATCAGTGTACACAGTGACGATGGGGGTGGGGGTAAATAAAAAGCCGGTGACGAAGATACATTGTGGCGTGGGTGTAGAAGATATTCCAATGGAGGATCGCGCAACCGACAACAATGACAATGGGGAGGGCCAGTTGAGAGGAGGAAAAATTGTGCAATTTGTCAACTGTTCGTGGAGGAGGCGATACAGGAGAAAGAGGAAAGACGTCGGTTTCACTTTATTTGAGGGTGTTGCGTGGTGGTTTATGTAGGGCGGGGAGAGAGAGAGGGTTTGTTAGAGCTTAGGGTGAGTGAGCGGCAAGAAAACAGCTTTGATCAATACTGTCCGATAGCTTTTTTGCGGCTTCATCGCAGAGATGTTCAACCTTTCTCGAACTTTCTCTCTCACTCACTCTTTCTCTCTCACTCTGTGGCCCCTCGGGTCTATTCTATTTCCCTCATAAAACCCTAGAGGAGTGTACCAAACGAAACCCCATGTCACGGCGCTTGCCGGCAGACAACTCAGATCTGATGCTAGTCATGCTACCCACTACGGCATAATATACAGGCACACTCTTGTCGCCAACAGTCAATTGGATATACTCACTTATATAGCGCCTTTTTATAGTATTATCTGTATCCGTGACATGCTTCTTGAGTTATGTTATGCATCCCACAACCAATAACAAGAAGGGTTTTTCAATTCAACTATCTCTAAATGTAACTTATCTTTTGAAAATGTTACTGTTTATAAAATTTGGGAAATGAGTATTTTCGGGATAAGCCTGTTGCTCTCTTTCTCTTACAGCAATAGCTACATGATTTGGTATAATAATTGTATTAATAGATAAATAAATGGGAATAATGCTGATTGAATGGATTGGATATAATATTTTTGCTTACACTCAAATAGAATACCCGATTTATTGAACTCTCTCCCCATAGAATTAAGAAAATTGGAAAGGAAAGGTGAAGCTAAAAGGAAATTAAAGGCATATTTTATGAGAATTAATAACGAATAGGAAAAATAGCCAGCTTAACTTCAGATTGTTCTGGTTGAAATATTATTAAATGACTTACACGTTGTAAATGTTAATGAGGTTAGAATACTTGATTCAATGTTATAATAAGTTGGCTATGGTTCAAAACGCATTTAAAGCCAGTAGTTTACTTCCAGAATGTTATATTATTTATAAACACTGAATTGAGCCTAGTTCAAGTAGATTTGTTTGTTCGATAATTAAGTCATATTCAACAAGATTAAATGGAAACACATAAAAATACGATGTATAATTTGAGCAATTAAGGGTTCAAAATTGAAAATAGTAGAAAAAAAATGTTTTTTGTTGAGTTTATTTCTTGTAATGTTTATACTCTGATTATAATAAATTATTATTACGAAAAAGCCAAAATCAAAATCAAAATGAGTTTTAGCAAGAGTAACTAAATAAATCTGGTTGTAACCTGTGCCTGTGCGTATGTGTGGCTGAGACGATGAAAATCAAGTTGGCAGCAAATGCCTTCTGTACGGATATCTATGTATCAGAATACTGTGACAAAGTGGGATGCTAAAAAAGTGTACCGACAATCTGTACTGACTGTTTTCGAACTTATGTTGTTGAATTGGTGTTCATTGGATTTATTATCAAAGAGTTATAAAATATTATTGTCTGTAAATTTTCTAACTGTATTCCTCTCAAATAGCTAAATAGCTAGCGAGGTTATTTATATGTACTGATGAAATGTAATGTTGTGAAAATTGAAATAAATAAATAAATAAAATAAAATAAATTGAAGAAATGCGAAGCCTCCAGTTGCTTAATCTTCTGCCAGTTCAATATTTCAATTTCAATTTAAGTATAATTAGACTTTAATTAAATTAAATTAATTATTAATTAATCTCGTATTCGTATTAATTAATTAATTAATCTCGAGTAAGTAATCTCGTATTAATTAATTAAATTAGACTTTCTTGTGTTCTGGGTAACTAACAGATTTCGTGTTTATATTTGAATGTATTGAATGGTGGATTAATAATTGATTAAACCTTATTCCATACTAACTTTTAGCCTCATCCTCAATTCCTCTGAAAATCAGTATGATCCTCCGATATTTTATTGACTAGACTTCAAACTCATTTTGATTACAACAGCGAATAGCAAGATCATTATTCCAAACACAAAAGATTCAACACTATAAAATCAAGTGTTTATCTCTGATGAGGTTTCACATTCTCTCTTTCTCTCGTTCTTTCTCTCCCTTTCTCTCACTTTCTTTATTTCTCTCTCTCTCTCTGTCTCTCTTTCTATCTCTCACTTCCTCTTTTTTTCTCTATCTCTTTCTCTCTGTGTGTGTCTCTCTCAATCAATCTCTTTCGCAAACTGTCTCCATCTCTACACTTGACTCTGTTTACATCAAATTCTCCGACTTGTCTGTGAATAGGTTATGGACGGACAAACAAATTACCACTCCTGTATTAGATAAATTCATGAGAATTAATACTCCTTCAATAGAGAGATTTATGCATGAATATCGATAAATCATTTCAACGGAGATAACAATTTCGTGCTAAATAAATAATAAACTAAGACTACATAAAAATGTGGTTATTGGGAGATTAGAAACAATTTTCCAAATCTTCTCTAGTGTGATTTCAGAGTGATAAACAAAGAATCTAAACAAATACTGTATCTGTGGTTAAGGAATATTTGAAATAATTCTCCAAAAAATGTTCTCTTGTTATGTGTGATAATGGGAAGACGAGAAGACAAGTTACAGATAAAGAGCTTAACACAGAGTCTGTGAGAGACATCGATTTGTTGAGTGTGTTGTCAGGTGAGGAGCAAATTGACAGAGAGAGAGTGTGTGTGAGAGAGAGAGAGAAAGAGGAGACTAACAACATTGTTGTTCTCGGCTCAAACAGAGAGCAGTGAGTTTGATAAGAGCAGAGTGGCTGACTGAAGCATAGCAAGGAAGGCTAGCCATGTACATGACGTTATGACCAGAATAAGCTTTCACCTTGCACAGTGCATTGCAGCCAGTTTGCACACTACAGGCTGCTTGCACAGTGGGCCTTGTATCACAGTGGCGACGATGATGCTATTATCGATGCAATGCAACCCAGCCACAGCCACCTGAATCGTTGACAAATCGCTGTAGTCTGATTCACTGGATACTGTCAGCATTGGTTGAGTGTCACCATAGATGTTCCCCATATACCACGTTCCGCCCTCTTTCCATTCACAAACTACTCATCACTACCTTCGCTCATGTTCATCCTCAAAATGGTTGAACTCTAGTAGGGAGAGAATTTTAAAAAGTTATAAGAGCAAGAATAGATAAAAATTGGTGGAAAACGTGTTTTTTTTTCAAAATGTCACAACTTCAAGAGAAGATATCTTGAAAACTAGAGGATATATAGAAAAAGTTGTGAGATGAATATTGTAGGAAATTATGTAGGATTTAATTTTGTTTATAACAGTCAAGGTGCGTACAGATATACGCGCCGTGAACATGAGCAATTCACTTTTAATCAGCTGATACCAAGCTTATTATATCTGTATCTTACTGTTTCTGAAAAAATACAGATAAGTTATAGTCAGCTGTTTAAAAATGAATTGCTCATGTTCGCGGCGCGTATTTCTGTACGCACCTATATGATTCATAGTTTTCGAGTTATATGCGAGAAACAAAAAATGGTACCTTTGAACCACCCCCACCCCCTTAGCACAAGGGGTATGGGTGGGGACTTTTGATATATTTACCTCCTTACTACCCTAAACAGAATAGCGGGGTCAAAAATTTTCTTCCAAACTTTTTCCTCTATACCCTATTTTGAGCACTCATTGCCTGGACAGTAGGTAGAGCACACATTATTAACAGTATACACTGTTTTACAACTCACAATATGGTGCTTGATAACTGGATGCCGAGATAATCGTATTAAAAGAATGAATTAAAACTTCTCAAGTATTGTACCCTTCTATTGAAATAATTAACAAAATCAATGTACCCTTTTCTCAACTTTATTTTGAATACGAGTTATATTATAAACATTGATGGAAGGTTAAATATTATATCATTGCTGGAGAGTTATATTATGTTATAAAAAATCCCCAGGAAGAGTATCATTGTGAAATTTCCCCGGTATGGGAATCCCAGATTTTTTTCACCAAAAATGTAAATACACTTTCCGTATATGTTATATTATTCACCACAAAATAGAACTTGGTTACTTCCAACAATATTATTGTAGTAACACTTCAAGGAAACGTGAATAATCGTATTATTTTTTTATATTTTGTTTCAGCTGTGAATGTGTAATCAATCTCTGGCTTGAACAAAACATAGGCCTACTGACTCCATTCAATAACTGGCTTGCAAATATAATCCTTTTATTTCAAAAATATTTTCTCAACTGTGAATTGTTACTTTGCCTACGCATCAAATCCTCAAACACGTTCCACCTTTGCACAGGATTTGCTTTATCTGTGAATTTGTTAGCAGCTCCTCGTGTTCTTTATTTTTCAAAATTTCTCTTTCCATTTGTATCCTCTGACATGGTCCTTGATAAATGGGTTGAAAATATCATTGTATCAGTTTTTCATTTTGTTTTTTTTTACTATTTAATCTGTGATTTGTTGGTATGTATACCACATCAAATCCTGAAACATGTTTCCCCTTTTTCGAGGGATATGGTTTTACTGTGAAATTGTTATCCGCTCGTCTGTGTGTACAATTTTTCATATATCTTCCATTTCCTTCTAGAATAAATAATAAATATCATCATTCTAATTTTTAAACCACGTCAAAAGCAATTAAATCAGGTCGTTCAATAATATCGATTCGATAATATTGTTACAGTAATCAGAATAATAATTTCAAATAATTAGATTCATAATAAAATTATCATACTCCACCCCAAGTTCATGATTAGAAAGTATGTTCAAAGCCGTTAGCTGTCATTCTAGCGAAAAATCATCGACATCTTTGATACTTGGGTTGATAGGAACAACACCAATAATAATTCTAGTTGTTGTAATTTTTAATTTATATTCTAAATTCTTAGGGTGGGCACACACCAAGTTAGTCAAGACAAGACTAGTCACGATTGGTCACAATACTTCACACAGTGGCTTATGAAGCAACACACACCGATTAGTCATTGTGTAATTAGACATGTCTTCATAAGAAACTATGTGAAGTATTGTGACTAAACGTGTCTTGTCTTGACTAACTGGTGTGTGCCTAGCCTAATATTCAATTATATGAATAATACAGACTTTTCGATGTGTATCGAATATGGGAAAGGTAGTATTAAGGTTAATATATGTTATCTACAAATGTTTCCATTGGCCAATCGGAACGAAGTATGACCCAGTTTTGAAATCACAAACATATATCATTGTAGCACAGATACAACGCTAATAAAATTATGTGAATAGACCTAGTAACAATAAATGCATTATGCGGTGTTATCAGTAGGTCGAAACGGGGCGTTTAATAACCCATAACTCTTGTTTTTCTCCAGCGATGTATCATTACAGGAGAGTGACGATTATTTCCTACTTTCACCAGACGAAAATGAAAGGCCTCCATGTCTTCAGCGGAGGATCGTACGGAAGTTCAAGAAGAGGTTAACTACGATATTTCAACGCAGATCAATCTCTGTCTCTGTCTACAATCTATGATGGTTCCAATTATTATAAATGTCGGTTAACATACGGGAAAGTTGCACGGTTGGCATATTGCTCCTCAACAATCTATATCTTCTAACAGTTTCAGGCCTCGTTACATTGGTTATCGTAGGCTACTCTAGGCATGTGCATGTAACTGACAGTTGCGAAGAAAGCTAGATATTTTGTTACTGGGAGTGAGAATGTGGAGAAAAATCCAATAAACCAAGCCCGGGCTGACAAATAATTTTTGAATAGTTGCGCTCATTGAAGTTCCATCTAGCTGTTTACCCCGTTGTCAATACTGTATTTGCAGTAGCAGAAGTCGTTGGAGGTGATTTACAGCAGTTAATTGGGTTTTTCGTTCAATGATAATAGCTCTAATAATCATTGAGAGACTGCACCAGCTAGCCTACTCCCGTTGAACTCGTATCCACTGGAGTAGCCTAATCTGTTATATATCATTACTAGTAGTTCTGTGAACAGTAGACCTCACGCAGAATTCTCATCCACAAGTACCTGATTGAAACTATAAACCTTATGGAAATACAGCAATATACTGGCTTCTCCACACATCTGTGTAATCACTTGTCAGCTGATTATGATGAATAATTCTATAGTCTGATTTTTACTCTAATATTGGCATATGAAGGAGGCTCCTTTTTCCTTATATATTATCCTTGAAATGCAAAATTTCCAAAAAAACTTGTAGGCCTATATACGTCGACGCGCAATTGAAAAAGGAACATACCTGTCAAATTTCATGAAAATCTATTTCGCCGTAAATGCGCAACAAATAAACATATAAACATTTAAACATTTAAACATTTAAACATTTAAACATTTAAACATTTAAACATTTAAACATTTAAACATTTAAACATTTAAACATTTAAACATTTAAACATTTAAACATTTAAACATTTAAACATTTAAACATTTAAACATTTAAACATTTAAACATTTAAACATTTAAACATTTAAACATTTAAACATTTAAACATTTAAACATTTAAACATTTAAACATTTAAACATTTAAACATTTAAACATTTAAACATTTAAACATTTAAACATTTAAACATTTAAACATTTAAACATTTAAACATTTAAACATTTAAACATTTAAACATTTAAACATTTAAACATTTAAACATTTAAACATTTAAACATTTAAACATTTAAACATTTAAACATTTAAACATTTAAACATTTAAACATTTAAACATTTAAACATTTAAACATTTAAACATTTAAACATTTAAACATTTAAACATTTAAACATTTAAACATTTAAACATTTAAACATTTAAACATTTAAACATTTAAACATTTAAACATTTAAACATTTAAACATTTAAACATTTAAACATTTAAACATTTAAACATTTAAACATTTAAACATTTAAACATTTAAACATTTAAACATTTAAACATTTAAACATTTAAACATTTAAACATTTAAACATTTAAACATTTAAACATTTAAACATTTAAACATTTAAACATTTAAACATTAAGAAACTATGTGAAGTATTGTGACTAAACGTGTCTTGTCTTGTCTTGACTAACTGGTGTGTGCCTAGCCTAATATTCAATTATATGAATAATACAGACTTTTCGATGTGTATCGAATATGGGAAAGGTAGTATTAAGATTAATATATGTTATCTACAAATGTTTCCATTGGCCAATCGGAACGAAGTATGACCCAGTTTTGAAATCACAAACATATATCATTGTACCACAGATACAACGCTAATAAAATTATGTGAATAGACCTAGTAACAATAAATGCATTATGCGGTGTTATCAGTAGGTCGAAACGGGGCGTTTAATAACCCATAACTCTTGTTTTTCTCCAGCGATGTATCATTACAGGAGAGTGACGATTATTTCCTACTTTCACCAGACGAAAATGAAAGGCCTCCATGTCTTCAGCGGTGGATACTTCATACGGAAGTTCAACAGGAGGTTAACTGCGATATTTCAACGCAGATCAATCTCTGTCTAAGTTATTACAATCCATGATGGTTCCAATTATTATAAATGTCGGTTAACATACGGGAAAGTTGCACGGTTGGCATATTGCTCCTCAACAATCTATATCATCCAACAGTTTCAGGCCTCGTTATATTGGTTATCGTAGGCTACTCTAGGCATGTGCATGTAACTGACAGTTGCGAAGAAAGCTTGATATTTTGTTACTGGGAGTGAAGGAATGTGGAGAAAAATCCAATAAACCAAGCAAACCCGGACTGAAAATAATTTTTGAATAGTTGCGCTCATTGAAGTTCCATCTAGCTGTTTACCCCGTTGTCAATACTGTTTTTGCAGTAGCAGAAGTCGTTGGAGGTGATTTACAGCAGTTAATTGGGTTTTTCGTTCAATAAAAATTGCTCTAATAATCATTGAGAGACTGCACCAACTAGCCTACTCCCGTTGGACTCGTATCCACTGGAGTAGCCGACTCTGTCATATATCATTACTAGTAGTTCTGTGAACAGTAGACCTAACGTAGTATTCTCATCCACAAGTACCTCATTGAAACTATAGACCTTATGGAAATACAGCAATATACTGGCTTCTCCACACATCTGTGTAATCACTTGTCAGCTGATTTATGATGAATAATTCAATAGTCTGATTTTTACTCTAATATTGGCATATGAAGGAGGCTCCTTTTTCCTTATATATTATCCTTGAAATGCAAAATTTCCAAAAAAACTTGTAGGCCTATATACGTCGACGCGCAATTGAAAAAGGAACATACCTGTCAAATTTCATGAAAATCTATTTCGCCGTAAATGCGCAACAAATAAACATATAAACATATAAACATTTAAACATTTAAACATTTAAACATTTAAACATTTAAACATTTAAACATTTAAACATTTAAACATTTAAACATTTAAACATTTAAACATTTAAACATTCAAACATTAAAACATTAAGAGAATGCCGATCTTAGACCTCACTTTGCTCGGTCAATTATGAGTTTCAGTTTTCTGATGGTTTGGAACCTAACAAAATCTATAGATTACTCATCATCATTCAAATACCCACATCATCATTCATTTTTGAGGATAATAATCAATTATTCCAATACCTACACATGGACACGTGTGAAAAAATAACTAACAATATTACAAAATACAATTCCTACGATCTTTTAATAATAATATATTCAGAGTGTTCTTCGATATCTCTGTACAGTACAGTATAGATAGAATAGTCATTATTTCAATGTCAACCATCTAGTGAAGCTGTATTTCGATAATATATCTAAACTATTATTCTGAACTTCCAATATCATTAGAATACAATAGACAGCAAATACACGTGAGGTGGGAACTTTGGGCTTTTGCATTACAGCTTGATTGGCATATATTTCAACAAAAAAAAATGAAAAAATAGGGTAAAAGGACAAGCTGGAATGGGAAAAGGAGACGATAGAGGATAAAACATGAAAATGATTTTAGAGATTCTCATGGATTATAAAATTCTAATTTATTCCATTAATTTATTCCACAAGCAAAAAATTGATGCAATGAATGGGAGAATATCTACAGGATAGAACCAAAATTATTTCCCCACCCAATTTTTATAATCCAATCTCCTCAACTCAATTTCAATTGCTACAATGCTAACTCATCCATTGCATTCCACTTGCCCATTCACATCATATGAAAAGCGAAACGCTAATATGTAAAGTAAGTCAAGACGCAGTTACATGAGGATGAGAGAGCAGAATGATTGGCCCAAAGTGATAGGGACAGAGAGAGTGAGACACATTTATGGCCGTCTTCTAACGAAGAAATGAGAGAGACTGAGAGAGTGCTGGAGAGGTTTGAGTGTGTGTGAGAGAGTGAGTATGAGAGAAAGTGTGAGATAGAGTGAGTGAGGGAGTGTGAGAGAGAACCGTAAAGTGAGTGGCCATCCATCGTCTTGGCCCGTGGCCTCCAAAAGAACTTGGAACCGGAATGGTATATGTGTGTCACTGTGGCCTATCAGGAAGTGACACAACAAAATAGTTTCAAGACAAGGACGATCGACGCCAGACCAGCTATTATAGCTGCTGTTCAAACTCCAGCATTGTACAGCTGATTACCAATTCGCAATATCATAGAATCATAATTATTTGGACACTGACTACCTTGTGATGACCAATGAGTGTGGATAGGTCAGTTTTATGGTAACTGGCTACTGTTTATTACCTACTTTTGTAACCTTCCTATACTTACATATAAGTTTTATACTTGATTCTTCTTATCCCTTACATATCCTTGTTACCTTATTTCCTTGCCATTTTCCATGTATAAGAAAGGGAAAGTAATTTTCTTTCCCCTTTCTATTTTTAATTATTCTTGTCACTCAAGTTTAATCTCAAGTATAAGTTTTCTCCGACAGTACCTTCACTGTTTACAATACTATACTTTACAGTACTTGATGAAATTAGCAATGTATTATTGATATAACAATATTTTCAGTCTCATAAGGAGCTTTGTTCATCAAGCTCTTCGTTCTTCTTTTTAAGAGTTTTTCTTATTCTTCGATATCTCTGTACAGTACAGAATAGATAATTGAGAATGATCATTATTTAAATATCAATCATCTAGTGAAGCTGTATTTCGAAAATATATCCAAACTATTATTCTGAACTTTCAAATATCATTAGAATACAATAGACAGCAAATACACATGAGGTGGGAACTTTGGGCTTCTGCATTACAGCTTGATTGGCATATATTTCAACAAAAAAAAATGAAAAATAGGGTAAAAGAACAAGCTGAAATGGGAAAAGGAGACGATGGAGGATAAAACAGGAAAATAGTTTTAGAGATTCTCATGGATTAGAAAATTATAATTTATTCCATCAATTTACACCATTTAATTTATTCCATTATTTTCCATATTATTCAATTATTTCTGGAATATTTTTCACCTTTTTTGTAATTTCTTGTTTGTATTTTCCTTAGGCTCACGATCAGACACAGATTACACAGATGTGTGGAGAAGCCAGTCTATTGTCAGCTGATTTATGATGATTATTATGTCAGTCTGATTTTCACTCTAATATTGGCGTATGAAGGAGGCTCCTTTTCCTTTTATATTATCCTTGAAATGCAAAATTTCCAAAAACCTTGTATATACGTCGACGCGCAATTTAAAAAGGGACATACCTATCAAATTTCATGAAAATCTATTACCGCGTTTCGCCGTAAATGCGCAACATATAGACATTCAAACATTCAAACACTTAAACATTCAAACATTTAAACATTGAGAGAAATGCCAAACCGTCGACTTGAATCTTAGACCTCACTTCGCTCGGTCAACAATATAAAGTGAACTAACTTCTAAGAATTGTAAATTGAATTGTACATTCCAATAGTTCAGAGCTACAAGGAATAGGGCAGGACAAAATATTATAATTTTCCTTTCTAGATGAGCTATGTTCTTCGCATCAGTCCCTCAGTCACAAATAGAGAGAAGAAAAGGTAGTTATAGTGAACTAACCTGATTATCGCACTTGATCTCATTAATTTGTGTTTTGATACTGCAGTAATGAAGAAGTCCGAATTCCAGTTGTTCAGTTTCGAAGCTTCCACTGCTTCAGCTCTAGAGCTGCTTTTTGGCAGCACGCCATGTCGGTAAGAGAGCGATACTCTGATTTGGAACCGTATCAAAAGATACACTACTTAATGATTTTCCGTCAAGGTTTATTCAGATATTTGTCGTACAAGTCTGCTTACAAGCTGGTCGATACCATTCTTACAGCGGTTCAACTACGAAATTTACGCTGACAAATTGTTGACGATTTGTCAAAAAACATGAGATATGGAGTCGTGTTATCAAATATATTATTTAACTTGTTTCAACAAGCATTTGTAAAGATGTTGGATTTTTTTTGTGAATCCATACTGCTTATTCTACAAGAAGCATCAGGTTGATAATGTTTATACAGGATTGTTAAAATGCCTGTTAAAACAATGCTTTGTTAAAACAATAACTTTTTAAAATATAAATATAATTGACCTTGTAATGTGGATAAGATATCAAAAATAGATAAACCATAATATCCCAATACTCTATTACAATATTCAGGTATTCACTCAGAGAGCTCTCACAGAATTTTAATGAAATTTTTAATAAATCATTTATAATATTTTGTATTCTAAAGTGAACCCGTTCCCATTTACAATTATTAGGCGAGTTTCCTCTATTTTGTCTTAAAAAGAGGATTTTTCCATGGACTCTTATTTTCCATGTAAATCAATTAAATCTTTTTACATTGTGAAGAAGTGGAAAACACTCTTCAGCCTAAGAAAAATTTGATTGTTAGGTTGCATTTCAGATATATTCCGTGAATTGTACAGGCTTCTTTGAGTCGGCTTCAAGAGATGAAGAACAATATTTTTCTTGTCGAGCTGCTTTTTCAATTTCAATTTCAATCTCACTGAAGTAATTGTCAATATCCATTTGAAACGAAATCTACTTGGGTCAATCGATCCACCCATATTGAGTGCACTCGAAAATAATCATACAAAATAATGCTCAACCAATTAATAGTGATATTCAACCACAACCATATATTCATCCAAAATGAATTGGATTTGACAATTAAGTTGAAATTCATTTCCAATTTTGGACTAGTGAGAAAGTTGATAACTATTTTACGATATTACTGTATAGGGATAATCTATAACAGTATATAGAGTCTATCTCAAATGCTGTAGAAAAAATTAAAAGTGTGTCGTCTGACTAATTTGCTAATTATTTCTGCCATTCTGGTCTTCTAATCTGACTTGGCACTATTTGTGAGTGTGAGAGTGTAGTGAGTGAGAGCAGTGGGAGGTGACGCTTGATATAACGGCTATTTTAAACTGATTTATTTTCTGGTTACGAATGAAATGATATTGCTACTCCGATTCATTTACTCACCAGAGCCACTGCAAGGTGATTTGCTTTTTAGATTTGCTCAGCTTGTGACGATTCTTCCATCTCCTTTTCCACTCCCACCTTCGTTCTCCACCTCTTACACTCACTCTTCCTCTTTTTTCTCCTCTATTGGAATTCCGACATCTTCTCTCGGACTGAGAAGTCTTCTTCTTCTCACATTTTGTTGCCGAAATAGCTGTGCCCCGGTCCAAATTTAGAATGCTCTCGAATGCAGTCGAATCTGTTGAGTAGTACGTACAATCATGGAGACGCTCTTACTAGCAGTGCGGTGCCGAAAATAAGTTACCACTGATGAACGAAACGCAGCCTTATCTTAGGAAAAAATGTTGAGTTAAAATGTAGGAGAGTGCTGCATTACGTTTCGTTTTTTTCTTGAGTCATTAAAAGAAAAAGACCAAAGTGAAAGAGCGATTAGCGGATATTTTGCTTCAAATTAAATTGAATTTAAAATCAGAACACAGCATTTCTAAATTATGATTGACTATTTTCATGCTGGACATACAGGTATTTGATAAATCTAGGTAACACTTCCCAAAAACTCCATACAGTGGGATTTGATTGTTACTCGAGATTCTAGATTGTTAAACAGGTATAATAACCTTACATCGTAAGGTGGTTAACCTTACAATGGTTAACTTTAGTTGTAAGGTTGGATGGTTGACCTTACAATAGTTAACCTTAATGGTAAGGTTAACCTTACATTGTACATACCTTTACATTCTTGTATCGTTCTATCGTGATTACTGAAAGTTCTTCAATACTTTAACACTCTTGGAAATTCTAGTTCAAACTAGAAAGAACAATTTGAGAAGTTATAAAATATTTGAAACCTAGGATTTAAAGAGTGAGAATATAAGGAACTTTCTACACAGAAATATTATTCCATGAAGTTAAGTTTCTAAACTCAGTTTCAGTAATTTGTAAATGTATCTTATTACTCTAAACACATTTTGAACAAATTATCTGCTAGTTATCGTTTTTCCTAGAGCTATTCCAACGATATCCAGACACATATAAACGTAGAATATCTAAACCAACAATGAGCAAGAATCGTGTTCACAAAAAATCTGATTCACAACAAATTTAATCAAATAATGATGTTGAAGAGAAAAATAACCAAAAAGAGTCGATATATTGAAAAAGTGTGGATTCACAGCAATCTCTGATGTTCGAAAAGTTTTGACAATCTTGGTTAACAGATGGATTGAGTAGACCTTTCCAGCTTACTCTACTCCTAAGCCATTCACAGGATACACTACATGGACTCAAACATAGAGCTTCCTGGGCTAGAGGATCGGATATACACGGGTACAACACGAGGTCTAGGAATGCTCCAAGACTAGATGCTCATAGAACGTCTTTTTTCCAAGATAGCCTTATCACATAAGAAGGAAAATATTGAACTCTCTCTCTCAACTGTTATATCTGAGATTGACTCAGAAGTTTTGTTGGAGGACTAGCTGATCGAAAAATCCTTTCACAGTGTAATGGAACTTTTTGAATTGAGATGTTTTTAAAATGATGTGATTCTTGTCAACTTGTCTCCTTATTGAGTTATTTTTTGTTATTATCTTAATATTTTTTACATGGTAATGTACCTATGTAAACTTATTTGACTTGTGTCAATTATATTGTATTGTTGTACAATGCATGACATCAATAAAATTTGAATTGATAAGTAGTGCTGGAAGCTTGAATTCCTTTGAAATTATCTAGTCTTCTAGACAATTATTATTGAGAATAAGCTTAAAATGGAATTATTGATGAGGAATGGACATTCAATCATTAATATTCAAGATCAAATAAGGTAGAGTTCATAAACTCTCAATAGTTAACTTGCTACTCAAAAACTCCGTACCATTTTATTTCTTGTGAACACCACTTTTGGTAATTTTATTACAAGTTCTGCAACCAGTGGCGTTATTTCACCAAACTGTTAGGGGGGACAAAAACAAAGAGGTATGGGGGGGAGGAATACCCCCAAAGATAGAGGGACCTGGTTTCTTCCCCATAAATGTTACATTCGAAGATGTTATTATAATATGCTTCATTTTTACCAGTTTTATACAAATGTGGTTGAAGTATCAATACAAACATATACATTATTAGTTATTAAATTCGATCATGAAATATTTATTAGAAATATAGGTCTACAGAGAGGCCCTAGAGAAGGAATACACTGAAACATATTTCTTAAAAATCATGGAAGAAGATAAATTTTACTTTTACAATGACAATTACAACAATTTCATTGGGGATCATATTCTAATTGGAAAATAACTTTCAGTTAGAAAGCTAAAGATACATCAAGCTGTTCCCATAATTCTCAACAACTCTTTACATACATTTTTGATTGTCTGATTGTGCCCTTTCGTTTGCTTTCACTGAGACATCTTGCAACTTATGCAATAACTCACTTATTGTGCCCTAATCAATAAGTGTACCCATTCTATATTCAAACTATACCACAGAGAAAAATATATTCTTTATTACTCTGTACCCGTATCCATACTTTCAAGGCAATTTTGCTTCATTGTTGATATGGTAGAAGGAATTATACTACTTCTGTTAAAAAAAGTATTAAATCATTATGAGATTCTAAGGATTCGTGTAGATAGACCCGCATTTTCATTATTTATCTGATCCTTCAGGGGGCCAAGGCCCCCCTGCCACCCCTAAATGGCGCCTCTGTCTTCAACCAAATTTAGTTTAGTTCTTCAACCAAATTTAGTTTAGTTCTTCAACCAAATTTAGTTTAGTTCTTCAACCAAATTTAGTTTAGTTCTTCAACCAAATTTAGTTTAGTTCTTCAACCAAATTTAGTTTAGTTCTTCAACCAAATTTAGTTTAGTTCTTCAACCAAATTTAGTTTAGTTCTTCAACCAAATTTAGTTTAGTTGTTCAACCAAATTTTCATAAACTCTCAATAGTGCACCTGCTTTTCCATGACTACATAACATTCTATTTCCAGAGAACACTACTCTTTCAATATTGGAACAAGACTTGGTAGTAGATACTTGATGGGGACTTGTCGGTGTTTTATTGCAATTTGTCGACTGACAGAGACAGTGGAGGAGAGCAAGAGCCACTAGCATTCAACTCGCGACGGCCAGAGAACGAAAAAAGTGAACAGAAGGACGTTCTGCTCCAACGGGTTAGTGCTAGCGTTTGCATAACGGTTTAGGCCGTGTAGTCTGTGCTCTTTGCTTGCTCCTGAGTCCTTCCTCCCTTCTCCTCCTCATTCTCATCATTCCTCGTCATCCTCCTCCTCCTCCTCCTCCTCCTCCTTTTCCTACACCTACTCCTCCTACTCTTCCTCCACCTCCTCCTACACCTCCTCCATCTCTTCCACCAACTCCTCCTCCTCGTTTTCCACCTCGTCATTCTCCTTCTCCTACACCACCACTCCTTCACCTTCCACAAATCTCCTCTACTCCCTCCCAACTCACTTCTACCTTCATACAACAGCTTTACTTGCCTATGCTTGCATTGGCTCATAGCTACAGCTATATCTATCTACATTATATAAGTATACATCATGGTCTTGTGATAAGTACATACAGCTTTGTATATATTTACTGTATGGTATTAATCTTGTGTAGTCTGGTGGTATTAGAACAAAAATACCACAAGACGAGAGGCTGTATATGATGACCAGTACTCATGAAATGCTTCACTTCTGGTATTTCATCGCATACCACGTTTGTGCACGAGAATAATGAAACCTTGACTTGTAAAATGGTATGCTGTACCGCAATGATTTTACTGTTGAACCAGTGAGTATTGTATACTAGCAAGTAACCCGTGCTCCGCAAGGGTCTTATTGAGAACTTGACAAACTGAAATCTTGACTAATATTAGGCCTATAACTATCCTGGGTGAATTGGGAATCTATAATATATTGAATAATATGTTATATAACAATATCAAATAATTTTATAGGCTAGATTATAATAAGAATCTAAATGCAAAATTTCAAGTTAATCAGTCCAGAAGTTCAAACATGATGATGCGTCATTCGTAAATTTCCTATCCGTACGTGTATAACCCAATTATTCCTTTATTATATTAGAGATTATGTTATTTTCCCATATTATATCAGGGCAGGCCTATCTTGACACATCAAATGCTATTGTCTATCATGCAAATCATGTGTAACGTCTTATGTGCATCATCATAATATGATATTTATACTGTGCATTGTTTTACAAGGTTTGGCAGGACCATCAATTGTTTGTATTGTGAATAAAAATTTTGAATTTGAGATTCAAATTGAAATAATAGTTAAGAATTGAGTTTTTATCGTCGATGAGGAACGCTGGAAACTAAACACCAGAGGATAAACTTTATGGCCATTGTATTAATTTTCCTGTTTGTTCAGAAAGCATTTTTCCACACAAGAAATCATTGTGAAATCAAAGGTCATAGTATCTCATACTATTTAATGTGACGAATATCTTTAATTGACCGAGCGAAGTGAGGTCTAAGATTTAAGTCGACGGTTTGGCATTTCTCTTAATGTTTGAATGTTTGAATGTTTGAATGTTTGAATGTTTGAATGTTTGAATGTTTGAATGTTTGAATGTTTGAATGTTTGAATGTTTGGATGTTTGAATGTTTGAATGTTTGAATGTTTGAATGTTTGAATGTTTGAGTGTTTGAATGTTTGAATCTTTGAATGTTTAATGTTTAAATGTTTATATTTTGCGCATTTACGGCGAAACGGGGTGATAGATTTTCATGAAATTTGACAGGTATGTTCCTTTTTTAATTGCGCGTCGACGTATATACACATGGTTTTTGGAAATTTTGCATTTCACGGATGATATATAAAAGGAAAAAGAAGCCTCTTTCATACGCCAATATTAGAGTAAAAATCTGGTGTGGCGCACTCACACAACTTTCCTTGCCGTTATGAAAATTGATCACCTGACGCTAGTGTTCCCGCGCATCTCAAGTCCACTATTCAAAGATTTGAGCCAGCTGGAGACAGGGCAATAACGCTGGAGACACATGAGGTCTTATATCTATCTCTTCACAGTGAATGATTTAATAGAATCAACAATAATTTGCAATTGAATAATCACATTTTCTCGAATTTAAAGCTTATTTTCAATTTTAGGTGAAAATGTTACTGAACATTAATTGTAGAGATTTTCATGCTCAATCTACTCCACTTAATTTTTTTCGTTTCAATTGTATCTGAAGCCTGATAATTGGGAATCTATCTGAATTGATGGGGCGAAGCTCCTGAAATTTTTACAGATATGGGACTTGTGGCAGTTGATAGAGCTTATCGATGACTATTTTAGGTATGAATTTGATCAAAATCGTTGGAGCCGTTTCCGAGAAAATCACGAAAAACCCTGTTTTTGACAACATTCTCGCCATTTTAGCCGCCATCTTGAATTGCATTTGATCGAAATTGTTCGTGTCGGATCCTTATAGTGAAAGGACCTTAAGTTCCAAATTTCAAGTCATTCCGTTAATTGGGAGATGAGATATCGTGTACACAGACGCACATACACTCATACACACACACACACACACACACACACACACACACACACACACACACACACACACACACACACACACACACACACAAACCAGTTTTTTGTACTTAGGGGACCTTGAAACGTATAGAAATTTAGAAATTGGGGTACCTTAATTTTTTTCGGAATTTTTTATTACCTATGGTAATAGGGCAAGGAAAGTAAAAATCAGACTATAGAATTATTCATCATAAATCAGCTGACATGTGATTACACAGATGTGTGGAGAAGCCAGTCTATTGCTGTATTTCCATAAGGTCTATAGTTTCAATCAGTTACTTGTGGATGAGAATAATGCGTGAGTTCTACTGTTCACAGAACTACTAGTGGCCCATGAAGGTTGATCATCTCCAGCATCATTTCTAGTTTCAAATTCCAGCCTTCGCACTCCTGGGCATTTACTCTGGAAGATGGACACGTCTCTTGTATCGTATGTGATATGTACTCATAGAATAAAACAATCTTGAGTTTAAAGATATGGTTTATAAGTTTTCTCTGGTGCAGTGTATACTTGTATACTGGACAGCATTTCATAGTGAGGCCTTGACTTATGACGTCAAATAATGCGGTTCCGCAATGAAACTGTGGCTCAGATCCGCACTCCTCAATTCTCAAAAATCTGGCTCCGTATTTCTGTCTCTTCTCTTCTTTTTTCTCCACGCTACATCACCGTTTTGTATCCTTTTTCCTCCACATCCAGCATTCAGGTATCTTTCAAGTGCCTGTTCTAGAACTACTGTAGGTGGAAATTTTTGTCCAGTTCTATTGTGAATGTATCCTTTTCTTTCTAGTTTTCCCTATTGTAGCATTTTTTACATTCTGTATTGATTCATACAATGAGTACATCATTCAAATGATAGAGAGAGGAAAATAAGTTAACCTTGTGCTATTCCTCTCCCAAATTTAGATAAGGTAACACATAGTCCGAAATAGGGTAAGTCTTGTACTTGTTCACTTCTCAAAGTTTTCAGTCCTTAATTATTTTCACAAAGTATATTTTGTTACTTTTTTTCTATCATTTATTTACTTTCTCTTAGTTTTTTCAATCATCTCGCTTATTCTCACTTTTTTCATCTTTCATTAATCCAGTTTGATTGAAAAATAATGGGGTTTCCTAGAATGGGCATTATATTTTTATTCGTTTAGAGTTAACTTTCACCTAAATGCTACACAACATTATCTACATGCTAACTTTTTTATTTCGTTCAGTAATTCAGTAAATCATAGTTGTTGAAATCAATTCAATAATCAAGTTCAATAATCATATTGTTAGTTATTATTCACTAGTATCTGAGCCAGCATACATTGTTATCTACTTGAACAAAGAAATCTCATACACAAATAAAACTTATAAAGGAAAGGAGATTTTATCTAATATCATGTATCAGAAACCATTTTCTCTAATCAAAGCTATTTATTTATGGAGCGACTCAAAAAATTGCATTTTTTCTATGAAAATACACAGTTGCATTGTGAATGACGTTATCAAGTCCCAACAATCTTTTAACAAGTCAAGTATATGCCACTACTCACTAAAGTCATTCAAAAGGTTATCAACATTTTTTTGTTGTCATCGTAATTGGTATGATATAGCAAAAACTACTCAAAAAAGTATACTAATCAAAGAGTGGAACAAAAGTAAGTGCAACTTACTACGTTGACCGAACGTAGTGAGGTCTATGTTTCAACTGGAATTTTCTTTTGTCTGTCTGCATGTAACGCGATTGTCTGGAAGTGTGTGGGGGGATTATACAACCAAACGCGTTGATAGAATTCGATGAGATTTGGCAGGAATATCCTTTTTTCAACTGCGCGTCGATGTAAACACGAGGTTTTTTTTGAAATTTTGCATTCATTTTAAAGATAATATGAAAATAAAAGGAATTCCCCCATACTCTGATATCATCTACTTTGAAGATAGGATCAATCAGACTTGAATTATTCCATAAATAATTTCGATTATTATTATATTTTTTTTGTAATATTCATAATCAATCAGCTAACAAGTGGATTATTCATTGCATGCATTACACAGATGTCTAGCCGTGTCTATTTCTATAAGGTAGAGTTTCAATATTTCTTATGATGCGTGCCCATCAGTATCAATATTCTCACATTTGAGAAACAAATTTAATAGGTGATTGCAAATAAAATGAAAAATGAACCAAATAATGTTGAAGAAATTATAATCTCGATTGAAAAATAAATTTTAAAATAGTTAGTTTAAAATTAATTTTAATAGTGACATCAGATGCTTGTGGATGAGAAAACTGCGTGAGGTCTACTGTTCACAGAACTAATACTAGTATTACCATAGAATAACAACTGATATATAGTTTCTGTATGGAGTATAGTTCCATATAGTATAGTTCGATCAGTGAGAAGTTAGTAATTTATTTCATTATTTCTTTCATCTCTGGTTCTATATAGTATAGTTCCATTATAGTATATAGTTCCTCCATGATATTGCTAAAAGGAGCAGTCTCTAGTTTCAACAGTAATGTTAGTTCTAGTTTCAACAGTAAAGTTGGTTCTAATAGTTACAGTATTTTATACATACTTTTAATGACACAAGAAATGTAACAAGCTTAATTTTCCGCTACGGAACACCTGGTTAAGTTATGCCTCTAGCAGTCACAGTAAAACATTGAGCTATTTTATTCGCTCATGACTCTGTGCTTAAGACATCCATAGGCCAGTATTAATGGAGGATCACGCGTAGCAGACAAGGATCTGAAGTATCCTTGAGGTCTTTCTAAGCACGACTTGAGGCATTACTAATGTCTGATACTGTAATCCCACTTCTTACAGGTTACCGTAATAATGGTGATAGCGTATGGCACGACTCTAATAATGTTGGAACTCAGATATTGACTGAAAAATAGACGAATAGAACTTATAACACTGAACATCCTCTAAGTACGTCATTAGATAGCTAGGTTATAGGAGTCCTTGAGTATACTTCTATCATTATGTGTTGAGCAGGATTTATCATGTGATTTCTATTCAACACAATATTAACGCTGTGCAGAGGCTAAAAATAAACTTTTCCTACAGTTACGTTGAAAAGTGGCCATTGCTGCACTGATTACAGAACGCAAAGAATCACTTTTCCGCTCTAGTGCGGGAAAAATTTTTCTGCACTCCAGATTTGCAACATGGCAACGCAAAATACTTAGTAGGTTATATGGAGCACCAGTGCAGCAAAATCCAAATGAAGTTGGTAACAGTGACTGCTGTGGCTGCTATAGTGAGCAGAGGTGCAACCAAGCACAACGCGCTAATTATTACTATTATATTATATTATATCGAGGACAGCAACAGCTCAGTGCCACCACAGCACACACCACACAGCTGCCCCCCGCCATTCAAACACTACTAAGTTATTTGATGGATTTCAGGCAATTTTACCCATAATTACCCACTTTTCATATTCAATGGTAACTGTAGGAAAAACTTAATGTGAAATACATGCGCAAAGTTCATCTGCTGCACTCAAGAAACCATTCCGCCCTCGCCTACGGCTCGGGCGTAAACGTTTCTTTCGGTGCAGCAAACTGACACTTTGCGCACTAGTTGCACAAATAACCATTCTACTGGTGATATTTTTCAAAGTTTTTTTCATTTGTATATCATCAAGCTAAAAAAATGAAAATGTTTTCTCACGAAAATGTTTTTTCGATCATTACTTTTTGAGATATGAGTGCCTAAAGTTTAAATTTTTGGGACAGAACATTTCAAATTCGGTAAGAGATAAATCCATGAGATTTAGAAGATAGATTCTTCATGGTATTGTTGATTTAGTAAAACAAAAATTTTCTGAAAATATCAATTTTTGAGAAATTTATTCAATTTACCATAAAATATCGGGGCACCGAGCTTCGCTCGTTATTTATTTATTGACTTTTGATAAACCAAACACAATTCTTTAAAATGATTGGGGAAGGACTGGAATGATTGGGAAACAGGCACAGCCCAAAACTGTTCCTCCCCGAATTTTGATTTATACACTATAAATAGTCCACAAAGTAGGTTATGTTCCATACACTTGAATTCAGGTTCAATTTTCTTTTCAAACATTTCAAAACAAAAAAAATATTTATTTAGATTATTTACAAACCAAATTGAATAACAAAATAACACTCACTAGTTACTTAAAATTGTCAAATAATGATCAACTTTGAAAATTATGATATACTCTAGTTTAGGAGGATTATCATGACGTCATGTCAACAAATCAGATTATGTTGATCAAGTCGATTAAATTTTCTAGCTAGATACAATTTCTCGCTGATTGATTATGATTACATAGCTGGAAATAATTCTGGCTCTCTCCCACACAGGCACACGCATCTTCTTTTATCGAGAGACGACGAAATTATCATCTGTTTTCCAAGGATGAATTATCTTTTTAATGTCGTTCAGCGAGTTTTCCCAAAGATGAGACCTAGTACAATCGAATTTTTATATCATAAACCTACTATGTTCCAAATTTCGTGAGAATCGTTGAAGCTGTTTTCGAGATCCGTTGAACATAAATAACCAGATATATAAATATACAGAAAATTGCTCGCTTGATATAATAGGATAAATCAACTTGAAGTTATTACTTCATTATTAAAAGTTACCTGCTTGGAAAAGTTTCTGTTGTACAGATGAAATTAATATTGTTTTCAACTTTTCATATGGTTTTCATATTTTGATTCTTAATGCATTCAATACATTCAAATACAAGAAATGTATCTTCTGATAAATTACTGAAAAAACATTATATGTTTCATTGGTAAACTATATAAAGAGGCAAACTATGGTACAGTATCAAAATGGCTTGCTGTTCAGGTATGGAATTCAATATTTCTGAAATCAAATATTTGGGGGAAGGTGTACGAAACATGTTCAGTTAACGAACGGCTCACCATGTCTACAACAAAACTATCTTGAGTAATTGAACTTCCTTCTGGATACCACACATCCTTCACATCCTTAATCCTTGACAATTTTTTTTCAATCAAGGAGGTACAGTTCTACGTGTAAGCTGTTGTAACTCCTCTGATTCATGGGATGATTTGTGAAATTATACATTGATATTGTGATAAATGTTATCAAGACATTCCTGGTGAGAACATAAACGTACAAGGTTGGTAAAAGCGATATTGTCAGTGTAACCAAAAAATACCATTGATGATGATGATGATGATGATGATGTGATGATGATGATGATGATGATGATGATGATGATGATGATGATGCCTTGAGTGCATTCACTCCATATTGGTTCAAATAAATTATGTGGAACTGACAATACCGCTCTTATTTCACCTTAATATGAAGAAATTTCTCAACATCTCTCTGTTCATAGTGTTAAAACGTACAACATGGACTTCTCTAACATCTTCCACATTTTGTCAGTTATATCCTTATATTTCAACACAATATTACAAATCATATGAACAATAAGTTGCTTATTATTCACTAATTACTTGATATAAATAAACAATATTAGCTTTGATTGACAAAGCTAGGCATACATGCTCAATAAAAGCACATAAGAAGCTGAACTAAGACAATTCAAGGCATGTGATGCTCGACTCAAACCTCAGAGCAAAGAAATGAGAAAAATCCTATTCTTATCCTGTTTGCTCAAAGCCAGCCGCTACTCTGACAGCACTCACTAATAATGGTCGGGTAGCAAAACAGGGTCACACAAAGCCATGGAGACGAATATTGAGATGAGGAATAAAAACAGGCCATAGAAAAGCATGAAGTAAAGACAGAAGAAGTAGAATAAAATGATGATGAGGAAGGAAAGATGATATAGATTTATAGATAGATATTTATTGACAATTGTTACAAGGCTCTTGCCTATGGTAACATTTACAAAAATTGACAATAAAATTAAATCAAACTCAATAGATAAATTATTATTTAACAGTTCTGCATCAGTATAATCAATTACAAATACAATATCAAAGAAAATAATATAGTATATATTAAGCCATCAACATTATACTAGATCACATTAGCAATACTGGAGGAAAGAAAAGATGTTATTTACATCCATGTGGAATGAGACTTATCATGAAAGTATACAATGAAATGTTAAACTTCATAATACAATACAAAGATACAATACAAGATTGAGAGAGAAATAAAGAGTGACAGGAAGGAGGTCTGGATGAGAGGAATGAGGTGGACAAGTGTGAAAGAGCAGAGCAAGAGAGAACGGAAAAATTATGAAGGAGAAGGAAAAAAGAAGAAGAGAAGAAGAAGAAGAAGAAGAAGAAGAAGAAGAAGAGGAAGAAGAAGAAGAAAAGAAGAAGAAGAAGAAAAGAAGAAGAAAAGAAGAAGAAAAAAGAAGAAGAGAAGAAGAAGAAGAAGAAGAAGAAGAAGAAGAAGAAGAAGAAGAAGAAGAAGAAGAAGAAGAAAAGAAGAAGAAGAAGAAGAAGGAAGAGGAGGAGGAGGAGGAGGAGGAAGAGGAGGAGGAGGAGGAGTAGGAAGAGGTGGAGAAGAAAAAGAAGAAGAAAAAGAAGAGGAGGAGAAAGAAGAAAAAAAAGAAGAAGAAGAGGGAAAAAAGAAAAAGAAGAAAAAAGAAGAAAAAAGAAGCAGAAGATGAAGAGGAAAAAGAAGAAAAGGTGAAACGAGGCGACAACGACCGATGAGACGTCTGGTGCGGTGAAGGAAGATGGCATCTCCAATCGTGAGATTCACCCTATATTTTCAGCATTGGTTGAATTGGAACCACTGATGCTATTCATAAGGAAAGCTGACAGTTTTATAAGTATCTTACTATAGCATTCCACACGACATAAGAGGATGATGCTGGAGGAGGAGGAGGAGGAGGAGGAGGAGGAACAGATTAGATGATGGGGGAAGGAAGTGGTGGAAATGGGAGGGAAGTAATAGTGGTGAAGTGAAACAAAGCCGCCACCTCTTCCTCCTCCAACCACCTCCTCCTCCTCAAGGCATATCGTACCAAGTGAGCAGTGAAGATAGGAGGGACATCCTATGCCTATCCCGCAGAGCGCTGATAAAAACTACCCAAGCATCAATGTTCATATCTACACTCCTTCGCCACCTTCTTGCTCGCCGCCTACTCCGGTGTTCTTTGCTTCTTCTTCATTTTTCTTCTTCTTCTTCTTCTTCTTCCTCCTCTTCTTCTTCTTCTTCTTTTTCTCCTTTCTCTTCTTCTTCTTCTTTTTCTCCTTTCTCTTCTTCTTCTTCCTCTTCTTCTTCTTCTTTTCCATCTTCTTCATCACTTCTTCTTCTTCCTCATTAATAAAAATTGTTGTTTCTTTATAACTATTGATTTATAGTCATTTTTACTTTCTTTGCCCTATTACCATAGGTAAGGAAAGTATTGCTTTCCGAAAAAATTAAGGTACCTCAATTTCTAAATTTCTATTGTAGTGCTGAATCTAAATGCCTCACGTTGGGCCGGCAAATCATGTGGTGCGTTTTTTAACGGCTTCACACATGTAGGGTGAATCTTGTACTGAGTCAATGGTGTAGAGGCTATAAATTTTGCAATGCGTGTGTGAACGCTGAGTGAACACCAGACTGATTGATTCACTACAAGCTTCATACAATTGTCGGAATCGCGGGAGGCCTAAACGCTCGCTCACCCTTGATTCTTCTGACAGATTGTATAATGATGAAATTTTTATAAGTAGTGTAGCGGACGCTAAACACTGAATACGGATACCTTGAAATTATTACCTGTGAAGAGTGAGCATACAAAATCATACAGGTCGAGCAAAAATCCCGATGTAGATAATTTACGGGACTGCGTCTCTAATAAGTTCTGAAGGATTAAAATACGGTATTTGAACCAAATATCGTTCAGAATATATTTCGAGAACAGAGTCTTGTCGGTTTTAAGCTCTATTGTAGGAATTTATATGATCTATGGCTGCCACTGCTGTACAATTGATGCGTTCGCTCCTAAGTCGAGGTAGGTAACAGATAAAAGCTGATGTATGAGCAGGTAAGGACAAAGAATAAATATCTCGATCTGACCCCACTCGCTACATCCACTTAGACCTGTTCCAATATCCAGCTTGATTCAATTATTCTAATGATCGTATTCGATCGGTTCTTGATGATATAGAACGTATCAGACACAATAATTGACAGGCTTAAGAAATAATCGAACTCAGAAAGCGAATTAACAAAACTGAAATATATTACAATAAAATATGTAATCATACAGTGCAGATTCAGAATTTGATTTACAGGTTGATAATAATTTAGCATTAATAGAATAGTTAAAAATTTTCTTGTGCTTGCATGATACCATGCGTGATTCGACAGAATTTTACAATTGATAAAATTTAACAGTTTGAAAAAATAGTGAAAAATGAATTATAAAAATATTTTTTAAAATGCTCGGGGTCGTGGTTCAGGCAGCGGAGGATAGTTAATCAACTACAAATTCTTAGAAATTAAATATGAATAAATTTTAGGCTCTTAATAACTAAAAGCGCTTGTCGGCGTGGCCAATAATTTAACGAAGAAAAAATTTATGTTTTTCTGCACTGAAATATTTTCGAAGCGTAGATTGGGGCCCCTTTTAAAACTTATAACTCACGTGAATTTCCTTGGCGGTCGTGGTTTTCTTCTTTAGATCAAAAATCGTTTGATTGGCGGCAATCCAGGCTTCGGTTTCAGCACGTGGGGAATTTTAATTTAAATATCTCCTTCACCGAATTAATTAAGGGATAATTTACTTTAAACTTTTGAATTTATCGATTGATGAAAACAGAAATTTACAAATAACAAATAAATTGGCCTAAAATATCGGCTCACAAATAGAACATTTAAAATCGAACAAGAAATTTTCACAAATAGGTCTTTGGTAACTATAAAAAGAGATCTGCACGGTGAGGATTTCAAAAGGGAAGTCTGTCTTTTCTCTAAGCTTCTAGGCTAGACCTTGCTTCTCAGAATCTCGATGTAATAATTTGCATAAAAATTTGCCATTGGTAGAACGCTTGTGACGTAAACATGACGTCAGTGGCAAGCAGTATAATACAATTCCTTTAATTACAATAATAATTTAATTTATGTAATTCTTAAAATTGCTTAATCTTCTAGACATAGTTCCTCTCATACAATGTACATGTGCTAGCGTGGATGATAAGGCAGGGTTGGTGTCTGATAATAGATTAACATGTGTTGCTTTCAAACGATCACCTTCTTGGTGCTATTTCTATGCACTGTGATTGGCTTAGACCTGCCAAAGAGATTTAATCACCATGTGGTTCAGTTGAATTAAATCATTAATAAATTAATATTCTTATACAATTTTTATTAGGTTTGAGACTGTTATAATTAATTTCTGTCGTTTTATCAATAATATAATTTCATGCTATGACCTATTTAGTTACAATAAGACCTGACATATAATATAATTTCTTAAATAATAAATAATTTCAACGATAACACATACATTTTATTTTTTTATTTGAAATTCTTGATCCTTTATGGATAGTTTTAATTTTTAGAGATGGTATTATATCTTACGTGAAGCCAGCGTGACATTTGACAATACTTTGAATCAGTCAGCTGCGTTCGAACTGTTTTAAAAACATCTGATCGATAGTAAACAAAGTGTAACCTCAAAATCAGTGAGCGATTCATAAATAATTTGTGCTTTATTTGCAAAATAATTATAATTTTATTGAATAATTTTCCTAGAAAAATATTCAGTACAGAACGGTACTCTTATCAAATATACAGTTATGATAAGTAAGCTTTATCGCTCGGTCGCTAACTATTCCTTTAGCAAATTCTTTCATTTTAAAAGGTAATCACAATTTTTCTCTCTTTTCATGAGATCTATTTGAAAGATTCATCACACAAAAGCCCCCAGGATATTTTAAATAGGTAATTGGAGACGAGTCAAAACAATGACTATTTGAAAAATCCGATATTGTGATGAATACATTATTTCATCTCCTTACTTCTACGAAAACTCAACACTTAACACTAAAAACAATATATCGTGCACTTTTGGCTACGAGAAAATAAATAATTGATTGTTCCTTCCATTGGATACAATCGAAATACAATAACTAATGAGGTCTCTTTGGATCCTTCATTAAAACAACTCCACAACTTCCATTCACGGGTGGCTTATGAGCAGACCCATAACTATAACAAATATACAAGATTTCACATATTACTTCTTAAGATTTGAACAGTATTTGCAACAAATATAGATTTTCATCATTTTTCATAGTTGTTACAGGTTTCGACTCTTTATTCTGGCTTTTACATAAATTGGGTGAGAATGTGATTTTACTTCGGTGACTTGACAATCGTCTACCGTTTGACTCGAGCAATTTCTTATTTGCGCTTAGTATGTTGTGTACAAACGGTTACACTTGAAATGGCTTTCTTGATTTTTATCAATGTTGGTTACAAATATTAAGTCCTTAAGATTACATTTATCAATTTGAATTACAATTCATGATCTTTTGATGCAACAGTAATAAATTTCACATTTGAAGGTAAGAATTTCATTTTCTTTGGAGTTTTTTAGAGATACATTCATATAACACAGAACATGCGCATTTCGTGCAAATTAACATAAATATATATTTTTGGTTGCGTTTTTTTTTTTATTTATAATTCCACATTAAATAACAGGTTACTTAATACGATATTGCTTTGATTCTATACATTGACTCTAGGATTTCGCACACATTGGTTGGTGGGACGAAGAAAATTATCGAACAGGCGTTGGTTCTGAATAGATTTTTCTAGTGATTCTGTATTTCAAGGTTAGATTTACACATTTTTTTTTTTTTCAAATAAACTTTGTTTATTTTCTTTCCTCCTATTCACTACTAATTCCCATGTTATTTCTAATTTATAATTATTTTCCCGTGGATACTATAATTCTTGTTTCTATTTTTCAGTTGTGCAGATGATATCAGGCGATTGTTTTGGTGATGACTGTAGCACGAGACTGATGGCTTGATCAGGTTGGTAAATTTTTAATGTTGTTTTGCAGTTTTATTTTCTTCTGTTATTAAAGTTGATAATAATTTCTTCATTTAATGTGGATTGTTGATATTTCCTTATTAGCTGAGATGCGGCGAAGTTTAGGTTATGTTGATTAGGCTGCAGTAGAAAGATGCCAGTATGCAAGGATATGATTTGATGGGTAGGCTGTGACTATGAAGAAGTTTGATAGCTGATGTACTTCACAAATGTAGCTTCCAATTGATTAAAAGATTATTATTTCCTCAAGCCCCCATCTAAATTTGATTTCTGATTTATTTCAAAGTTTCCATTCCAATTTGCAACTATCCGTTTTATCAAACTTGGCTTAAAACGAATGTGCCGGTGGTGTAGATCGATTCTTACAAACTCATTTCCTCTTTGTTGGCAGGTAACATGCAGTTTGATATCCTTAAATCTGACATGCCGGTGGTGTCTGTGTGTCTTTCCAAATGATATTTTCCTTTTTTGCATGCCGGTGTACAGTCTACTTGATTTTAACCGGACATGACTGCGGTGTGAATAGATTCTTCTTAATATTATTTTCCTGTTTTCTTGAATGCTGGTAAAAGATTTGATGTAGGATTTCAGCCTTATATGACGGCGGTGTAAATGCACTCTACTAGTTGGTTTTCTTTTTGGACGTATTGTAATTCTTCTTGTTTGTGGTTTTGATTCATAGTTTTTCGGTTTTTGTTTTGATTTTGATTTGTTGTGGGTTTCTGTTTTACTTCTATTGTTTTGTGGGTTATCTTCATGAGTATTGGGTTTGTATGTTGCAGGCGCTGTCTTCGGTGGAGGGACAGTGATGTGGGCAATCGGCGGTCCGGGCTGCTCTTCAACGTGGAGGGCAACGTCCTTGGACTCCTGGTGTTTGGCGCGCGGTGGTACGGGCTGTCCCTCTATGCCACGAATGATGTCCTCAGCTTGGCGGGCGATGTCGACTGGTTCCTCTCGGCGTTCGGCGGGGTGCGTCGCGACTCCAGTCTTGACATTCTCGGTGGGTTGGTTTTCCATACATGTGTTATGTTCGCTTGCTTGTTTGACTTTAACCACCTTTATTGTATCCTTCTCCACATGTATATGTTTCTTAATGCTGACTTCGACGCTGATTTTTCCCATATGCATATCTTCAGATATCCTATCCAATCGGTTATTTGTTTCTAAAATTGATTTATCCAGACACTCAGCTAATTTTTTGATGGTATTATCGGTATCATGGAATGCTTCATCCATCCGCTGACTCAATTTCTCCAAACCCTGTTCATTTACCTTCTTTGCTTCTTGAACTTCCCTTTTTAATTCTTCCTTTGTTTGTTTGTTGTCTTCTTTTAATTCTTCCTTTGTTTGGTCGCTTTTTTCATTTAAGTTTTTTATTTCTGCATTTGTTTTATTTATTGCTTCATTGGTTTTCCTTATTTCTTTCAGGATGAGGGTCCAGTCAACGGCGGGAGTGGGTGCATGCTTATCGGTTAGCCGCTGGTTTTTTATCCGAGCAACGGTGCGAGAAATGGGAGTTCCTGTTTCTGAGACGTCATCGACTGAGTGCTCTTCTGATGTTTCATCCTCCGGCTCTTGGGCTACCAACGTATCCTCCACCAGAATGCAGCTCTCCTCCACCTGCGTTGAAGATAAATCATCCAGTACATTGGGATGGAAATCGGCGGATGCGGCGGCAGATGCGGATGGCGGCGAACAATCGGGTGAGATGTCTTCGGTGTCCGACAGACTTGGATTGACCTGGTCGTTTCCTGCCATAGTTTGCGGGAAAATAGCGCAACGAAAGTGTGCAGTGAATAAACGCGAAAGTGTTGTGATATACAAAATAATTAATAAGAAATCCAATAGAAATTGTGATAGCTTCGTAGTGAGTGAAATACAGAAAAAGTGGTTTAGCAATGTGTTCAGTGATAAAATGAGTCAAGTTAGCAATATCGTTAACATAAAAATGACAAGAACATACAGGATACACAGTGAACACTTATGCGGTAATACAGGTACGCCTCTTATAATTTATTATTACTATTATTATAAATATCTTACTTTTATAATTTCTTGCCGCAATTCAATATATAGGCTAGTGTTCTTTGCAAAATTTTATATACAAGGGGCAGTGTTTTGTTTGAATTATTCCGCAATATATCCGTGATTTAATTTTACTTCCCTCTTTATGTTTTAAAAACTTTTAAAAATGTAAATAACTTCAATCCTCTTTTCTGTAAATATTTATAAATTGTTTCATTATAGACCTAATATTCTTCAAATAATATGACCTTTCTTATGATATCTCTTATACCTATGACTTATAGTATGACCAATTTCCGAATAACACGATAATAAAATTCTGAGTTCGATTTTTTCTCTAAAAATTCATCAATCGATAAATTTCTTTTCTGTTCAAAAATTGGGTATGGCACTTCTTGTTATTTTATATAACAGTGAACAGTCAATATTAAATTCGAAAAAATTCACAACCATGAATTTTTCACAAATTTTCCCGTTGTCAGCGCTATAGTATACTGAGCAACTAAATAATCCTCGTAGTCGATTATCCACCTCTTCAATGCCTATCACAGTTGGGCGCCAAATCATGTAGTGCTGAATCTAAATGCCTCACGTTGGGCCGGCAAATCATGTGGTGCGTTTTTTAACGGCTTCACACATGTAGGGTGAATCTTGTACTGAGTCAATGGTGTAGAGGCTATAAATTTTGCAATGCGTGTGTGAACGCTGAGTGAACACCAGACTGATTGATTCACTACAAGCTTCATACAATTGTCGGAATCGCGGGAGGCCTAAATGCTCGCTCACCCTTGATTCTTCTAATGACAGATTGTATAATGATGAAATTTTTATAAGTAGTGTAGCGGACGCTAAACACTGAATACGGATACCTTGAAATTATTACCTGTGAAGAGTGAGCATACAAAATCATACAGGTCGAGCAAAAATCCCGATGTAGATAATTTACGGGACTGCGTCTCTAATAAGTTCTGAAGGATTAAAATACGGTATTTGAACCAAATATCGTTCAGAATATATTTCGAGAACAGAGTCTTGTCGGGTTTTAAGCTCTATTGTAGGAATTTATATGATCTATGGCTGCCACTGCTGTACAATTGATGCGTTCGCTCCTAAGTCGAGGTAGGTAACAGATAAAAGCTGATGTATGAGCAGGTAAGGACAAAGAATAAATATCTCGATCTGACCCCACTCGCTACATCCACTTAGACCTGTTCCAATATCCAGCTTGATTCAATTATTCTAATGATCGTATTCGATCGGTTCTTGATGATATAGAACGTATCAGACACAATAATTGACAGGCTTAAGAAATAATCGAACTCAGAAAGCGAATTAACAAAACTGAAATATATTACAATAAAATATGTAATCATACAGTGCAGATTCAGAATTTGATTTACAGGTTGATAATAATTTAGCATTAATAGAATAGTTAAAAATTTTCTTGTGCTTGCATGATACCATGCGTGATTCGACAGAATTTTACAATTGATAAAATTTAACAGTTTGAAAAAAATAGTGAAAAATGAATTATAGAAAATATTTTTTAAAATGCTCGGGGTCGTGGTTCAGGCAGCGGAGGATAGTTAATCAACTACAAATTCTTAGAAATTAAATATGAATAAATTTTAGGCTCTTAATAACTAAAAGCGCTTGTCGGCGTGGCCAATAATTTAACGAAGAAAAAATTTATGTTTTTCTGCACTGAAATATTCTCGAAGCGTAGATTGGGGCCCCTTTTAAAACTTATAACTCACGTGAATTTCCTTGGCGGTCGTGGTTTTCTTCTTTAGATCAAAAATCGTTTGATCGGCGGCAATCCAGGCTTCGGTTTCAGCACGTGGGGAATTTTAATTTAAATATCTCCTTCACCGAATTAATTAAGGGATAATTTACTTTAAACTTTTGAATTTATCGATTGATGAAAACAGAAATTTACAAATAACAAATAAATTGGCCTAAAATATCGGCTCACAAATAGAACATTTAAAATCGAACAAGAAATTTTCACAAATAGGTCTTTGGTAACTATAAAAAGAGATCTGCACGGTGAGGATTTCAAAAGGGAAGTCTGTCTTTTCTCTAAGCTTCTAGGCTAGACCTTGCTTCTCAGAATCTCGATGTAATAATTTGCATAAAAATTTGCCATTGGTAGAACGCTTGTGACGTAAACATGACGTCAGTGGCAAGCAGTATAATACAATTCCTTTAATTACAATAATAATTTATTTATGTAATTCTTAAAATTGCTTAATCTTCTAGACATAGTTCCTCTCATACAATGTACATGTGCTAGCGTGGATGATAAGGCAGGGTTGGTGTCTGATAATAGATTAACATGTGTTGCTTTCAAACGATCACCTTCTTGGTGCTATTTCTATGCACTGTGATTGGCTTAGACCTGCCAAAGAGATTTAATTACCATGTGGTTCAGTTGAATTAAATCATTAATAAATTAATATTCTTATACAATTTTTATTAGGTTTGAGACTGTTATAATTAATTTCTGTCGTTTTATCAATAATATAATTTCATGCTATGACCTATTTAGTTACAATAAGACCTGACATATAATATAATTTCTTAAATAATAAATAATTCAACGATAACACATACATTTTATTTTTTATTTGAAATTCTTGATCCTTTATGGATAGTTTTAATTTTTAGAGATGGTATTATATCTTACGTGAAGCCAGCGTGACATTTGACAATACTTTGAATCAGTCAGCTGCGTTCGAACTGTTTTAAAAACATCTGATCGATAGTAAACAAAGTGTAACCTCAAAATCAGTGAGCGATTCATAAATAATTTGTGCTTTATTTGCAAAATAATTATAATTTTATTGAATAATTTTCCTAGAAAAATATTCAGTACAGAACGGTACTCTTATCAAATATACAGTTATTGATAAGTAAGCTTTATCGCTCGGTCGCTAACTATTCCTTTAGCAAATTCTTTCATTTTAAAAGGTAATCACAATTTTTCTCTCTTTTCATGAGATCTATTTGAAAGATTCATCACACTATACGTTTCAAGGTCCCCTGAGTCCAAAAAAGTGGTTTTTGGGTATTGGTGTGTGTGTGTGTGTGTGTGTGTGTGTGTGTGTGTGGTGTGTGTGTGTGTGTGTGTGTGTGTGTGTGGGTGTGTGTGTGTGTGTGTGTGTGTGTGTGTATGAGTGTATGTGCGTCTGGGTACACGATATCTCATCTCCCAATCAACGGAATGACTTGAAATTTGGAACGTAAGGCCCTTACAATATAAGGATCCGACACGAACAATTTCGATCAAATGCGATTCAAGATGGCGGCTAAAATGGCGAAAATGTAGTCAAAAACAGGGTTTTTCGCGATTTTCTTGAAAATGGCTCCAACGATTTTGATTAAAGTTATATACCTAGAATAGTCATCGATAAGCTCTATCAACTGCCACAAGTCCCATATTTGTAAAAATTTCAGGAGCTCCATCTATGCAGAGTTTGATTTTAGATTCTCAATTATCAGGCTTCAAATACAATTTGAACAAAAATTTTGATTGAATAGATTCAGTATGTGAATCTCTACAACTAATGTTTAGTAACATTTTCACCTAAAATTGAAAATAAGCACGAAATTCGAGAAAATGTGATTATCCAATCGCAGACTGTTGGCAACTGTTGATTCTATTAAATGATTCACTATGAAGAGATAGCAGACCTCGCGTGTCTCCAGCGTTATTGCCCTATCACCAGCTGGCTCAGATCTTTGAATAGTAAGTAGACTTGAGATGCGCGGGAACGCTAGCGTCAGGTGATCAAATTTCATAATGACAAGGAAAGTTGTGTGAGTGCGCCACACCAGATTTTTATTATTCTATTCGAGATTATTTCCTTATGTTGTTGTAAAGCAAATGCATTAATTGTATAGGAGGGTTAAGTGGGGGAGAGGGCCGGCTGCTCCCTACCTTCACCCTCCAGATCAAAATAAATCTTTAAAGATAATCATTCTTTCTCCCTCTTTTCCTTTTCTATCTGCCTCCTTATTATTCTCTCCCTCTCCTCTCATCCTTCTCCTTTTGTGAAATTCAATGTTGGTTGAATTGGTAATTTAGAAACTAGAATTAGGGCCGTTTGCACAGTCAAAGCTTAAACTCGATTTATTCAGCTGATGGCTTTAACTCAAAATTAAACTCATTATAACAAGCTAGACCTGATACGGATTTAATCCAGTTTAAAACTAAATTTAGTTTAAACTGTCACTGTGCAAACGGCCCTTAGAGTTCAAATTACTGAGTTCAACTTAAACTACTGTAATATTATTGTGAACTCGAAGCATTTTTTTCAAGCCAGTATGTATTTTAATCACCGTAAATAACTATAATCTAATTTCTTCTCTTTCACCAAATTCTCCTTTTTCATCTCAAATCACTTGTAATCACCATGAATAACTAAATATAATCTACCTCCTTCTATTTTAGTACCACTCTTCTACCAAATTATCCTTTTCCATCTGAAATAAATTTCTCTTCTTCATTCCTATCTTTTACTGCTACTATTTCCTCCATTATGAACTTTTGATTTTCCATTATTTTTATTCTTCTTCGATCACGTATCAACTATTTCTCTCTCCTTTTTCTCCTGCTAGCTCTATTCTTTTCATAATTCTCAATCTTCTCCCACAACTTTTTACCTTTATTAAATCTTTAATCTTTATTGATTTATTCAATAACACATTATCAAAATGATAGGGAGAGAAAAAAAGGTAACCTTGTGCTATTCCTCTTCCAAATTTAGATAAGGTATTTAGATAGTACGAAAAAAGTCTTGTAAGTTAGTTGTTTAGTTCACAATAGTTATTTGTGCAACTAGTGCGCAAAGTGACAGTTTGCTGCACCGAAAGAAATGTTTACGCCCGAGCCGTAGGCGAGGGCGGAATGGTTTCTTGAGTGCAGCAAACGAACTTTGCGCAAGTATTTCACATTAAATTTTTCCTACAGTTACCATTGAATATTAAAAGTGGGTAATTATAGGTAAAATTCCCTGAAATCCATCTGTGTAATTTTATTATTAATAAAAACCTTAATTTATTTAAAATTGAATAATAATAATTGAATTATAATGATTATTAATTCAATTGAAAATTAATGTGACAGCTTGAAGGGGGTTTATGTTATGTAAGCATTGAAATGACTATAATGAAGGCACATAATGGCAAGGCAACGCTGTTCTCCACTGCCATTCATTATAACGTGGGCCTCACTATGAGTATTACCAACTTAATTTTGATTTTGCTGCACTGGTGCTCCATATAACCTACTAACTATTTTTCGTTGTCATGCTGCAAATCTGGAGTACGCAAAGTACTCACTTTGCGTCCTAGTGTGGAAAAGTGATTCTTTGCGGCCTGAAATCAGTGCACAAATGGTCACTTTTCAAGGTATCTGTAGGAAAAATCTTTATCTTTCTCATTCGCCTTTTTCTTGTCTCTCTTTTATTATTTCTCCATTATTAACTGTCCAACCGTATATTTCTTCTTCTCTGTGTTATCATTATCAATATTCACTGTATAAAAATTATATTTCTTCCAAGTTCTTCTTTCTTTGTCCAACTTCTCACCTTTGTTTCTCTCAAATCTCTTCCATTTTTCATATTATTCTCTATTCCCATTTATCTTCTGGTCTTCACAACCAAGAAGATGGCGGAACTGCCGAAAGATCTCGTTGTCCAGTGAACGATTAATTAATTTATTGTAAAATATCTGACTGCTAGTCGTTTTTTCTAAAAGCAAAAAGTGATTTAATAATAAGCAGTTCGTGATGGAAAACAACATTGAAGAACTCTATTATTTCTTGTACGTCTTCTTATAATAATTTCTTCACCGGTTCTTGCATTCCCTCGATTAACTTTCAAGAGCTTTTCTCGACTCCTTTATCCCTTCATTTTTGTTCAGTTATCACCAGATTTTCTCACTTGCCAGCAGTTTGTTCTTCGTGACATCTCTTCTTCAAAAGCACCTCTTTTATGTGCTTCAGCTGCCTCTCTCTTCTGCTCTGATCAGTTTCCCACTCACACTCTCTCTCTCTCTCACCCTCTCTCTCTTTCTCTCTGGTCTCCAACGACATCAAAAGCAACAACAAGAGGTACTAACGCACGCACGCGCTACAAGGGCAATCGCCTGCCTATGACATGAACCATTGCACGTGAACCACCATGACCCGTGGCTAGCTCGATACGCAAGAACTTACGTTGCCTGTTTTTTGATACATAACACCAGAGGGGATACACATTGCACATTTGTATAAAAAATAAACAAGTACCACGGAGCAATTACAGTAGTATTGTACTACAAGAAGGCCACTCATGTGATACACATAAATTATCTATTATGGCCCGTCGTTCGTTTGATATGCAAGGGCTACAGTCTACAGATCGTTGCCTGCTTGTTGATTCTCAAGTGGATCTATGTTGTCAATAGGTTTTGAGGATTTATGTTGCTGATATGTTTTGTCAACAACAATGTTTTTCCACTATTCTTCTGTAAATGGGAGTGCTTAGATTAGAAGGTATTGAAGGTATTGGATATTGCATGATTCCTACATCCCTAGAAATGAAGAACTAATAAGTCTCAAAGTCTATTATAGACTATTATAGTTTCTCCTCTTTAGGATAGATGTGTTGGAGAATAGGTCATAGTTTGAGCCGACTCTGAATTCTGAAAAAGAAGAAAAAGGAAAAGTAGAAGAGGGAGAAGAAGAATGAAAAAGGAGAAGAAGAAGAAGGAGAAAAAGAGGAAGAAGAAAACAACAACAACAACAAGAACAAAGTGAAGACGAAGGAGGATAAGAACGAGTTAATGAAGGAAAAGAATAAGACGTCGAAGAATAACAAGGTGAAGACGAAGAAGAATGGAAAAAGAAAGGAAGAAGAAAACAAAAAAAAAATAGATAAGAAGGAGAAGAAGAAGAAAACAACAACAACAAGAACAAAGTGAAGACGAAGGAGGATAAGAACGAGGTAATGAAGGAAAAGAATAAGACGTCGAAGAAGAACAAGGTGAAGACGAAGAAGAATGGAAAAAGAAAGGAAGAAAAAACAAGAGAAATAAATAAGAAGGAGAAGAAGAAAACAACAACAACAACAAATTGAAGACGAAGGAGGAGAAGAACAAGGTAATGAAGGAAAAGAATAAGACGTCGAAGAAGAACAAGGTGAAGACGAAGAAGAAAGGTAAAAGAAAGGAATAAGAAAAAAGAAAAAAGGAAGAAGAAGAAGAGAAGAAGAAGAAGAAGAAGAAGAAGAAGAAGAAGAAGAAGAAGAAGAAGAAGACGTCTAAAAAGAAGAAGAAAAGCTAGCTAAACAACTAATGAGAGTAGGAGTAGACAAAGAAGTGCGAAAGAATGTGCCCGCTATAGCTTACAGCCGACTACAGCTGGTCAACGCTTGTTGTCACACTATTCAGCCGAACAAGCCGATACAGTCTCTCTCACTCTATTCCATCATTCTCTCACTCTCTCTCCCTCCATCATTCATTGGTGAATCTGGTGAGCTGGGCCACCATGGCAAAAGCCAAGAAGACAGGCCACAACCTGCTAGTCGTCAAAATCAATTACCATGGAAATAACAATAACAGTCTTTGTTACTGTGCTGCTTGCACTAGCTATAGGGGTCAATCACCTTGTCCTGTGAGGATGACGATAAGGAGGCGGTGGAGGAGTTAGAGGCGGAGGAGGTGGAATTGGAGGAGTTGGAGGAGGAGAAGGATGCCACGCTGTGCCTCCTCACCTACCCTCCTTTGAACCCATTGATAAGCATGCTAAAGCCACGCTCGCTTTCTTCTGCGTGACGAAAACGTGGTCATCCATCCAGCTGCCGTACCGTGGCCTGCTCTGAAACAGTTAACATTGAATCAGCATATTTGGCCAACATCTACAACGGTCATTCCAGTTTTTTAAAGAATTATTCAAGAATGGAATAGATTTGAAAGCACTTGATAAAAATAGACTATAATTCAACGGAACTGTAATTTCTGATGGTCTGTGATACCAGAGACAAGAGATATAGCTTACGCTTATCCTTCATCTATGGTGATACTGTGAGCTGTGATGATCACTCATCAAACATTGCTGCTGAAATGAACGATAATACTAAAACTCAAAAAAATAATTGAAGATGAAAATAGATAATAACTCTTATGTAATGCAATTTTTAATTTCCACAACTCTTTATTTCACTATAGTTTTGCTTCCAATTCAACTATAGATACTCCATTTAACCCTTCAATCAATATTTGCAGTTGCAAACGTCTTCAAATCTTTGAGAACAAAAATTATTTGGAATTCAATACCTATTAACTATTAAAAGATTATGTCAGGGTATACATTTTTGGTGAATTGGTGGTCTGAATATTCATATTCAACACAATCATTCTAAAAGTAGAATTTTTTGTCCAATAGCTATTTATAGACCTGAAACTGTCACCTCCTATCACCAATAAATGAAAGAGGATGTGATCCGAGATCGAGTAAATACAGTACTGTATTGCTATTATAATATTCAACTCTCTTGGATTTTTCTGTGGTTTTTGTCGGAAAATAGACTCTTGAAATATAATTCATATAGTGTGTTTAGCTATAGTTTACTATGTGCTACTACGAATCGTTCTTCATACTTTTGATGACTTGTTGGGGAATTTTCATTGTTCACTATTCTCAACATCAATTTATTGCAGAGGATTTACACTAATATACAATTTATTCGTATGAAATAAGTCCAATTGATTAAATATGTAGTATAAACTTACTTATTTTCCATTCACTATGAGTAGTAATAAGCCGTGTTGAAAAGCCTATCACTGTACTACTAAATTATTTTTATTCATCGTACTAATATAATACATTAAAAATGATATATTGTTGTTCATTAAATATGTGATACTCTAGTTATAAAGGATAGCTGATACTAGTATATCTGATGTTATATTATCTTGTATTATATTTCTTTTGTCAATATATTTTTCAATGGTCAAATAATTAATTTTCATAATTAAATATAATATAATATTAATAAATAATAATTTAATATATATATATATATATATATATATATATATAATTTAATATAAATATAATAATTATATACATTATGTCTCTTATATGTCCTCCCTCTTTTTAACATAAACATTAACAGGCTACTAAAGAAAACGATCCGCACTTCTTGTCCGAATCATAAATTAGGAAAGAGAAACTGTTGCAACAAGGCAGGACTACTTCTAAAAGCCAAGCAAGAAAGCAGGCAGCAAGCCAGCAGCCAGCAGCATTCAGCAGGATGCACGCTTCAAGTCTCAAGGAATGCATGGAGAATTGTTCAGAAGGTGAAGCAATCAGTCAATGCTGGCGAAGTGACGATATAATGACTACAAGGCCAATTTAAAAGCTAGCAAATCACGGAAAACAGTACTGTCGATTGTCGATTCCACTACGGAAAATGTTTAGAAGGAAAAACAGTTTAGTGACACCACCACAATCAATGGAAAATGATCTCACTGCTAACTAAATAGAACTAGGAAGAATTTGTTTATGACGAGCAAACAATGGGCACAATGCCTTCTGTCAGTGGACGCATCTCAGATCAAATTTAATGTCAACCTTGATTTTCAGCCAATACTACTTTTAATACAGCAACCAAGGAGAGCAACTGATCATTTCACAAAAACTAAACGCGTTATAGAAGAGGAAACTATTCATACTGGAGGTGTGATTGCTTTTTTTAATCGTAGATATAAAAGTTCTCGGTTTGTGGTTTTGTTTCGGGATTATTCTTGCGGTTTCCTAAAATAGTGGTTCTGTTTCATTATAAGATATCCTTGTTCAACGCTTACGTTTCTGTAGCATAAAGGATTTTGTAATGAAGTGAAGCAAAATATTTCTAACAGTATTTCAAAAGTAGCAAAAAGGATTTCTAATAAAGGGAAACAAAATATTCCCAACATTATATCAAGAGTAGCAAAAAGGATTTCTAATAAAGGGAAACAAAATATTCCCAACAGTATTCCAAGAGTAGCAAAAAGGATTTCTAATAAAAGGAAACAAAATATTTCCAACATTATTTCAAGTGTAAATAGCTAATAGTAATCATTCATGGGTACTTTTAATCTACTTCATCATACTATCAACTCTATCCATTTAAGATATTGTAAATTTCAAGAATTCAAAAACTTTTGCTGGTCAACTTTTGGATCTCTCTTTTTGACTTGCTGTGTCATATAATATACATTGAAGACTTTGAAATTCCAGTTATTGTCATCTTCAAGGCTAACACACACAGCAACAAACAGATGTGAGCAGACATATGCAGACGGATGAAAGTCTGTATGCATTGCAACATTCGAACACCTGGAGAGTAATTTTTCCTCCGTCTGTCTGCTGCATACGTAGATCTGTTGCTGTGTGCGTTTGCCCTTACTTATCCTGTAACAGTCTTATCGACTACTGTAAATATATTCAATCATTAAAAGTGTTATCTAAATTTGGGAAAGAAATAGTACAAGGAGTATTCTTAGTTTTTCTTTCCCAATCAGTGCTTCTTTGTAAAAAATATAAATAAATAAATGAATGAATATTGTGGAAAATAATATGATAAAATATCTTCCAAGAATGATACCACAGATTCAAACTATGTTCATTCAGTGTAAGATGATACTGATAATGCGAATAGTTACTACTGCAAATTCTGCTATTACCAGTTCTATAAAAATATATTCGAAAACTATTTGAAATTGAAGTGATCCTATACAATAATGAGAGCAGAATCAGCACCTTCCTATTGTATTTCAATCAGTTACAGCCTAGTTAGTGGCAATGCACAAATAATACACAAAGCAATTTGATTGGTCACCGTAAACAATGATAATGGGGACAATGAACTCACTCACTTACAAGTGGTCTGGCATCCAAGTATTGACAAGGTCAGTGACGAGAGAGATGGGCCCTGGTCTTCTTCCACCCCCCACCACCCTCAATAACCCCCTCATTCCCCCCATCAACACAAGATTATGATGTGTGCTAGTATTCTGCGCACGTAACTAACTAACCAACTTCATGAGTTACTTGAAAGTTATAAGTTACTTCTCGTTCTCCAACTATTCGCAGCTCCAGAAAATCATCTCAATAAATTTCCATTAAACTGTGTGCTGTCTCACCTACGTGTGTATTTTATTGTATGCCAGCTACGGTGGAGTTCAATTTATTGACAATGTGTATGGAGTCAAGTTTATACAGTAAACAGTTGCAGGAAGGTAGACTTGCCTTTTTGCGTGCTGAGTGTTACAGTTTTATTAGACGCCAGATTATGACTGCTGGTTGTGGTGTTGGTTGGAAGAAGAAAAGGATGAAGAAGAAGGATAATGATTGGAATGGAGGAATAGAAGATGGGAGGAGGAGAGTAGTATGGTGTAAATTTAAAGTGGGAGAATGAGATAGAGGAAAAATTGAAATGACGAGGAGAGAAAGAGATAATAAAGGAAAAGAGGATGGAGAAAATTAAAAGAGCAAAAATAATGAATGGAGGGAAAAATGAGGATGGGAAAGGAAGGTGAGGGAAATGCCCAAAGATACGTAGATTTCTCAATGCACAATGAGAAAAGCGTAGAAGCGCTGAGATGAGAAATAAGGAATGAAAAGGATGATGAAATGTAGGACAAAAACAGATGATAAAGAAAAATAAGTTGAATAAGATTGAAGAGTAGAAGAGGAATATGGAAATAGTGAGAGACGTAAATGGAGAATATGGATAATGGAGAATAAGGGAGCGTGTAAAAGATGAATGAGAATGCATTGAAAGAAAGCTGAGGAAAACTTATGAAAAGTAGGTTAAAAATTGTGATTAGAAATTCAAAATTCAAATTTCATTTTTTCAAACTCACAATATTTAAAATCAGAACCAATAAGAAAAACAAAACACACAGCTCAGTGAGATAAAAAATAATTAATAAAATGAATACTGGTAGGTTCTATTAGAAAAAAAAATTGGAATAAAAAATACTACTTGCTGGAAGTGTATAATTCACCACGTTTGCAAGTAGGAATGAATATCATTTCAATTAATTTTATATTCATGAATATAGAGATAGAAAAAGAAGAGAGAAAGAAAAGACTAGCAACCATTCACTCTCACATTCACTCACCTTGCACACTTTCCAATAACAGCTCATCAAGCCACCAAAATTTCATTTAAACTACGAAATAACCTTGAATGAGGATTCTAAAAAAGTCTAAACAGGCATAGGACCTCTGAGCAATCTAAGAATTCTTTTTTTGAAAACGGGTTGATTGTGAATTCTCTTGATTGCAAGTTTGAAGATAATTAAAGATTAAGATATTAGAAGTTTGAGATAATTGAAAGCTTCAAGTTTCTTTATGAAGCTAATTGAAAGCTTCTTTATGTGAAATAATTGTATAGAACAATAACATAAATATTAAGAAGTGTAGCAAGTCAGGGATAAAGAACACATAAAAGGAGAATGAGAAGAGGAAGGGTGAAGCCATAAAAAGAATGAAGAGGAGAATGATAAGGAGGAAGAAGAGCAAGATGATGAGAAGAAAAAGGTGAGAGAGTAAGGAGGATCAGCAAATAAAAATGATGAGAGCAGAAAAGAGGGAAAAACAGTTGAAGAAACAGAAAGAAGAGAAAATGTGAAAAGGATAAGTTGAAGAGAGATAGCTAGAACAGATTAAAATGAGAGAAGGAATGAGTAGAAGAAGAATAGAAGCACCGAGCACAACAGTTCTGGAAAGAGGTGGATTAATTTATTATTCAGAGTTCACTCATAACTCCACTTAGTTGAGCTTGTTTGAACCATGCAGTGAAGAACAAGAGTCGAGATTATACGAATCGATTTAAAGTTCCACGCTGGTGTTGCCTTCCCACAACAGAGACAGAGTTAATATGCTATGATATAGAAGGAGAAAGGAGAGAAGAAAAAAGGAAACAAAGAAGAAGATGGAGGAGAAGAAGAGGAAAAATACCCTTACTTCCCCTCTGAAACCCTACAAGTGCCGTGTTTCAAACCAATACAGTTGAACGTAGTGGAAATAGGGATTATTGCTGTTCAGGCAAGAGAGCTAACTCCCATGTTAATCAATTATTCGAAAGCCAAGTGATTAAAATTAAAAGAGTTAGTCGAATTTTTGGTACCAAAACTCCGGGAAACTTTTGGAAAATGAGGTAACCAAGCTTTCCTCATACTTCGTTGATTGGTTGGTAGTAGTGAATTTTCCAATGTATAAGATGAATATTTCTCATTAGAACTACTTGCATCTCATTAAATCAGATATTTAGGATGATTAATTTTTTTCTTGTGAAATTGAAGGGGATATGATGTAATAAATACATGAGGTACAGCAGAATAGTTTTTTCATAGTTATTCAATCTCAGCTGTTTTCCATGCTTGAAATCAAGCCGGTATACAGCTGTTTGCAGAACAAATAAACATATGATTCCTATACAGTCGAGTATGTTTCCTAGTTCCGAAATAGGAACAGCCAAACTGCTACAAAAAACCACCTTCAGCGCTCCAGGTGTAAGTTTTGTCAACTTCCCCAAAATTCCTGATTCGGAATTCGTAAACTAGGTTATGTTTATAGAATGCATGTTGTAACTTCAGCACAAGCAGGTAATGTTTTCTATTTCTCAGTTATTATTCTTAAGATTATTATGACCAAAAATATTGTACATTACTTGGACGTGAATGTCTTTTGCAGTGCTCGAATGAAATAATTCTAGTCTCGGCTAGCGCCTCGATTACAATCATCATTCTCGTCTGCAAAAGGCCCCTTCCCGTTCTTGTGACGTAAGATACTATTGGAATATACTGTAATTAAATTTTTCATTCCACCACTGTCACTTGATCTGGAAAAGTTTTATTGTTTGATAAATGCATTCAATCCATATTACCCATTATAAAAAACAGAGCCTAGCAGCAAGCAATACAACTAAACATCCTTATGAATAACATTATTCTATTCATTCTTAAACTATATTTTATATGGTTTGATTTAAGAAATCACTGTTCAAAATTACAATATCTAAAGGTGCGTACAGATATACGCGCCGCGAACATGAGCAATTCACTTTTAATCAGCTGACTATATCTGTATTTTTACAGAAACGGTATAAGATATAGATATAAAAAGCTTGGAATCAGCTGATTAAAAGTGAATTGCTCATGTTCGCTGCGCGTAAATCTGTAAGCACCTTAATAGGAATTAATCATCATAATCTTGTTATTATTTTAAATGCGGAGAGTAGCGATACTTCATTCTAGTAGAAGATTGGTTATTCTTTGGTAGTTGGTAAACTGTCGTATATTTTGGCTTAAAAAGCTAGTTTTTCTGGCCTTCTACTCCAGGTCAAAGGGTGTCAGGAATTGTTATGAAATTAACAATCACAAAACTACTAAGTAAATAATTATCTAAGATTATTGCTCTCACTTGGCCTCTTGACTGTCAGTGGCAAAGAATGATTACAGCAATTACAAACTAAGGACAAAGCCAAAAACCGATTAGTCGACTGTCTGCGACCCCTCCGCACAAAAAGCTGTTTCTAAAAAGTCACAACTCACCTAGGAGGTCTTGAGGGGAAGATAAAAGTATCAACCCCAAAGACAAAAGGGTCTATTAACAGGGTGGGAAGAGAGGACCGTTTCAACCCCTATAATAAGAGTGTGCTCCGGTAGTCATTTTCTAGTTTTTGTTACACTTTTGAATGACATAGGGTGTATATTTATTTAGATGTTGTCAGGTGGATTAGTTTTTATTTAGATTAAGGGTCTAAGCTCTAAGTCTTTTGATATATTCATGAACATATTATTGATATACACTAATACCATATTGTATCCACAATATAATTATTGTTATTCTTTGTTTCCATTTATCAAATGAGATCAAGTGAATAATTTTTCCTTCCTGCTCATTTCACCAAAGAAGTCCTCATTCGCTAAGACATTCAGGCGTCATTAAGATAAGATAAGATAAGATAATCTCTTTATTCAACACAGCATATAATACAATATACATTTGAATATCGTCTAGTCACAGGTCATTCCTTGAGGAATTGTTGAAAATATACTCACATCAATGGACATAAAATAAGCACCAGTACAAAGACATCAGATACATAAAGTAGGTTTTAAAAGTAGTGCAGGACATAGAGATTTATTATTACTAGATGCTTCAATCATGTATTACAGAAATAATCATTGAAACTATAATAAGCTTTTGTAACAAGAAAGCTGTATAATTTCTTTTTGAATATATTCTTGTTTGTTAGGGACTGCAGCTCAATTGGTAAATTATTGTAAAGCTTTGAACCAATGTAAGAAGGCATTTTCTCATACAGTTGAAGCCTGTGCTGTCTTAAAGCTAATTTATTTCTGCCTCTAGTATTATGATTGTGGATGTCAGCGTTTGTGGCCAGATCTGAGATATGGTCGTGAGTAAAGACTAATAACTTAAAACGAATATTGAATGTCAGTTGAATGGTTATTAAAAGTGAGAATATTTTACAGGTGAACATTAGGCTATACATTATACATGATGTAATTGAATAAAATAAAAGCGTGTATTGTATCAACAATATCTGCTAATTTCTATCCATGGCAATAATCTCTTATGGACGAATTGAACGTGAATCAGCGGCAGGAAAATTATATCAGTGCGAATTCACGATCAATGGTTCAACAAACTCGATAAATTTTTGATCCGCCTGCGAATCTATCTCCAACTAATACCCGGCCGATAAATTATTAACAGGCTTGGATGACAAAAAGAGCAGTAAAATGTCGACATCAACCTCCACTGGCAAATTATGCAACGCTGTCTCTGCGTGGCAACACTGGCGCGAAAGGGAAAAATGCGCTGAAAAGGTAAATTTTATTTCCCCATCTCAGTCGACGGCGACCTCCTTTCTACGAAATAAATAGGGCAAGAGATCCGCGCCAAGGGAATTACACGGAATTACAGTATTTTATTAATGCTATTGTGTGTTGACTGAGGGAAATAAGTATTCTTTTTGAACTAGCGTCTAGGAGACTATTTAAACGTAGTTTATTGTTTTGTTCAATCTTCGATCAATATCACTGAAGAATTTCCGGACGTGCGTTGTAGTATATTATTTCATAACATGTTACGAAAGCCAAGTCAGGCCATAGGAATTATTGTTTCTCGCATATTAGCAGCTCAATAACAGTAATCTATCTGGGAACTGTAATTTAGTAATCTTGGTTTGGTGACATTCACTATTATGAGACGAGCCATATGCTCAAACCACTTTTCACTAAGCTAGGTTTACTTGAAGGTTGAAGAAATGGTCGCATTTATCATAATGTTTAACATGAGTTTAAACCAAATGCTGATCAATCACCGTTCAACCTGGAGCAAGGATTTTTGATTTGAAGCCATTTCTGATCTCAAGGGACCCTGATTTGATAGGTGATAAATTGAGGGGAAGGTTTTGTAGAGTAGGACCCACGATATCATTTTGAGGTTTACAGCTCTGTGTAGCCCTTTATGATATTGTACGATTCTTTGGAGTAGTGTAGCTGTTTGCACTAGTAGATTTGAAATATCCTTCACTCGAAATTGGTTACATTCTGGCCAATAACGTCGATGTTATTTATTCATTGTGCAGTTGAAATTATCGTTTTTGAGATAAATCTTTGGTTTAGTTCGTCTTTCATGCCTCCGTCACATTTGATAGACCATGGAATCGTTAAATATGATATGGAAAGCCTGATGAACAATATATTTTGTCGTTTTATAACTCAAATTCACTTTACACAAATGTATTGTACTAACATAATTCTCTTCAATGTTTGATTCCATTACGAACTGCTTGTTAAATAATCACTTTTGAACAATTAATTACGACATAGCAGTCACTGCTATGTCGTAATTAATTGTTCAAAAGTAATTAACATAATCCTTAAGACTTGATATTATACATAATATAAATCTGAACATTTAAAATATGTATATTCAATACAGTATATACTGTAGTAATATTTAAAGAGTTGTTTAAATCTGCAACATAATCAGTTACCTATAATGCAGTACGTGTAGCCATATCCAACCCTAAAGTTCTCTTAGCAATGTAATATTTATCGAATGAAAGAGAACTGAAGCTGAGTTATCATTCAATTCAATTTTATTCTTACAAAAGAATACACAAATTGATGTTTCAAACACAATTTAAATAGATGGGAATCAATATTTCCTCCACATAGACTGTTGATGCGCTTGTATCATACAGACAAAATAGGCCGAATTGTAGGCCCATAATAAGCAATAGTAGATTAATCAGTACTATAGTGCAAGAGATTGCAGTTAGGTTAGCATTGAGATAGGACATAGAAGTTATTATGTGTCCTGCTCTCCACAGTATAGTAGCTTCGTAGCATGGCGTGTGGCGTTCTTCATTATTTGATTTAAAGCCAACTCGTTCCGACAACATTTTCAGAACTATGAAAACAAAGAAGTTGTCTACTACTACAGTAGATGATAGAACAGAAGCTAGAAAGAGGTCGTCAGATATGAAACTTCAACTATCTTAACATGTAATCATCGAGACACTGCTTTGAACGCGTTAAAGCTGGCAGCTTGGCATTATTTGTCAGCTTGTGTTTGAGGGCTTCAACTAAAGATGAGCAAAATGGTAATGAGGCTCGTCTTCACTGGAGAGAGACGGAATGTTGGAGATGTGAGAGAGAGTGGGAGAGAGACTTTGTTGCCAGTGTATGCGCGTGGACGTGAGCCACCATTTAACAGTGTATATAGGAGGGGTGGAACCCCACTTGATAAAAGCTGGGCATTAAAATTCGTCCGTTCCATAGACCTTCTCTCGACTCTGCCGTTCATTCTTTCATTCAAACAAGTTTCTCACTCTTCATTTCTTCTTCTCTCTTTCACCTGCTTTCTCTTTTCTTCTTTCATTGTTTCGCTGTTTCTCCAATTTTCCCCCTTTTGCTTTCTGAGAAGTAGAGGCCTATTCTGTAGTACCGGTGCACCTAAAATCAAAATGTTCGCCAAAGTAGTGTATCCACGTGTAAGAGAGAGAGAGGCCTTCTTCTTTCGCTTACAAAGCAAGTTAATTTCGTTACCTGTTCCCCTCAATCTCAATCAAATATTAATTACAACTCATTAAAAGCCTCAACCAAATACCATGACTATCAAACAAGATCTAACCCAATTTTGTATTATACTGACACTTGCTTTTCGCACTCACATCTTTTGTGAATACTTGCTTATGTTTAATCCCTCAAATTGGATAAGTGATAAAGTGCTCTCTTTGGAAGATTAAACTAAAGGCTGAAGGCAGAGGATGAAGACAAAATGTGTCCAGGCATTTTGAAACATAGCAAATCAAATCAATTTAAGAAATAGAAGAAAGTAATGTATAGTAGTGAAGAAAATTGATATGATTAGTTCAACACGATGAGGGATACTACTTGGAGTTTAAATAGCTAATAGCTAGTTACCTGATCATATAATAAAAATAACGGCAAGTTGACATTCCTCACCAATTCGATAAATGTAAAATAAATACTTTTTACACAAATGAATGAACAAGACCTAATTTAGGGTACAACTGTATATTGTTACAGTACTTTAATACTTATAAAAAAAAGTTTAAGTATCACTCTTGTGATACTATGTAACGCACTGAACACAAACTCATTATTTGTCCCACTACAAAATACTATTGCTGATTGCTGTATTGTAATTATTACTCTATTAGTTTAACTATGTGCATCTACATAGCTAGCAGAAAACATAATTATTTTCTACTTTGAATAGTATCAATTTTGGAGTAGAGATAACAATCTCTATCTATTGTTACATTACAACTCTAGGCCCGTATGCAGATGCACGGTTCGAACGGAGAAATATGAGCTGTTCGTTTCAACTTCGTATGAAACACATTATGATAAATAAACGTGGTTTAGCCTTAAACGTGGTGTTAAGATTATGGCCCAAAGTGTCATACTTTGAGTTGTACAATCTCGACTGTATTTCAAATAGTGTTTCAGACCGAAGGTTTGAAAAGGAAGAGAGAAATATGATTACAAAGATTGTAATATATTGATATATTGATATTGATTTGTGATTTCTTTGTACAACGTGTAATTGTATTATTTTATTATCTTTATTTGTATAATGTGCAAGATTTTTGTTGTGATATATCAACTGTACTATTCCTAATTTCTGATTATGTGTAATACATAAATTGGAAGAGTAAATGAATTTATTGTTATTATTTATAAATAAATGAATGATTAGTTCAATAAGTTGGGTAATAGCATACTATTGAAAAATGGAATATCAATATGTTCCAAAAGTGACAAAAGACACTTTCCTATCATTGTTCGCGTCCGGATCAGTGAATTCTTTCCACGAGTTCTAGTGGAGCTATATTTCCATTTACCACAGCCGAACAAGTACGAATAAACTCTAAAGGTGCGTACAGATATAGGAGCCGCGTACATGAGCAATTCACTTTTAATCAGCTGACTATAGCCTATCTGTATTTTTACAGAAACGGTAAGATACAGATATAAAAAGCTTGGCATCAGCTGTTTAAAAGTGGATTGCTCATGTTCGCGGCACGTAAATCTGTACGCACCTTTAGAACTCATGGGAGAAATATTTCCACTTTGTTACAGACACTTGACACTGATAATGATTATCAAATCTTTACTAAGAGATAATCTTTATCATGTAAAATAATTAGCAAATGAAGCATTCGAAAAAAACGGAGCCTTTGTTCTCTGAAAAATTAGAGAATCTCATTAGATAAAGATAATCTCAGTTATCTCACAACAAATTCAACGAATACAATTAAACCGCATATCTCTTCACGTGTCCCTCAGTGATGTATTTATCTACAGTTTCAATATTTTCACCAGTCTGTCATGAGAGGCAAGCTGTTAACAAAAGGTGTATTCGCTGTGAACTCTTGACGAGTCGTCCTCATCTGCTCGCAACGTCCCTCTGCCAACTTCCTCTCACTCGATCAAACTCCATCTCTTTTCATCCTACTTTCTCTTTCTTTTTCCTTCTCATCCTCTCTCACTTGCTCGCCCTCCTCGTAGTGCACAAAGAACTGTACGTGCCAGCAGGCAGGCAGGTCTCCTTCCGAAATGAATATCGCTCTGGTGCGGTCACTCATCCCACTAATTCTCTCATTCTACCGCTCCAACTATCTCTCTCTTTTCAGCTCACTCGCTCTCTCTCTCGCACTCCTCCCCATTCATCCGTACCTCCCAGTCGTTCAATCACTTCACCACTCTACTCTGAGACTCTGTTGGCTGTCGGCTTCTCTCATCATTATTTATTCTCACAAAATCTCTGTGTTCTCTCCTCCTTCCTCTTCCTCACCTCTTTCTTCCTTCCCACTCATTCCCTCTCCTTCCCACTCATTCTCTATCCTCACTATTCCCGAAAAGGATGAGACTCTCTCTGAATATCACAATTCTGCTTAATCTCTCTCTCTATTATATCCATATCGAGAGAAAAAGTACACCAGAGAAAATTCTTTCTGCGTTTAATTCTGCACAGTTCTCTCTCTCTCTTATTCATACTGAGAGAAGTGATTAGAAAGAGAAAATGCTGCATGTAATTCTAGCAGCACACGGAGAAGCATTATTTGGCGTACCGTTTCAAAGCAGTCGTAATTCTCTTACAATAAAATAACATTGCCGTTCTTATTATCTCCACGTTACTGAAGCCATCAATTCTTTGCGCTTAAATTTATTACACTCGTATCATCTGCGGCTATGTAATTTTAATTATGGTTATGGCAGTGTCAAGGGACATGTCGAGGAATGAAAAGACTACACAGTCACAGAGTATCAATAAATCATAATACTGTGGTAAGACTGGTAAGAGCCGTAGTTTTATCGATTTTAAATACTTAAAATACAATCAATCCTTCCACAAGAGCAATCTCAATCCCTAGGAAAATCTCTCAAACATTATCATACACCATAATGAGAGTTATATATTGCGAGTTATATCTCATTTTATTAGCATACACTTCATTTTATAAGTTGTATAATGAGATGGCAACTTATAAAATTGCTTAGTGCTTATTTATAAATTACTACATGGCCGTATTTAAGCGTAGTACCAATATGGTAGCTGAATAAGCGATTTTCATCAGTAAACTTCACAAAAATATTCTCCCCAATGAGAAAATATTCTCTACAAATTAGATGAGTTCCATAAAGTCGATTAATCGAATGAAAAATAATCAAACTAGAGAACTGATCATCTTCTGGTTACCGAGAGAGAAATGTCCACAAGATCAGGCTTTGAACTGAAAGGTTGTCAAAATTAGAATTAATGTAGATGATATAGGTTTGAGAGCTGTTATAAGAATAAGAATAAGAATAAGAATAAGAATAAGAATAAGAATAAGAATGCTTTTATTCCTTTGAACACATAAAAAATGGCAATTGGAAACGTCAATACAATATAATACTAATTATAATTAAAATACATTGGTAAAAATACAATTACTATAAAATAACTTGGAAACACATGTGTAAAATGAAGTGATTTTATATAATCATACACAGGAAATAATAGGAAACCATGGTCAGCCTTGTGGAAAATAGATAAATCGATAAGCTCAATAAGGCCATCCTAGACTTAAACTGAGTTGAAAAATTAAAGCTTGAAAAAGTTGTCCATTCTCATCTGGAAGAAGTCATCAAAAGAATATAGAGGGTTTTGTAAAAGAATGCCCTCCAGTTCAGATTTAAATCTGGACTCCTGCAAAACCCTTGCCGAGCATGGCAGCACATTAAAAAGCTTAAGGGAAATGTGCTTGGGACTTTTTAAAATCTTCCCCAACCTAGAATAAGGAACATCAATTTTATATCTGTTTCTTGTACTATAACTGTGCACTTCATCTCTGCAAAGGAAACTGTCTATTCTCCTCTTCACACTCATTAGAAGCCTAAATGCTACCATGCTATCCACTGTCATAATTTTCTCCTTAATGAAGAGAGGCTTGCAATGTTCAAGATAAGCGGCACCGGAGATTATCCTGATAGCTTTCTTTTGCAAAAGGAGTACCTTTTGGACATCTGGGGCACAGCCCCACAGTTCCAGACCGTAAACAAAGAACTTTGAAAAAACGCAAAGTAACATGACCTCAGGTACTTTTTGGGGACTGATTCCCTTAGCAGCAAGTATATGGATCTAGAGAGTTTAGAGCATACACTATCTATGTGCTCACTCCAAGAAAGCTTTCGGTCAAGTGTGAGACCAAGAAGCCTGCCACTTCCTGTACCCTCAGCGACCTCAGTGATTTGTCTCAGTGCAAGCACCAACAACTGAGTTTTATCTCTATTCAGAAGCAAACCATTTGCACAGAACCACACTGCAGCCTCATCCTGACACTTGATCATTTTCTGCTGAAGAGCATTCAAGTCCCTATCCACAGTTATCATGAATGAGTCATCAGCATAACAGACGACTTTAGAACCAATACTGTACTCAATATCGTTCATCAAGGAAAAGGGTTGGAGAATTTGGAAATAGAGAAAGAATATCAATTCAGAATTGAGGTTTGTGACATTATAATATCGTAGCTTTTGTCAAAAGAAAAAACTTTTTATGTTTCGTTCTATACTATTCTGTGTTATCTTAATTAATTCATGTTGTATCAGAGAAAACCTATCTATAGGCCTACAGATTGTTTAGTCTATGGCTGTATGTAGTTTGTAGACTAATAATAATGGGGATAATGTCAAAACTTTTCTGGCTAGAAGCTGTGTTAGATTCAAATTGCTTGTGAAACTATTTACAGGTTCAAACCTATTTATAGGTTCAAACCTATTTATCTATAGGTTATTTATTTATGGATTGTTTAGTCTATGGTTGAATGTAGTTGGTAGACTAATATTGAATGGAGATAATGTCAAAACTTCTCTGGCGAGAAGCTGTGCTAGATTCAAATTGCTTGATTTGAGAAACATTGTCTCAAAAAAAAAAAATCATTTTATATAGAAAAATAGTCACAGAAATCCCTCTAGTTTGGTCAAACAAGTCTTGAACAGAGAGTATAGTTTAATTCCTAATCTATACTGTCTGGACCTGACTGGCTTAGGTGAATCAAAATTTATTTATTTATTAAATGAAAAATAAATCCATAGTACCCTTTCGTTTTCAAAACTTTTTTATATAAAACACAACAACAACTAGTTTCGGCATTTCCAAGCCATTTTCTAGTTTTTCACTTATTTACCCCAACAATCCTTCTAATATAGTAATAAATACAAATAATATTAGTGAATTCATTTTTATTCTTTCAATTGATACATTACACATAAACAGAAATTATGAGAAGTAGAGTAGATACCACAACAACAATATTGCAAATTATAAAAATAAAGATAAAAAATAATACAATTACACGTTATACAAAGAATAACTCATCTTCATCAATAGCAGAGTGAATAATTCATTCAAAATACCCCGAGCACTATATCAATGCTCTATATCAATATTATGTAGCCCTATACAGAAAAGAGATAAATATTATTATGCGTATGTTACCAAACGGTGAAAATGTTTAATTTTGTAGATAAGTTGCATTTAATAATAACAATGTTGGATTCTGCCAGAATTCTGTAATGAAAACGGAATGACGTCATTGGCCGAAATGACTTTCACCATAAAGTAGGCTGTGCATTGGTTGGCTGCATTCCTCCTACTCTCTGTCAGCATTGGTTGTATGGAAAGCATAGATGTTATGTTCAAGGAAAACTGACAGTAAATACGTGAATCCAGCTTGAGACAGACTAGCGCTTCTCAATTCTCAAGCTAGTTTTCAGGCTCGCAGCTTGCCTAGGCTACTGTTTCCCAACAAGAGTTGGTTAGCCCATTGCCTTGTCA